>NC_057862.1:651621338-651950981 GCF_019393635.1 Dromiciops gliroides | reverse complement strand
CTTTCCACAGTCAAATGATCACCTCAGGGGAGTACTATCAGTCCTCTATAAAAGTATCTGCCTGCCTCCTGCTCTAGGAGAAAGGTACCTCAGAGAGCCATGCCTCTGTGTCATGCCTTCTCCCCATGAGAAGAAGTCCAAGGATTTTTCTCTTGGTTTTCTTTCCCTAGCACCTAAATAAACTATTATTTTATTCTAATTGGATCTGTGTGCAAGAGGGTATAATTCTTTAAAGAGGAATTCCTAAGAACCCCTACTTCAAACCCCTCATCAGTTTCCTCCATAACATAATTAGTACCCAACATTGCAAGGAAATTCCTCTTTCCTCTTACCACACAAAACCTGGAGCTAGGAACCTCCCTTTTGGGTTTCTTTTCTCTCTCTCCCACCTGAATCGACCTCTCATTTGAGTCAAGGAGAGGTACAGGTGGTCAGCTTTTGCATGTGACAGAGACAGGCAGCCTGGGTCTCCCTCCCTCTCCAAAAGCTCAGCCAGACATCTGAACCATGCTCAGACCCTCAGATTCCATGTTTCTGGGTAAGAACTTTTGTGTTTGTGTGTCTATCACTTGCCAGTGCTCAGCTCTTCTATGAGATGGGCAGCCAACATCTCCCTCCCTTGAGAAACCTCAACCTAACATCTGAACCATGTTCAGACCATTCTTCTTAGGCAGGAAGATATCTGGGTACAGCCATGGGGCAGAAAGGGAGTATTCCAAAAGGTTCACCTCTGGGCTGCATCCTAAGAGATTGGACTAAATTAGAACTTACAAATTTGAAAAAGAAATGCATGATCAATTGTGAGGGAAAACAACCCTCTTCTCAATAATTCTCAGGAACTCAGCAGTGTTGTGACAAAGGCTCATTTATTTCTTTCTGGTGAGAAGGGGGCACCCTAGTATACAGCTAACAGGTGCCAAGAATGGGGGCTCGAAGGCCCGGTTTTAAACCCTAGTCCCTAATGTGAATGGACCCTCCCCTTTTTCATCATTGGTCCGATTACTCAAGGGTTACAATCTACGCACAAAAACTAGCTAATAGGAATGCAGTATTCCCTAGTCAATTCTTCCTTATATGGGCATAACTCAGAAGTGGACCTTATTCCTCCTTGTATGGACACAACTCTGGAGCAGACCTTACTGAGACCAGGGCTCCTTGAACCATGTGATTTTGTTAGCCGAAGTGGGAGGAGGGGATCTGAGACCTTTGTCCTAAAAATAGGTCAGGAGGAGTATGATTGACTGTTAAATCCTCATTGTAAGTTTCCTTTCCCTATCACCTAAGTAAACTATTATTTATTCTAGTTGGATTTGTGTGCAAGAGGGTGTAATTCTTTAAAGAGGAATTCCTAAGAACCCCTACTTCAACCCCACCTTCAATTTCCCCCATAACAGAGTGCTATATAAATGCTAGTTGTTGTTGTTGTTAAATCTTTCCAGAGACTCTTTAGTTAGCACAAGGCACAAGGAAAGGCATAGGAAAAGGGCAGCACTGGAAACTTCCCTAGTCCCTGAAGAAATAGTCACAATTTGGCACTATGGAATTTAACCAAAAAATACTGCAGGTGATTTTCTGGGAAGATCAACTGTTTAACTGAAGGAATGGAGAAATCTAAGGGTACAATCCATCCCTACCCTCAATTGATTACCAAAGTCCCAGATACCTGGACCAAATGAAGCAAAAGAAAACTAGATATAATCAATTTGAAAAGATCATGGAGACTTTGAGTCACTGGATGAAAGCAGATGATGTCACACAGGAATTGTCATGTGATTGGTTGAAGAGAATCAGCCATGACCCTTGGGGCTATGTATAAAAACAGCAAGCTACATTCAAATCCGTTACTCAGGTGGTAGTCAAGTCTATCCCTGAAAGATTCCTATGAGGAAATTGACCATGAAAGGGAAGAGAGCTTTATTTATCTCTCTGCTCTTCTCTCCTCCCCTAAATTAAGCAGGTAATAAGGGTACCACCATGTTCCTGATCACCTGGGTTCACAAACTCAGTATCATCATCCACTCATTACTGTCTCTAACCCCTGGCCCCTCCCCTGTATCCAAGCATTTGTTACTTCCTGTTGTTTACACCTTCACATCTCTCCAATACTCGTTCTTCTCCCATCTTCTGCAAAAAACTTGTCCTACTTCTCTTTGATCTTAGTTCCTTCCTTCTGAAGCTACCCCAACTTATCTTGCATATAGCTTGTTTGTGCAAAATTGTTGGCACATTGTCTCCCCCATTAGACTGTGAGCTCCTTGACGGTAAGGGTTTTTTGTTTGTTTGCCTTTCTTTGTATCTTTGGTGCTTAGAAGGGTGGCAAGAATAGAATGGGTGCTTAATAAATGCCTGCTACTTGATTGATGACTTAATGAAAGCTTGGACAATAGGAAATTCCCACAAGTGTCAGTAGTAGGGTCCCCTGAAGATGACAACCATGTCCCCAGAGCATCAATGACTTACAGCAGCAACTGCATTAGGAGCTGCCTACAAAAGACAGATTTGGAATTCTACAGGGGCTGCAAGCCTCAGAGCCTAACAGAGAGCTTCATGAGGACTTCTAAAAAGGAATAGAAAGAGGGGCAGCTAGATGGTGAAGTGGATAAAGCACCAGCCCAGGATTCAGGAGGACCTGAGTTCAAATATGGCCTCAGACACTTGACCCTTACTAGCTGTATGACCTTGGGCAAGTCACTTAACCCTCATTGCCCCCCCCAAAAAAAGGCATAGAAAGATTCCCAATTAGCAAAAGCTATGTTTTGCTGAACTTTTAAAAATATTTCTTACAAAGGAAATCTCACTGAATAAAGGAATTTGGGAGAGGTTATTAATTTGGAAATGATCTGATGCAAAAATTTTTAAATCTTAAATAGTTAAAAATCATCCAACTAAAGGTGTTCTCCCCTCCTCTAATTATCCTAGAGCACTAGTTTAAATCTCTTTTACCTCTTACCACTCCCTATCTTATAATTATATGTGTAAATGCCATAACCTCCCATTTTATTTTTTGAGGTCAGGGTTTGTCATTTTTTTCTTTGTATCCTCACTCCCTAGTGCCACTCCTTTTACATAGTAAGCATTAAATAAATTCTGTAGAATTTAATTGAATTGTATTGTAAATGTGACCTTTAATTCTCAAAATCTGAATCAGTAGACCATGAGCATTGGCAGATTTTATTAAACTAGGAAAGCATTGAGTATAGACTCAGGGATGGGATACAGACCTGTTATGTGGGGACTAGTCTATCAGAGAAACTAATCACCGAGTTAGCCACAGAGGGAAGATGTTTTTAAGACACAGCAAAATGTGAACACCCAAGCTTTTCCTAACCTTAATTGGAGTGCCTGCCTCTTATTAATTCTTTCCTATTTATATTGTATATAGCTTATTTAGACACGTTGGTTTGCTTGTTGTCTACCCCATTAGATTGTGAGCTCCTTGAGGGCAGGTATTATTATCTTTTGCATCTTTTTGTATGCCCAGCACTTAGCACCATACCTGGCACAAAGTAAACACTTAATAAATGTTTAATAACTGACTGACTGTCTACTAGATTGCGGAGGCATTCCAATCTGTGCCAAAGGAGACTGTGACCATCACGATGAAATCACAGATTACAGGAGAGTTGAAATATATGTAATCCACTACAGAGAGAATAGATGGTAGCTTATTTCTTCTTCTCTGATGCTTCTGAAGATTAGGATTAAAGTTTCCAGAAATTTACTCATTAAAATAAAACCCTGGGGTCGGGGGTGGTGCAGCTAGCACGGCTAGGTGGATAAAGCACCGACCCTGGATTCAGGAGGGCCTGAGTTCAAATCTGGCATCAAACACTTGACACTTACTAGCTGTGTGACCCTCGGCAGGTCACTTAACCCTAATTGCCCCACCACCAAAATAAATAAATAAATAGATAAATGAATGGATAGATAAATAAATAAATAAATAGAACCCCAACCCTAGGAAAGAATATTAATATCCTGTGCTCATTAGGATAGGATTTGACCTTAAATGTTATTTACCTCTTGGATCAAATATTACTACATATGCAGACAATCAAACAACAATCGCAGTTCATAAAACAAAATCAGCTCCTTCTTGAATGTTTTTCCTCTTAGATGATAAGGAAACAGATAGCCAGGAAACTGAGAATATTATTTCAGTTTTCCAAGCTCAAACGCAAAGATTTCATCCTAATGATGCCCCTGGTGGCAAGTAACATTTAATTTTTCTCTGTGACATTGAAAAAAAATTAGATGTAAAACTCAGGTAAGAGATTAATATTTCACACCCTGAGGCTAAATATTTCAATATAAATATTCATAAGGACCTATCCTGAATGAAATCCCTTATGGGTCTAGATTAAAAATGCTTGAGTCTTTCATACAGTTCAGACACTAGGTAGTCCATGGAGAAAAGCAAAATACCGTCAACTAACATGTCAGTGTGGAGAACTCAGGGCTGTTAATAACGAGACTGAACATGTCTTTGTGGCAAACTTCCCATCATATGCCTTCCTCTCCAATGACCTTATTATGAAAGTCCTCATCTGAAGGCTTTCCTTTACCTTTCTCTCTTTTTTCTAGCAATGATGGTAAATGTCAGTCAACAAACATTTATTACACACTTTCTCTGCTCCAACTACAGTTCGAAGCACTGGGGATTCAAAACAAAAGGTAAAACATCCTCTGCCCTCAAGGAGTTTACATTTTAGTGGGGGTTACTACATGTAGGTAACTAGGTACATGCAAGATAAACAGAATTGATGGAAGATGATCTCCAGAGGGAAGTTACCAGGAAATGTCAGGGAGGGGATGGGGGTGGGGGAGAGACCAGGAGAAGTTTCCAACAGAACATTGGCTGCCGGTGCTCACTCTGACTAGTTAGTCAAGGTTGATCCCCTAGAATTGTAAGGTCTGAGGTAAAAAGAACTGACAGCCATACCTTCCTTAGACCACAGAGACACAGGATGGGGGGAAGGAACTAGATATAACTGATACTCCCTTAGTGCCTGGTTAGGTTCTCTTTATTGCACATCTATGATGACCACTAGACTACTCCAAGGTGAACATCCTGATTATCTCCACACTTAGGACAACACTGCTCTAGGTCCCTTAATACTCATCTTCACATTGAAAATAGGGAAAGAAGAAGAAATCATATAAGGAAATCTCTTAGGGAGCAAATCCTAAAGCCAAATTGACACAAGCAGTCTAGTGAGACAAGCAGCAATAAGTACAGAGCTAAGGGGAAAGAGTGTTTAAAAGAAAAAAAAAAGAATTAAATATGAATTTCCTGGCTACACAGCATCCCGGTTGGCTAGGGAGCCATGATAACAGTCTATAAATGCCTGAGAGGTGAAAACACCAAAGAGGGGGGAAAAGTCATGTTTAGCATGATGTCTGGAATGATGAAGTAAGTGGATGAAATTTAATAAAAAGAAAATGTAGGCCTAGGGTAAACTTCATAGTTTTCCTAGCATGCCATGGAATATTTTTCCCAAGTGTAATGGTGTAAGCTTCCTCCTTAATGACAATTAAAACAAGCTGGGACAGAGGAAGGGATAATATACTTTAGGGAACAATCCTGCCTTTACCTTCATCACCAGAAGTGAATGGCCAAAAAAAAAAAAGAAAAAAATAGAAAAGAAATCTAAAGACCCTTTTTCTCTATCTAGTTCCTAGGATGCACATTTCTTCTGTTCTTATGTCCGGTGTGTTAGTACTTAATGCTTAACAGCTGCTCCATTTGTGTGCTATCTCAACTCTATAAAGTGCTTTATGTCACCTTAGATACAAATGTCTCGGAAAATAAATTCAATGACTGCCTGGGGGTCAGATGGCGGAGGAACCATGCCTCTTCTCAGGAGATCATTTTGAGCCCTGAATTATGTTCTAAGTCCCCTCCAATGTCTATGTCTGGCACAGAGTGGAAGAAGGACCCTCCAGGCCTATTAGATATTCTTGCAGCTTCTGCGTCACGCCGGGGTCCAGAAGGACAACAGAGCTTAAAGTCATGGGCCAGGCAAGCTCTGGTCAATGTACAGAGTCAGAGACAGGACTGGGGGCATAAACATTACATGGAACCTGTCCATCCCACTCCTATCGACTTCTCCTGAATCTCCTGGGGATGGGGTGTAATCTTATTCTGTTGTACTTGGATAATATCTGATCATCCTGAACTTGGGTCTCAGAGAAGGAAAGAGGAGGAAGAAGAGGAGGAAGAAGAAGAGGAAGAAGAGGAGGAAGAGGAGAAGGAAGAGGAAGAAGAAAAAGAGGGGAAGGAGGATGGGGAGGAGGAAGAGCAGGAAGAGAAGGAGCAGGGAGAGGAGGAAGAGGAGAAAGAGGAGGAAGAAGAGGAAGAAGAAGAGGGGAAGGAGGAGGGGAAGGGGGAGAAGAAGAACTAGCATTTATTAAGCACCTACTAAGTGTCAGGCACTACGGTAAGCACTTTACACATTTTGGGGGGGCAGGGCAATAAAGGTTAAGTGACTTGCCCAGGGTCACACAGCTAGTAAGTGTTGTTGTGAGGTCAAAATGACTTAATGTTTGTAAAGTGCTGGGGGCAGGTAGGTGACCCTCACAACAACCCTATGAGGGAGATACTATTATTATGACGCCCATTTTACAGTTGAGGAAAATGAGAAAGGTTAAATGATTTGCCCAGGGTCATACAACTAGTAGATGTCTAAGGTCATATTTGAACTCAAGTCTTCCTGCTCCAGGCCCAGTGTTCCCCCAGTCACCCCTCCAGCTGGCCCTAAATCAGACCTGAAGCTTGAAATGCCTTGGGGAGTTCAAAGAAGGAAAAGATTAGTGCAATGAAGTAATAGAAGATGTTAAGAAAGAACAAACTGAAACTAAGCAGGAAAAGAGGGTAGGAGGTGGACAGTGCCCAGGGGAGGGCTGGGGGGAAGAGGGGGTTGGCAGGATCAAGGAAAGAGGGAAGCAGAGAAAACCTTCCAGGGAAACAGCATGAGCAAAGACAGAAATGAGAGAACGAACATGTTAGGAAAAGAGTGAGGGCATTGCATATCTCTGTCCCAATGGATTTGTGAAGGCTTCGGTGCAATATTTCCTCCACTGGTATAGATCACACCTCTTCCATGCCTATTCACCCCCATATATTATCTAGAGAAAAATTTATCCAATGCACATAAGTGTTCCCCTGGATCTTTGAATACTCCATGGATAGTGGTAATTATAAGTATAATAGTAGCTAGCAATTACATCACTTTTTTTTTTTTTTTTTGGTGAAGCAATTGACGTTAAGTGACTTGCCCAGGGTTACACAGCTAGTAAGTGTCAAGTGTCTAAGGCCGGATTTGAACTCAGGTACTTCTGATTCCAGGGCCGGTGTTCTATCCACTGTGCCACCTAGCTGCCCCTACATTGCTTTCTAAGATTCGCAAAGCACTTCATATATGTTATCCCTTCTGAAATGCAAAACAACCCCATGAGAGAGGGGCTATTATTATTCCCCATTTCATGTATGACGGACCCAGGATCACACAATTAGTGTTTGAGGCAGAATTTGAACTCCAGTTTGCCTGACTCTTGTCTAACATTCTATGCCCCTACACCACCTAGATGCTCCATCTATACATAGCTAGCATTATTCTGGCATAACAAGTTATCTTTCTACAGATCTCTTTTCCCATTGGTGAGTTCTTCCTGGAGCTTCTTCATTGCAGAGGATTCTGGGCCTGTGACAAAACAGATAGAGCACTAGACCTGAGTTCAAATCTAGCTTCAGACACTTACTATTTATTTGTGTGACTCTGGACAAGTCACTCTGCCTCAGTCTTCTCAACTGTAACATGAAAAGAAGAAGAGCATCTCCCTCATAGGATTGTTGCAAGAATCAAATGAGACAACATTTATAAAGCTTTTCACATGATTCCTGACACACAATAGGCATTTAATAAATGTTTGTTCCCTTCCCTTCCCTTCCCACTCAAACTTGTTCCTAGTTTCTGGAATTCCAAGTCATGCCCTGTAACCAGGTACCTTCTTCTCTATGTTTTTTTTGTTGTTGTTGTTGTTGTTGTTGTTTTGTTTTGTTTTGTTTTTAGTGAGGCAATTGGGGTTAAGTGACTTGCCCAGGGTCACACAGTTAGTAAGTGTTAAGTGTCTGAGGCCGGATTTGAACTCAGGTACTCCTGACTCCAGGGCCGGTGCTCTATCCACTGCACCACCTAGCTGCCCCTCTTCTCTATGTTTTTTAGCAACTTTTGTGTCTTGCTTCCCCATTAGAATATAAGCTCCTTGACAACAGAGACTATCGGTTTTTGCACCTTTTTTTTCCTTTTTTTTTTAATAAATAGTATTTTTTCCAATTACATGTAAAGATCGTTTTCAACATTGATTTTTTTTGGTGGGGTGGGCATTGAGGGTTAAGTGACTTGCTCAGGGTCACACAGCTAGTAAGTGTCAAGTGTCTAAGGCTGGATTTGAACTCAGGTCTTCCTGAATCTAGGGCCAGTGCTTTATCCACTGTGCCACCTGGCTGCCCTCTCAACATTGATCTTTATAAGATTTTGAGTTCCAAATTTTTCTTCCTCCCACGTTCCCAACCCCTCTCCAAGACGGCAAGCAATCTGATATAGGTTATACATATGCAGTCATGTAAACAGATTTCCACATTAGTCGTGTTGTGAAATAAGAATCAGAACCAAAGGGAAAATCCACCAAAAAAAAGAAAACAAAAAAGTGAAAATAGTATTCTTCAATCTGCATTCAGACTCCATAATTCTAGATGTGAAGAGCATTTTCGATCATGAGTCTTTTGGAATTCTCATGGATCATTGTCTTACTGAGAAGAGCCAAGTATATCACAGATGATCATCACACAATGTTGTTGTGTCTCCTGGTTCTGCTCACTTCATTCAATATCAGTACATGTAGAGACTATCTTAATGATTATATTTGTATTTCCAGTTCTTAGCATGATACCTGTTGCATAGTTAGTGTTTAATATATTTCTTTCTTTTCTTTTTTCTTTTCTTCCTTCCTTTCTTCTGTCCATCTTTCCTTTCTATATCCTTTTCTTTTCTTCCTTTCTCCCTCCCTCTCTCCCTTTCTTCCTTCTTTTCTTCCTCCTTCCTCTTTTCTTCTTCCTGTCTTCCTTCCTTGATGTTTCCTTCCTTCTTTTCTTCTGTCCTTCATCCCTTTCTTCCTTCCTTCCTTATAGACTCTTGAAAACAGACTCTTGAGGAACTCACCTCCCCCTAAACCCCAAGATATATAAAAGTGAGCTAACTAAAAAGTTCTTTCTCTTACCTCCTTTTTGCTTTTAATATATTTCAATCTGGGGGGGGGGAGGTAGCTAGGTGGTGCAGTGGATAAAGCACTGGCCCTGGATTCAGGAGGACCTGAGTTCAAATCCAGCCTCAGACACTTGACACTTACTAGCTGTGTGACCTTGGACAAGTCACTTAACCCTCATTGCCCTACCATATATATATTGTCATTTGGGGGGTACTTTCCCTCTCTTTAAGATACCATGAGAAATCAATTCACGAGGAACTTTAATGTTACAACACCTCCAGCACAGATATTTTTTTTCCTGTATATAGTTGCTGAGTTCCATATGCTTTTCCTGACTTCATAGACTCAGAGATCTAAAACTAGAAAGAGTTTTAGAAAGTCCTTTAAACCAACCATCCCATTTTACAAATGAGTAAACTAAGACCCACGGAGGTTAAATGAATCCACCAAGGTCACAGACAGAATATGTGGCAAAACCAGGGCATGACCCCAGACCCAAATCTAGCTTCCAAATCTAGCATTCCTTTCATTACACCACCTTCTCAACTGTCTTTTCCATGTCCTCATGCAGCACAATGAGCCCTGAGATATTAGTATCCTAAACTGGTGGTTACATTGGTATCAGAATCATGAGAATGGGTAATTATATTTTTCCACTGGGCAGATCTATTCCATTTGACTTCTATTTGTTTAATTCCTTCCAATTTTATCTATAAATGGTCTTGGAGCAATCTTGAATTATCTGTTTCACAACAAACTTTTTGTAATTTTGTCTTCTCCTGTGCTACCTTTTGCTGTTTCCTGAAACTATATTGTTTACTTCCCATCTACCTGTTTTGCAAATGTGTTTGTACTCAAAACCAGTTTTGTCCTTATTTACTATGTATATCTCGCCATTTGCCAAATACTTGGTGGGAAATTTGGGGCAGATTTCTTGGGTATTTTTTTTTACAATAATCAGAGCCACTATCTTTCTTTTCATCCATTGTTCTTTTTCAGAGTCAACAGAGTATTAAAATTGTCCTCCACAAAATGCCTCCTAACTGATGCTTCATTCATAAAGCTAAGAGGGATCTAAAAAAATAAAATCAAGGAGTAAGAGAGGAATGCACTTTGAGAAAAGGAAAGGGAGAGCTGGAATGGGGTAAAGTATCTCACATAAAAGAAGCAAGAAAAAGGGTATACAGTAGAGGAGAAGATGGGGGAGGTGCCAAGGAGTGAGGGAACCTTACTCTCATCAGATTTGGCTCAAAGATGTAATAGTATACACACTTAACTGGATATAGAAATCTATCTTACCCTGTATGAAAGTAGGAGGGGAAAGGAATGGGGGGGGGGAAGATGATAGAATGGAGGGTAGATTGGGGGAGGGGGCAGTGAAAAGCAAAACACTTTTGAGGAGAGACAGAGTGAAAGGAGATAGAGAATAAAGGAAGGAATAGGAGGAGGTAAATACAGTTAGCAATAATAAGTGTGAAAAAATTTTGAAGCAAGTTTCTCTGATAAAGGCCTCATTTCTCAAACATATAGAGAACTGAGTCAAATTTATTAAAATAAGAGCCATTCCCCAATTGATAAATGATCAAAAGATATGAACAGTTTTCAGGTGAAATAATCAAAGCTATCCATAGCCATATGAAAAACAAATGCTCTAACTCAGTATTGATTAGAAACATACAAGCCAAAACAATTCTGGGCTACTACCTCATTCATACCTATTGGATTGGATAATAGGACAGCAGAGGAAAATGGCAAATGTAGGGGATATGGGGAAAATGAGACATTAATGCACCATTGGTGGAGTTGTAAACTGATTCAAGCATTCTGTAGAGCAGTTTGGAACTATGGCCAAAGGGCTATAAAACCATGCATACTCTTTGACTTAGTAATACCGTTACTAGGTCAGTATCCAAAAAGAGATAAAAAACAAAACGTTAAAGGACCTATACATACAAAAAATATTATGGCAGCTCTTTGTTGGTGGCAAATAATTCAAAATTGAGGGGATGACCATCAATTGGGGAATGTCTAGACAAATTGTGATATGTGATTATGATGGAACACTATTGTACTAGAAGAAATGATGAGCAGGATGCTCTCGGAAAAACCTGGAAAGACTTACATGAGCTGGTGCAAAGTGCAATATACAGTGTACAAAGTAACGGCAATATTATGAAATGTTTAGCTGTGAATGGCTTGGCTATTCTCAGCAATCCAATGATCCAAGACCAACTCTGAAGGATTTATGATGAAAAATGTGATCCATCTCCAGAGAAAGAACTGATGGTCTCTGAATATAGATTGGAGCATATTTTTTTAGTTTCTTTTTCTTGATGTCTTTTTGTCTGTTTTCTTTCACAAGCTAATTTGAAAATGTTTTTCATGACTACACATGTATAACTTATATTGAATTGCTTGCCTTCTTAAAGGGCAGTGGGAAGGGAGGAAGGAAGAGAATTTGGAACACAAAGTTTTTTAAATGAATGTTAAAAATTGGTTTGACATGTAATTGGGAAAAATAATATTCTAAAAAAATACTAAAAAAGAAAAAACAAATTTTTAAAGAGGTATCATTGATGCACAAGATGATACAGTCGGGATCCAAAATGATCTTGATAGGCTTGGTCCAAGGTTCTCAAACCGTGACCGATCACCTGCAGTGAATTCTCAGGATCCCTGAAGATGTTTTAAATTTTTAAGGGAAGCAGTGATATTCAACATCTGCCAGACACTACCCAAACTACTAGCTTGAGAGAGTTCCTAGTTTCAACATTAAATCAAGCATCATTCCTTTTGATGATGTCCTGAAATGATTGAGATATGATTTTATTTACTTGAACTTTTGGTTATGCCAGTAACTTCTCATTTGTGATACTGTTTTACATAGCTGGATTTAGGTAGAAAAAAACTGAAATAGAATAATACAGAAAATAAGTAGCTAAAAAGAAAATAGAAAATATTGTTTTTAAAAAACATGCAAAAATCAATGTGGGACAGGAAATAAGGGTAGAAGTTTCCAATCTCACTTGAAGTTTAGAGAAGTTGTGTCCAGCATATGCACACATCCCATTAATAAGTAATATAACTATTTAAGAATTGTATTAAATTAAGAGACCATGGAATAGTTTATCTGTCAAATATATGGACAGGAGAAGAATTTAGGACCAAAGACGATACAGAGAACATTACAAAATGTAAAATAGATAATGTTGATTACATAAAATTTAAAAGCTTTTACACACTCAAAACCAGTGCAACCAAAATTATAAGGAAAACAGAAAACTAGGAAAGAACTTTTGCAACAAATATCTTTGATAAAGGCCTCATTTCTCAAATATATAGAGAACTCAGTCAAATTTATTAAAAATATAGGTCATTCCCCAATTGATAAATGGTCAAAGGATATGAACAGGCAGTTTTCAAACAAAAAAAATCAAAGCTATCTATAGTCATATGAAAAAATGCTCCAGATCACTACTGATCAGAGAAGTGCAAATTAAAACTCTGAGGTATCACCTCACACCTATCAGAGTAGCAAATATAACAAAAAAAGGAAAATATTGGATTTTGGAGGGGATGTGGGAAAACTGGGACACTAATCCACTATTGGTGGAGTTGTGAACTGATCCAACCATTCTGGAGAACCATTTAGAACTATGCGCAACGGGCGATAGAACTATGTATACCCTTTGATCTAGAAATACCACTTCTAGGTTTATAACCCAAAGACATCCCCAAAAAGAGAAAAAGACCTATTTGTACAAAAATATTTCTAGCAGCTCTTTTTGTGGTGACTAAGAATTTGAAATCAAAGGAATGTCCATCAATTGGGGAATGGCTGAACAAGCTGTGGTATATGATTGTAATGGAATATTATTGTGCTATAAGAAATTACAAGCAAGATGATTTCAGAAAGGCCTGGAAAGACTTATATAAACTGATGTATAGTGAAGTGACAAGAACCAGGAGAACATTGTGCATGGTGACAGCAATATTGTTCAATGATGAACTGTGAAAGACAACTATTCTCAGCAATACAATGATCCAAGACAATCCCAAAGGACTCATGATGAAGCATACTATCTACCTCCAAAGAAAGAACTGATACTGACTGAACACAGACTGAAGCATGCTATTTTTCACTCTTTCAATTTTTTTCTTTTATTCAGGTTTTCTTATACAAAATGATTAATATGGTAATGTTTTACATAATTGCACATGGATAATCTATAACTGCTTAATGCCTCAGGAAGGGGGTAGGGAAGAGAGGGATATAATTTGGAACTCAAAACTTTAAATTAAAAAATTTTTTAAAAGAATTAAATTCAAATATTATTTTTCTTCAACTTGTATGTATTATTTTTTCAAACAACTACTAAGTTGTTAGGATAAGTTTTATTAAGTTGTCCTGACATAATTGCTTAATAAACAGAACTATTAGGTGTTTCTTTTGGCCTAAGGGCACCATGAAAAAAATTACTGAGATATTAAAGGCATCATGAACCAAGAAAGTTTGGGGACCTCTGGCCTAGATCATTGGTTTGAATATAATAAGATGAAATTCATTAGGAAAAAAAATGTAGTCTTGTTGTTCAATTGTTTTTCAATCATATTGGGCTCTTTGTGCCCCTTTGGGGTTTTCTTGGTAAAGATGCTGAAGTGGTTTGCCACTGCCTTCTCCAGGTCATTTTAAAAATGAAGAAACTAAGGTAAACGGGGTGAAGTGATTTGCCCAGGATCGCACAGCTAGTAAGTATCTGAGGCCTGATATGAACCCAGGAAAATGATGGATTTGTATAACATACAGACTAGGTCTTTACAATCATGTTATCTCCAGCAACACTTTAAAGCCCAGGACCAGTAAAGGAATCATATGGTGGGGATTGAGATAATGAATTTGGTAAATGATCAGGAAGACAAGGAAATTCAAGGGCCCAGTGCAGGGACGTTGGGTAATTGAGCCTGGCTTCCATTGTAACCAGAAGCAGGCTAATGAACTGGATTAAGTTGGAAGGCCTAAATGATTGAAGGCCCCAGGAAAAGGCACCAAGAATGTTTGGTGGGTAGGTGAGGAATAGAAAAGCTAGTGAGGGAGGAAGTTGTGTTTGGAAAGGAGGAAAGTTGAGTCAGAGATCTCAGCTATGGAGAGGGGCCTTGTATCGCCAAGATGATTCATGGATGATGTATGAATTGGAGATCTTCAAGGTTACAAAGACAAGGAATGATGAAGTCAAGGAGCATGAAGATCTGTCAACACGAATGCTAGGAATTTGCAAGGATGAGCATGAGACAAACACATGGGGAAAAGAAGCATGTGAACTAGGTCTTGAAGTCATCAAAAACTTAGGAATGGACATTGGGGAAAAGTAAACAACAGTATAGAGAGCTATCGATGAGCAGTATGAATGTTTTTATGGGCAGCACAGTACAGTGAACTCGGAATCAGGACATCCCAGGTCACTCAGTTTCCACATCTCAGTTTTTTTATCTATAAAATAAAGGAGTTGCACTCAATGACCACTAAGGTCCCTTCCAACTCTAAATCTATGATCCTATGATCTATCAGGCCTATGACTCTTGTTATGTGAAAGAAGATGCCTGCCCTGTAGGAACTGTGTGATAACAGCTGACCTATAAGTGGCTCTTTAAAGTTAACAAAGGGTTCTACCAACATTATAACATCTGATCCTCAAATTTAAAAAAAAAATCCAGGGCCAGCTAGGTGGCGCAGTGGATAGAGCACTGGCCCTGGAGTCGGGAGTACCTGAGTTCAAATCCAGCCTCAGACACTTAACACTTACTAGCTGTGTGACCCTTGGCAAGTCACTTGGCAAGTCATATTTCTGTCGATTCTGCATAATGACCCAATTGCCTCACTAAAAAAACAAAAACAAACAAAAAAAAATTTTTTTTTAAATCCTATGAGGTAGGTACTATATGCATTACTACTCATACCTTACAGGTGAGGAAGATGAGGTTTGGAAGAGTAAGAAGTTAAGTGACTTGCCCATGGTCACAAAACTGAAAGGTATTTAATTTAAACCCTCTTCTGATTTCTCTTCCCATGATCCTCTGCTGCTTCTTGGAACCTATTTGGATTCTGGCTCAGTCATAAGTAACCACATTATCTGTTGTGTTTAATGTCTATATGTATGTTCATAATGATTCTACAAATAGGACAAAATATTTTATTTGATCTGCTGGTTCAAGTTTAGGGGGCTATGTTTCACTACTTCCTCCACAACATGACTATATCACTGTGCCTTTGGCACCAATTATTGAGAAAACAAAAGGAAATTTTAATTCTTTTTAATTAGTGTGTGTGTGTGTGTGTGTGTGTGTGTGTGTTTGTGTGTAATTCAGGTCTGTCAGTATAGTTCCTAAGCGCCCAAATGGACCCACTAAAGTATATCAAGTGTCACAGGAAGAACACGTGAGTTGGTATGTAAGAGTTATATTATTCAGTCAAGAGGGTGACTCTCTGAAAATACAGCCACAGAGGTTGTATTCACTCCCTTTTATATATTTTCTGTCTGAACAACATCTGTTGTTCTCATTTGTCAGGGTTTTTTTTTTTGTCTTTTTTAACATTCTTCTTAATGTGGGGCCTTTATTTGGTTCTCCCAAAGGAATAGGAGCAATTTCTTGTAGCAGGAGGAGAAATTTCTGTCAATTCTGCATAATGACCCAAACAGAGAGATTGTACTGTTTAATTGAAGCTGTGTGGATTGGAATGTGATGTATATTAAGCTCTGCTCCTAGCAAAAAAGAAAGCAGTAGGTGGGTATTCATGTGGGTAGCATGAATAGAGAACCAAGGCAATTTGGGCCTTTCTATTTGCTTTATTTATCTGAAGCTCACTCAATCCACAAGGGATTCTCCCCATACTTCTGCAAAAGCCAGAGGTGATGCTGATGGGAGGAATAGAGGGGGGTATAGAACAATAAAAAAAATGTCTAAAAGCTAAGTGCATAAAAGCCTTGAGTTTATAGATTAGAACAATTTTATCAACCCACAACAATTTCAACTACCTTACCATCACTTCCCACACTTGCCAGGGTCTTAACAAAAGATGCTCCCAAGAAAGAAACTATAACCACAGGACATATTGCACCAACGCGGTTGACAACATTTTTTTTTAAATTTTGGCCAGATTCAAATTCCATCTACCTCTCTACCTATGGCCCATCCTGGGGCAAAGGTTGGGACCACAAGGACTTTGTCAGCTCAGATTCTGGGGTGCTGACAGATGTTTTCCCAGGATGGAGGAGACACAGAGAAAGGTTTCAACTGTAGCACCATGGCAGGGCAAAAGGGAAGTCCAAGAAGCAGCAAGCAGAGGTTAGTGTTCAAAAAGAGAAGACCAGGAAGTAGTACTGATCAACTCAGTAGGTGGGGTTTCCAATTGTCAAGATGAAATGAGCCTCAAGTAGTAATCAATCATATTCAAAGAAACATCCTGGTCAAATCCAAAGGTCAGGATAGAGGAGCAGAAATCAAAACTTTGGCATAGAACAATTCACTCGTTAATAAACTAGACCAGGGCAGCTAGGTGGTGCAGTGGATAAAGCACTGGCCCTCGATTCAGGAGGACCTGAGTTCAAATTCGACCTCAGACACTTGACACTTACTAGCTGTGTGACCCTGGGCAACTCACTTAGTCCTCATTGCCCCGCAAAAAATAAAATAAAATAAACTAGACCAGAAAAATTCTTATTTGTTCAACTCATTCACACAAGTTCTTAAATCCTATGATATTTTTCCCAAACCCACCCTCTAACTTCTTCTAAATTTGCTTCAGCAAATTTATCTTCCCTCATTTCTTAGCTTTCAACATGGCTTAGTGGATAGAGTACTCAATATGGATGGGTTCAGAATCCGACCTCAGATACTTAAGAACTCTATGACCCTGGGCAAGTAATTTAACTTTTCTATGCCTCAGTTTCATCATCTATAGAAGGAGGAGCCTGGACTCTTAGGTTCCTTGCACTGCTAAATCTATGATTCCATAGTAAATTTGGAATGTATGGAACCACAAATATTAATATGCTACAAAAGGAAAAAATCACAGGGCTAGACCAACCTTGGGAATGAATAGCAGTTTTGTTTTTGGATAAGCATACAATAGCTGGCATGTGGTTTCAAGGACTTGAATCTTCTTTCAGTACATAGATTAGAGTCAACAAAATGGACCTTTTTTGTTTTATTGGGAACAAAAAAAAAAAGATCAAAGCAGGGACAGGAACACTGCTCAGGGTTGATGGGATGAGGATAATGGATGAACATGAGAAGAAAGAATTATCATCTCTTACTTTGCTCCCTCCAAGGAGAATGACTTTTGGACTGCAAAGACTTTTTTAGTGTTTTACTACAATCTAAAATCTAAGGTCATTGAAGGGAAGGTGAGATTCCACCTATCTGCCTTCAATTAGCTCAAGTGACCAGACCCAGAAATAATAATTCTAGGATCCCAAGAGAGCCTTCGAACGTAATTCTGAGTCACTGAATGCAATCTTAACAAGATCATGGAGGAAGAAGGATGCACTAAAGGACTGGAGAAGAGTAAATGTTAATTTTTTAAAAGAAAAAGAAAAAGGATAGGATGAAGACTATAAACTGACTACGAAGTATAGCTTGATCTTAATTTCTTGCAAAATTCTAAATTGCATCATTAAAGGAGTGATCATTTATAAAAGGAAACAGTGACTACTCGGGACCACCTCGGCTGTGTTCTTTGCACCATTTTGACAGAGATTTGGATGAAGGCATAAATGACATCTGTAGATGGTGAATTACTGGGAGGGAGGGCTAACATGTTGGACGACAGTCAGTATCCAAAATGATATGCAAAAGGTTAGGTTTCCTGGAATCAGAAACGGTTTCTTTTTTTTTTCTTTTGAACGTTCTGTATCTAACTCTTAGTGTCTTGCTATTGAGAAGGTACTTAATAAAATTTATTGAATTGGGTTGAATTTTGACAAGCTAGGAAAAAATGGGCTGAATGTAAGGAAATGAAAATTAATAGGAAAAAAATTAAGTTCTACATTTGGACTCCAAAAATTGATTTAAAGACAGATTAGAATAATAGTTAATGGAAAAAAGATAGGCTTAGAATACAGTCAGCTTAATATGAATCAATAGTCTGATGTGGCAGTCAAAAATCTAATACTATCCTATCCTAGAGAAGCACACTGTTCAGAAATGATGGAAATAAGGATCCTATTGTCTTCTGCCTTTGTCAGAATACATGTGGAATAGTGTGTTCAGTTTAACATGCTACATTTTAGGAAGGAGGTTGATAAGCTGGAGAGTGTCCAAAGAAGCACAAATGGGATGGGGCAAAGAAGGAACTGACTTAAAGTCAGGAAGATCTAAGTTCAAATTCTGTCTTATACACTTACAGCTGTGTGACCCGGGGTCATACAGGTAAAATGGGGTTAATCATAGTACCTGTCTCACAGCTTTGTTGTAGGATCCAATGAGATAATATATGTAGAGAGCTTCGCACATCTAAAAGTGCTATAAGAACGGTAGAGGTTTGAAAAAAAGCCATGTATCATGTTGAAGCTACAGAAGAGAAAATTCACATCAACATAACAGGGAAAGGAATCACTAGTTAAGAAGATAGCATCTGAAAACAGACTCTGCATTTGGGGACAAAATTTAAAATATAAAAAGGCAGCAGCGGTGATCAAAGGAAGCTCGACTCATTTCAATGAACAACTTGTTGGGATTCAGGCCACATAGACCTTTGTTTTACGGAGGCATCTTCCATAGAGCCAGGCATGCACCTTCACCACTTTCTGAGACTCGGACACAGGGAACTCCCCAGATTAGTCTCCAGAGACTATGCTGCTGCCTTAAAGATGTTTGGTAACTGAGTCAAAAGCTCTTATTAGAGAAACCTCCACTCTCTGAAAAGAGTGAACCATAGAAGTGGCTGCTACTTCTGGCTCCTCTTTCTCCCACTTCCTCCTCCCTTGTGCTTTTAGAATAGAATATGCCTGGAAGCAAAGGCTCTCCATAACAGAAGCACAGGTGCTCGCCCAGGAGAGTCTGAGACTGGGATCTCTAGTCTATATAAAAACCTAAAAGCACTTATGTTAGCCAGTTTCATTTGTTACAGTCTGAGACTTCCAATCTTTTAAGTGTTTAGCAAGCGCTATAGGTTTTTTTCAGCTTTTTACAGCTGTTATTTGTGTCACTTTAATGCTAAATCCATTGAGTACTCTGACTAGAGCAAAGAAAAATAGGACCTGTACCTCTTAATCCCACCTGCCTTTTTGCAGCCTTTCTGTTTCCTTTTCTGGGCACAGGTCAGTGACTATTGATTCTGAGAAATAGACATTTCCAGCCTTAGGGGTTTCCTCACAGGTGATCTTTAGTTGGAGAGCTTCTGAATTCGACAGCCAGGAAACAGCGGGCCCAAGGCAGAAGATTTCTGTAATACACTTCTCAGAGGAAGAGAGGTCCCCACCCCCACAACCTGAGGATCTTGTCATTAAAGGGCTAAAACAATGCTATGGCTGAGCAGAAGATCTCGACCTTGTCAACTTTCCACGATAATTACAGCGAGTTGCTTGGAGAGAGTGGGTCCAAGACAAAAGCAAAATAAGTCTTTACTTTCTGGGGGAGAAGTGGAAGGGTCATTAGTATAATGGTTGAAATGGGCCATTGGATCGTTTTATATTTCCTGTGTCTGTTCATACATTCCTATACAATTCTTTGAGCTTCAAGCATTTGTAATGAATGTCTGGTGCTTACCTTAACCACCTTAGATGGCGACATCCATGTGGAAGACCCTGGGGGAAAACTTGCTTCCATGAAACTGGACAACTTGCACATTTGTGGACATTCTTCATTGGCCTACCATAGAGTTACAAGCAGCCTCTTTCCACTGACTCTATAGCCATAACTTTCAGTGTTTTTGAAACCTGCCTGACTCAGCCACAAAAAAAGAAAAAGAAAACACCCTGTACAACCAGCAACAACACCCCACCCTAACCCAACATTGTTAAGTAGGGCAAGTTTTAATGGCATTGAATTTTAAAGTTTCAACCATGTAGCCAATGGAAAAAAAAGATTAATTTGGATGCGTCTCAACCATAGAACAACAGAGAATGTCCATACATGCACCAATCTTCCAATCCTCCAGAAGCAGGTCCCCAGCATCTTCCACATGGATGCCACCATCTTAGATAGTCTGGACAGGCACCAAATCCCTATTACATATTTTTGGATAGTAGAGAAAATAAAAATTTGTCCCATACCAATATCTATATTCCACATTACTTACTGGACCCTGTTACCAAGATCTGGAGAAACATTAGACATGATCCATACCAGGGGCAGCTAGGTGGCACAATAGAAAAAGCACTGGCCCAGGATTCAGGAGAACCTGAGTTCAAATCCAGCCTCAGACATTTGACAATTACTAGATGTGTGACCCTGGGCAAGTCACTTAACCCTCATTGCCCTGGAAAAAAACCATATTGGAATAGATTTAAAAATTTGTGAGAACCCCCTGCATTATGAATATCAGGAAAGATCAGAGAATAGTACATCTAGGCAGAGACCTAGGAGGGATCAGTGTCACAAAAATCCAGATGAGAAAGAGGATTAAAAGGTGATCAATAGTAGAAATGCTTCAGAAACATCATGAAAAGAATTGAGAAAAGCCTTTAAATTTGGCATTGGGAACTTTGGAAAGAGCAATTTCAATTGAATGATGAGGCCAAAAGCAGCATTGTGCACAGGCACCCCACACTGGAGAGTGCCAGAGCTTCATCTAAGCAGCCTAATGCTGAGGTAGTCCACATCTAAGCCATAGCAGGAGACAAGGCCAGACTGGTGCCTGAGCAGCCCATGCCAGAGCAAGTATCAAGTGCCACAATAAAACAAGGGGACAGGATAGTCCCTGGGAAGCAAAGCATCTAGGGTCTTGCAGGAAGCCAGTGGAATCAACATGATCCAATTAGAGCTTATAAGAGTCATAGAAAAAAATGGAGTCAACTCTGGGTGTTAAAGTGTGCAAGCATAAGACAACAGAGGAACAACTAAAGACAAAACAGCAGTCCGATGACAGGAAGGGAGGGAGGGAGGAAGGAAGAGAGGAAGGAAGAGAGGGAGGGAGGGAGGGAGGAAGGAAATATAACTAGGAACTGAGCCAGAATGTAGGCATTTCTGCAACAGATGGGGACTAGTCTCAACCAGCACATCTAGAACCAATCAGGGCCTGCCCACACTATCCAAGATTATGGGAGGAAACAGAGTCTGATCTAAGCACAAAGTCCCAAGCGGAGGCTAGATGTATGAGTAAATTGAAGAAAATGTCAAACAAAATGAAGATATACTATGAAATGAAAGTCAACCAAAAGATAAACCAAAAGAAACGAATCCAAGTCAACAAGTCCAAGAGAGCCTCAGAGGGGGAAAAAACAGTTTGTTCATAAAGACTACAAGAGTATCAGGATAAAATGAAGCAAGAGATTTAAAATGTAATATTTTTAAAGAGCTATGAAGGAAAGAATAAGAAATAGAATAATAGTAAAGATAGAAAGCAAATTGGACTCACTGAAAATTATATTGGGCCAGAAAACATTACTCCATGAGTTCACAAAAATATAAAAATAAAATCAAAAGAGTATATAAGGTAATATCAAAAACAACTTACCTGGAAAACAGACAAAGGAAAAATCATCTAAGAATCATAAGACTACCTAAAAATAATGACCAAAAAAGCCCTGGATACCATATTTTAAGAAATCATAAAGTAAATATGACTGGATCTATTAGAACCAAATCTGTTAGAAAATGAAAAGAATCCACAGGTCAACTCCTGAAAGAAACCCCAAAATGGAAACTCCAATGAATGTTATAAGTAACAGTCAGGGCTTCCAGGTCAAATAAAAAAAATAACTGCAAACAACCAGAAAGAAAGACTTTCAGTATCAAGGAACTACAATCAGAATCACACAAAACCTGGAAGTTGTAACTTTAAAAGAGAGGAAAGATTGGAATACAATATTCCAAAAGACAAAAGATATAGGCTTACAAAAAAGAAACTGACCCTGTAAAGCTTAGTATAATTCTATTGGGAGGAGGTGGGAATTTTAATAAAATAGAAGATTTTCCAGTATTTTTAATGAAAAGACTTGAGCTGAGTACAAGATTTAAAATGAAAACACAAAAGTTAAGAGAAGGCTGGAAAGAATTTAGAAGGAGCCAAAAGAAAATGAGTCACTTATGTTTTAATAAGAACAAAACAGTTGTCCCTTGAGAACCTTAATGTCTTCAGGGGTCATAAAAGGAGTTAAATAAGACCCATACAGTGTCTAGGGATGGAATTGCCTTATTTCTTATTTCTTAAGAGTAGAAAGGAAAGAGAAGAAATAGGGGACATACTGAGGAGGAAAATGGGAGGGAACTTACGATCTCACATAATTGGGGTATGCAAGATGAAGAGCATACAACCATGAAGGAAGGAATGGAGGAACAAGCATCACATAACCCTCACTTTCATCAAAACCAGATAAAAATTAGTCAAACACTCTCATACATATATGTATATATACACACATAGGTATATATGTGTATATATATAAACATATACACACACAGAGAGAGTATTGAAATGCATTAAATTCAACAGGAAACTAGGCAGGTATAGGGAAAGAGAGAGACAAGTTTAAGAGGAAGGGTAGGATGAACAAACATTAGTCATAAGCAAACAAATTCCAACATCAGAGGAGGAGGAGGAGTGAAGATTGAGTGAGATTTAGCCTATGAGTAGCCACTGTAGGTCTAGCCTGGGAGAGAGAGAAAGAGAGAGAGAGAGAAAGAGAGAGAGAGAGAGAGAGAGAGAGAGAGAGAGAGAGAGAGAGAGAGGAGAGAGAGAGCAAGAGACACAGTCTTTTAAACAAAACAAAAGCTCTGGGAGAAAGAACTGGAAGAATGAAAAGAAAGTGACAAATCTGACCCAAGAAGTGGAAAACCTGAAAACTAGAATACACCAAACACAAACCAGTCTCCATGAGACAATAAGAAACATTACAGCAAAATCAAAATATTGAAAAAAATAGAAGAAAATGGTAGATATATGATATCAAAAACAGCAGACCTGGAAAACAAGTGGAGGAGAGATAATTTAAGAATCATTGAATTCCCTGAAAGCCATGATTTTTAAAAAAACAGACAATTAATTTCAAGAAATAAATGAAAAATTCCCAGATCTTTTAGGACAAGAGAGCAAAATAAACATAGAAGGAATTTAATAATCATCTCCTGAAAGGAACTCAAAAAAGAAAAGTCCCAGAAATATCATAGTCAAAATCCAAAGTCCCCATATCAAAGAAAAATTACTGTAAGACTCCAAAAAGAAGGAATTCAGGAACCAAAGATCAAGAGTCAGGATCACATGAGAACTGGAAGTTTCTACTCACAACCAAGGGACGGTTTATGAAGGGCTTTGAATGCCAAACAAAAGGCTCTATATATCATCCTGGAAGTGAGAGGGTGCCACTAGAGCTTATTAAATAGGGGAGTGACCTCTGCTTTAAGATGAGAAATTTGACAGCTGAGATGAAGATGAATTGGCGAAGGTAGAGACTTGAGGCAAGGAGATGAAACAGTAGTAGTATCCAGGTGGGATAATGAGGTTTTCCCCAGGGTGGTAGTACCATCAGAGAGAAGGGAGCATATGTTGTTGTTGTTGTTGCTGTTGTTGTTGTTGTTGTTGTTGTTGTTGTTGTTGTTGTTGAGCCAAGTCCAACTCTTCATGACCCCAGTTAGAGTATTTTTGGCAAAGATACTGGAGTGGTTTGCTATTTCCTTCTCCATCTCATTTGACAGATGAAGAAACTAAGGCCAACAGGGTTAAGTGACTTGCCCAGGGTAATATAGCTAGTCAGTATCTGAGGGCAGATTTGAACTCAGGTCTTCTGGACTCTAGGCCCAGTGTTCCATTCACTAGCTATGCCACCTAGCTGCCCCATTATAGAAAATATGATCATCTATTAAGTATCTGTGTTAGTTATCTATTTTTTAGATTATCCTTAACAAATCTTTGCTACAGATGGGCTTTCCCTACCACTTCTTAGTTGATGTGTGCTCAGAGAATATTAACTCATTTTAGTATTTAGTAACCACACAAAACACAATTGGAGGTAAACATGTTGCCAAAAAATCCTACCTCTCTAATAAAAATATAGATTGTTTTTTTTTAATTTCCACTTCTTTGACTTATCCCTTTCATTGTTCCCTTTTATTAGTGAGAAAATGAAGAAATGACTTCAGTAACATCCTCTTTGATTGTCTACTAGTTTGACTTAGTAGGAGAAACTCGGCATGGATTCAAAATTAAATCTATTCTGTCTTGTTTGAACCAATTAAATTTATTAATTATTTTGAAGCTGTCTGATCAACATTAATTAGTAAGGGGCTGATGCACAAAGAAGCACCTCTCTGCTGTTCTGACCAAAGTAAATACCCCCAAACCATCACTGGCCTTCTACAAAACTGTGGATCTTACCACCTTCCCTTTAAGTCTTTCCTCACCTCATGGTATCAAGGGTCAAACTCCTCCATCCAGGTGTCCAGTGGCCTCGTGCTGCTGATCTTTACTTTTGCAAGGACTTCCACTGCACAGTCCCACTCAGATCCATCTTCCCTGGGTGCCTCATTCCAAACCTAAGATTACGCCCTTGCTCCTACCAAAATTTGCCCAATTTATCCTATTCCCAACCAGTTTCCTGCAAAAATTTCTGCAGTCAGATAATCTGATAAATTCACTCACACTGAATTGTTAAAAGCTAATGCTGTCTGTGTCACCCTGGGCAAGTCACTTAACCCTGTTAAAAAAAAAAAAAGCTGATGTTGTAAGGAACAATAAATAGGAGGAATTCAGAGAAAGATGAAGACTTGTATGGGCTGATACAAAATTAGGTAAGTAAGCAGAACCAGGAGACCAATATACACAGTGGCAATGGTACTATAATGTAAACAAAAAGAATTCTAAAATAAACTCCATTTAAATCACAATAATCAATCAGTCCCTGAGAACTTATTTTGAAACACTCCTATAGGAATGTGAACTATGATATACTTTCAGATCTAGGCTATATAGGGTTGGTTTTGCTTAAATATTTTCTTTTGTTATAATGAAGGCTTGAATGGGAATGGTGCCAGATAAGAGAATAATGACTATGGTATAAAAACAAAAGAAAACAATAAGACTTTTTTAACATCTTAAGATCTAATCATTAGTACAATGTGTTCACTGTTCAAGGGGTAACTGCAGTTCAGCAAAGGGTTCTTAAAGACTGCCTTACTCTGAAGGGAATGTTAACCCAGGGTCACACAGCTAGCAAGTGTCAAGTGTCTGAGGCAGGATTTCAACTCAGGTCCTCCTGACTCCAGGGTCAGTGCTCTATCCTCTGTGCCACCTAGCTGCCTGGGAATGTTAACCAATGAAGGCTGGAGAAGAAAATATTTTAGAGCAATATTGTCTTCCCAGAGCCCTTCAAATCACAACATATCAATGGCCATCTATTCCATTTACTGTAATCCAGAACCTTCTAGGGTCATTTTTTTTTTGCAGGGCAATGAGGGTTAAGAGACTTGCCCAGGGTCACACAGTTAGTGTCAAGTGTCTGATTTGAACTCAGGTCCTCTTGAATCCAGGGCCAGTGCTTTATCCACTGCCCCACCTAGCTGCCCCTAAGGTCATCTTTAAGGAAATTCTACACCAACAATGGATAACCTAGCCATTCCAACATATCTGCTATTAAAATAAAATAAAAAAATTTCTTTAAAAAAATTTGAATTAGAAATGTTCTGAAAATTCATCAGTGTAAAGAAATGTTTGAATTTGAACAGCTAGCCCCAAAGGAAAAGTCCACAAAAATTACAACCTGATAATATACTAATAACAAAATAGGCTCTGACACAAAATATCTAAAAGATGAGAGGGAGGGGAGAGAGAGACAGAGACAGAGAGAGAAAGAGACAGAAACAGAGAGACAGAGAGATACAGAGAGAGAGAGAGAATATGCACAGCATGATGAGCCCTTACCAATAAGAATGTTGCAATGTCCCCTGCTGTTTAGACACAGATTCTTCAAATTGAATTAACGCTTGTTCATATTTGTTTTCTCACCTTTTTAATGTAGTAACAGTCCCTGTGATCTCCTTTTGTGCTAATCCTAAAACATCTATGGAAATAACTTGGAAATGCCTTCCTAAGTCAATGAACAGAATGGCTTGAGACATTTCTAGAAAGTTTATGTAATGGGTAGCTCAAAGGCCACTTGCATAAGATTCTTCTCATTGGTGGGGATTGATTACTCCGTGCTCTAGGACTACACAAGAGGTGGAGCTGGTGAGAACTTGAAGGAAGAGAGATGCTAGTCTCCTGACTTCTTGCTTCTAGAGAAAAAGTAAAAGAGAAGATAGATGATTGAGGTGGCAGTTCCTTTGCATTATCTTCTTCCCAGGGCCTCTCTGCCTTCAGGCAGCTGGAGAGAATCTGAAACCCGTGTCTTCTCTCTCAAGCTGAATGTCATAGCTTCTCTCTTCTCTTAGGCTCTCACTAACTCTACCCCTCATGTAGTCCTGGGGCATTGAGTAATAAATCCCCCCACCAAGGAGGATGGTCATATGCAAATGGACTTTGAGCTACACATTACCTTTTTTTAAGTTAAAATGCTACAGAAAATGATCAGGGAAAGAAAAACTTCTTGACTAATACTTTCCCAAATTCCACACATATACTGTGCTCCAAACTCCATGTCCCTTATTATTTGAAATTGAGACAAAAACTTCTATCATGTTAGACTCTCACACTTTTTAGGTCAATCCAATATTATGAAGTTGATATGTCCCCTCTCCCCTTCATCCTACCTCCTCCCCTCTTCCCTCTATCCCCCTCTTCCCTTCTCCCCTCCCCTGCTTCTTTCTCCTCCTCCTTCTATCTTCTACTCTTCTCTCCTCCCTTCCCTTCTTCCCCCTCCTTTCCCTTCCCCTTTACTGTACCTTTCCTCCCTTCTTCTCCTCCCTTCCTCTCCCTTTCTCTCCCTTGCCTCCTTTCCTTGTCCTCCCCTCTCCTCTCCTCTCCCACAACTTGCACAGAAAACGCTTAGGCCATATCCACGAAGATTGATTCCATTATTTGTAGAGAAAATTAATACCTGAGTGATGGTGGCAAGTGCCTTTGGTTTGACTTCACCATCTCTGATGTCGAATCTCTTTTCCTCCACTGCAGTCACCAAAGACAAGACAACTGTTTACACAGGGTGGTCTGCTAGAAGCAGGCCTCTTGGAAGGCACAGAGAATTAGTCAGGCATTTTTAAATTAGTCTGCTCTGTTTTATTTTTAGATCATTTTTAATGGATCCACTTAGGGCTGCCCACACTCAGATTTATAAGGGCCACCAGAAATTTAGGATGTTTTCAAATACCAGCTTTAATAATGCATGCTTCCAGATGCAAAAGGCTCTGCTATCCTTCTTTGGAAATTTAAAACCTGCAGGACACTGCTGAAGGTCTCTAGATACAGAACTGAAAGTGAACCCCAGATAACTGACAGGGAATTCCTTTGAGATGATAGCTTGCTGTAGCAACAAGATGTCCCTCCATTGCCATGAAGAATGTATGTTGCACAAAAAGACTATAAGTACTATTATTATAAGTACTATAAATGCATAGAGCATACACCTATAACAAAAAAAAAAGATAAACAGGGGACTAAGGAATCACACTGCAAAAATAACCTTTGCTTTATAAAAGATTCCTTTAAATTATAAATTCATAGGAGCCCAAATTTAGAGCTGAAATGGACTTGATAAATTATCTAATCCAAACCCTTCATTTTACAAATGAAGAAACTGAGGCCCAGAGAGATTAAGTGATTTGCCCAAGGGTACTCTGGTATAGCAACGACAATATTTAAATGCAGATTCCCAGAGCCTAAATCCAATACTCCACCCTTGGTGTCACATTGCTTCCCTTCCCCCTTTGGTATTTAAAACATAGATGGATAGAGAGACAGACAGATATAGAAAGGTAAACACACACATATGTGCAGACACATACAAATATATATATATGTAACCTCTATACCAAAGTCCACTGATATGGAACTCTTTCCTTATTGATGGAGATGAAGGCCCCACCCTACATAAGGAGTGGAATGTTTCAGTTCTCAAGTCACTTCTGGAACTGGGAGTCTTCAAGCTTCAAGTCTTCTTCAGGGCTCTTCAAACACTTGAGCTGCTTCTGGCTTCTAGCTTCAAGAGAGAAGATAGAAGATGCTAATCCCACTTCAGTTTGCTAAAGGAAAAGACTCTTGGAAGGCAAGAGAGGAGTGAATAGTCTCCATCTGTCCCTATTCCCAGCTTGCTACTCTAGAGACTTATGGGAGTTTCCCCTTGGGCAAGATCTGGAACACTCTCTTGGTTGAGCTGAGTTATCTCTTTTCCAAAGGGAGAGCTCCTTCACTCTGTATAATCTGATATATGTTCTCCTATGTATACCATCTCTGATTTCTGTTTGGCTGTGATATGGATAAATGGGTTTCTTCACTATGCTATGAACTGGTATTTGGAGGAAAAGAAGCCAAATCTTGGATGTAGAGTTTGGGGGTCTTAATTTGCCCCCCCCCCAAATGACAATGTGAACAGATGTTAGACGGAACATAACCAAACCCCCTAGAGGTCATTGAGTCCAATTCTCTTAGTTTACAAATGAGGGAACTGAGTCTTGCAAAGGTTAAGTGACTTGCCCAAGTTCCTATAGCTAATAAATGTCAGAGGCAGGAGCGGAGCCAAGATGGCAGAGGAAAGACTGTGAATTCCCCAAGCTCCCAATAAACCTATCCACACAGTCCAAAATAATGCCATAAGACGACCCCCGGAGCAGCCTAACCCACATAAGAACAGAGTGAGATTATTTTTTCACAATATAAAGCTTTGTCATTCAGTCATGTCTGACTCTTTGTGAGTCAGACTATGGGGTTTTCTTGACAAGTATACTGTAGTGGTTTGTCATTTCCTTCTCCAGGGAATTAAGGCAAACATAGGTTAAGTGACTTGCCCAGTGTCTAAGGATGGATTTAAACTTAGGTCTTCCTAATTCCAGGTCCAGTGCGCTATCTCCTGTGCCACCTAGCTGCCCTTTATAAAGCTTGCTCCAACCCATTTTCCCATTAATTAATCATCCAAAATTTACCTTGAACCTAAAATGTACTTCCCCTAAAATGACAATAGTTAAGGAAGATAAAGTTAAGCTGATGACTATGCAACTCTGCCTTACTTAAATCCAATTCATGTGCAAGTCAAGACATCACCCCTTCATGTCATTGGTCCTCTTCAGATAAAAGGACAAACCACCACAAATGGGACTACTTGAATATACCTTTTAGTCCAGATCACCTCAGGCTGAAAGATCACTGAAAGCTCCAGTCTTCAATTCTTTGAGACTCATTGTTTTATGTTGATTTATACTTTTGTTGGCCTGAAGGGAATTTAGAGAGGAATTGTTTTCTACAAACCTCCTGGTCTACAATTTGTATTCTAAAATTTTTGTGAGAATTTTTTTTTTGTTTGCTTTTGCTAAAGAATTTTGAGGCTACCTCCTTTGCCTTGATTTCTTATTTAGCCCTTTGCACTTGAATGGATGTTACCTCAGGCAAGCAATCTGAGGCTGAAAAACTTCTTTAACTTGGGAAATTCCAGATAACTTTTTTGCTGTGGTAATTTTTGTTTCAGGGGTATATTTTGTCTCCCTAGTCAGTAAAATTCTTTTGTTTACATTTTTCTTTTTTTTTCTTCATAGGAAGCAGATTTTCTTTAGTCATAGATAATTTTGTTTCTCCCTGGTCATATCCTCCACTTTGTTTAATGTAAATTTTATTTTGTTTTATTAAGAGGTTTTTGGGGAACTAAAACAAGCTTATCCAAATTTAGCATGACTTCATGAAAATATTGTCATGCAACTGACAAATTTATTGATAGTGCGTATCTCTTAATTGTTACATGTTAAAACATAAAAAATTCATTAGCATTGTTTTCATGATTTGAATTCATATCTTTTGCTGTACTATTATATTGCTTAAGCACAGTATAGTTATTCAACAAACCATTTTTACTTTAATACATTACACTGATTAATTTCATTAATATTAGTGTATTATATGGGCACACAAGGAGCAATCTCTATAAAACACAGGAGCTAAGGTCATTAAAGAGTACTTTCTTGTTTTTATATTTGAAAAACATAGACCTCTCCTAAAATTAAGAATAGACCCAGATCTTAAAATGAGAATATTTTAAGGATATTAGGCAAAAAAGTGAAAAGACTGGAAGTATACAATTAAGGCCACTTTTATCCAGGTGGGTGAAACAACTAGGGAAATTTTTCTAATCCTGCCTGAGAATTTTGACCACAAAGATATACTTGAGGAATTAGGAGTAAGGAGTTATTTCTGAGAATTCCAGGCTTGTATACTCCCTGAGGATAAGGAATTGCTTAAAAAGGGAAGAGCCAGAGCCTAAGAATTAGAAATCCAGAGGATGACCATCAGTTAGGGAATGGTTAAACAAGCTGTGGTATATGACTATGATGGAATTATTATTGTGCTATAAGAAATGACAAGCAGGATGATTTCAGAAAAACCTGGAAAGACTTATATGAACTGATGCAAAATAAAGTGAGCAAAACCAGGAAAACATTTTACACAGTAACAGCAATATTGTACAATGAAGAATTGTGAATAACAGCTATTCTCAGCAATGTAATGATCAAATACAATCCCATAGTACTAATGATGAAGCATACTATCCACCTTCAAAAAAGAATTGATACTATCTGAATATAGACTGAAACATGCTATTTTTTACTTTCTTTTTATTGGAGTCTTCTTGTACAAAATTACTAATATAGAAATGTTTTACACGATTGTACATGTTCAAACTATATCAGATTGCTTACCATCTTAGGGAGGAGGAGGGTAAGGATAGAATTTGGAACTCAAAATTTTTTTAATGTTTAAAAAATATTTTAACATATAATTGGGGATAAAAATAAAATATTGCATGTCAAAAATTAAAAGATAAGAGCCCTTCTAATCAAAGGAGGCATTCCTACAGATACTGAATGTCTCAACTAAATCCAAGAACTCCACTTCATCTATGAGTAAGGATATGTCATATTCCCTATGGTAGACATGCCACAAGCTCAAAATTGGCAATTTCTATGACCCATGTGCACCAGAAGAACAATTATGTGATACTGAAAGACCCCACAACCAAATAAAATGATAAGCCTAACAGAAAACCCAAGGGGAATAACTACAGCAGCCATGGACAGCCTCATAGAAGCAAAGCTAGACATTGTTTGGTGTTAACTGAATATAAATTGTAGCTGAGATTTTTGAAGGAGCAGATAAGAAGACCCTTATGCTAATTTTGTCTCTAATACTGTGAAGCTCAAAAGAGGAAAGGCTACTGAGTTCTTCCTCAAGGTGGAACAATGTGACTGATATAGTACTGACATACCAGACGGGTATAGAAAGGCACTGTGGATCCTGAAAATGCAGGAAGAAAAGGCATTGCCCAGACTGAGCCGGGGTTTGTATATGACCCTCCTGCATCTGATGTAATCAGATCTATGCAGACACATTGCCAACAATGGCCAAGGTGAGAAAGGTACTCCTGAGCTTCAAGGGTCAATAAAATTCACAGAGCTCAAACTCAGAAAGTTCCAGACCTTCTCAAGTATGGACCACAGGAACAAAGTGGGACAAGAGTGCTGAACTGCAATCACAGACTGAGACAATCAGTAAGAGATGGAGCAATGCACAATTCTATTCTCTTTGGAGAGGTACTGGACCAAGATAATGGAGGGTATGAAATCTTGATATAAGTACTTCCATCAGATGATCATCAAAGTAAAAAGTTCACCTTTTATTATAATTGTGGATTCGATGTGCTAGCAAAGAGAATGCAACATGGGTCATGAAGAAATTAAAATCTGATCCATCTTTGGAAAACCAGGACATGACCAGGGAAAGAGATTACCCCAGACCCCCAGGACATTCACATTGACCTAATCAAAAATTCCCGGGGCAGCTAGGTGGCGCTGCAGTGGATAGAACACCAGCCCTGGATTCAGGAGGACCTGAGTTCAAATCTGGCCTCAGACACTTAACACTTACTAGCTGTGTGACCCTGGGCAAGTCACTTAACCCCCATTGCCTCACTAAAAAAAAAAGAAAAGAAAAAAGAAAAAAAAAATTCCCTACAAGTCTATTCCACTTTGGCTCATAGAACCTCATACAGAAGTTCTGGTAAAAATTGAGAATCTGGACTATAAATTGAGAATGTAGACTACAACGTTGTTCTGGAGAGTGGATCTCAAGTTAACAACATTTTCTAATTTTTTATCACACTTATTTGGGTAAAATCCCTTTAAAGCTTGTGATAAAGCCTGGACTTGTGGTTTGTATGATAAAGGCTATCAATACCTGGGATACATGAAACTTGAAACTTCCCAAGGAGGTTGTTGGTATCCACATTGGACTCTGTGTCTCTGATATGTCCAGACCCACTGACTGGAGTGTCAGCACTGATTGGAAGTAATTAAGTCTTTTCAAAAATCTAGAAGAACACCACAAGCAACAAAGCTCAAACCCAAAATCTATGCACTTTTACCATTCATGCAGACTATGCAGAGACTTTCAAGAGGATAGAGACAAGAGATTTCAGTGAATTTTACAAGGGTCCTAATTGTTCACCCTCTGAGCTAGATCCTGAGGTATTTTATTTTGGGGACTCCACAATATTGCAAGAATAGAAGACTAGGTTGAGGCTGGAACTCAGCAAGGGGACAGTCATGTTCTCATTTAATAAGTGGGGTAGAAGATGTGCTGGTGGTACACGCCACAGAATTCAGCTCACTGATTCCCAACCATTCAAAGAAAAGAGCTAGGAGGATTCTTCTATTATGTATGATGAAAGTTCTCTGAAACTATTTCAAAGAAAGGATGATGAATGGCATCATAAAAGAATCCAGCATCCTTTATGCCTGACCCATAGTGGTGGTAGATAAGAAAAAATGGAAAATATGTACATAGATTACCAAACTTTGAACAAAAGAACTAAAATGGACCAATACACTCTGCCACTGGTGCAAGATGCTTTTGATTGTCTTCTAAGCTGCCAAGAGTTTTCAGTAATGGACTTGTATAGTGGATTTTACCAGCTATCTATGAGGAAGACAAGAAAAAGATTGGTTTGATCTGTCCAGAAGCACTGTACCAGTGTGAGAGAATGTCCCAAAGCATCTCAGGGGGCACCAGCCATTTTCCAAAGGCGATGAAGAAATTCCTGGGGACAGGAATTAGCTGTAGGACAAGAGGAGACACTAATGAAAGCGTTAGATTGGTTGGAGAAAGGTGGTCTAAAGCAGTCAACTGACAAATGCCAATTTTTCAGAGCTTCTATTAACTATGGGGGCCACATTGTTTCCTAGTGAACACCAATCCAAAGAAGGTGGAAGCACTTCTCAAGTGGCCACACCTACAAAAGTCTTAGAATTTAAGAACTTTTTCTGGGATTTAGTAGTTACTTTGACAAATTTGTTAAGACCTACATTGTTAAAAAAAAAAAAAGACCTACATTGTTGGGGGGCAGCTAGGTGGAACAGTGGATAAGGCACTGGCCCTAGATTCAGGAGGACCTGAGTTCAAATCTGGCCTCAGACACTTGACACTTATTAGCTGTTTGATCTTGGGCAAGTCACTTAACCCTCATTGCCCCTCAAAAAAAAAAAGAACTATATTGTTATTGCTAAAGCATTAAATTACCTCACTCATGCTTATGTGATTGTAGAAACCCAATACCAAAAAAGCAAGAAAGGCAAAATTAAAACCTACATAGCCTTTTGGAGACAAACAGACCAACAAATACAAAAAAGCATTCAAGGACTTAATCAACAGCCTTACCCATGCACTGCTATTGGTTTGTGCAGAACCAAATAAACCTTTTGCTCTCCACATGAATGCCAGCCTGGAAGGTTTGGGAGCTTTCCTACACCAAGAGCACAATGGCCACCAGAGTCCAATTGCATTTGCCAGCAGAGGTTTAACTGACTATCTTTCTACCTTGTCCATAAGGTTGTGCTCTTGGCTCTAAAATGAGCCATTACTGAGAAGTTTAAAGACTATGCATATAGAGCAAAACTCTTGTGTGGACTGGTAACAATTCATTGACATATCTTAACTAGTGTCAAGTTGGATACAGCTTACCAGAGTTGGGTCCCAGCACCAGCCAATTCTGGCTTCAGCATTTATTAAGCATCTGCTATGCACTAAATGCCACTCCCACTCCCACAGGTGACATTTATCTTTTACTGAGCATGTACATTTTTCTGGCCATCTATGTTGTCAACACTCCTGTGCTCATACTGTACATTAAGCAATAAAAAACAAGCCCAAAAAGAACCTGGATGCCTGAACTGATCCCAACAGAATCAGAGGTTCTCAAGATGGTGTCTGGAATTTCCCAACAAGCAATGGGCTGTCATCACTCATAGTAGAAGGATAGTGTTTAAATAGCAATCAGGGAAGAGGAAGAGGAAAAGAGGGTGAAAGGAATAAAATCTCATTAGTTCCCTGCCCTCTTGATACATTCTTTTGCTTTCTAACCATTCCTTCCTTAATAATAATAATCTCTCCTTCTCCACTAGCTACAATTAAACTACTGAATAGGAAGCAGACAAAGATGAGCTTTGCCCAAAACCCTAACAATGAGGATTCAGTCCACATTAATTCCTTCTAAATGGTGCTGACAACATTTGCTTTACTGTTAACTTTTTTTTTTTGGTCCAGATCCATGATTTTGCAATGATAGGAAAATCCCTGGTGTAAAAATTCTCTCCACCTGATACATTTCAACCATATGTCTCTATGCTTACTATCTTTGTACTGTGTTATTTTTCCACCAACAGAATGTAACCTAGAGAGCAGGACAAATTTCATTTTGGTCTATCACTAGAGCCTAGCATAGGGTATAACATATAATAGGTAGCTAGGTGGCACAGTATAAAGCATGTGCCTAGAGTCAGGAAAACCTGAGTTCACATCTGCCCTCTGACACTTACTAAATGTGTGACTCTGGGCAAGTCACTTAACCTCAGTTTCCTCAACTACAAAATAGGGATCATAACAGTACCTATCTCCCAAATTAAGTATTTGTAAAGCACAGAGTACCTACCATATCATACTATATGAATGCTAGTTATTATTATCAAGTACTTTATAGATGGTTATAGGATGAAAGAATTAACTTCTAATTTTAGAAAATTGCTTGGGGAGCAGCTAGGTGGCACAGTGGATAAAGCACCGGCCTTGGATTCAGGAGGACCTGAGTTCAAATCCGGCCTCAGACATTTAACACTTACTAGCTGTGTGACCCTGGGCAAGTCACTTAACCCTCATTGCCCCACCCAAAAAAAAAAAAAAACCAGAAACAGAAACAAAAAGAAATTGCTTGGGACACTAAAAGGTTAAGCGATTTACCCAGATCTACCAATTTGTGTCAGAGGCAGGATCTTAATCTAAGTCTTCCAGGATCCAAGACTGGCCATCTAACCACTACACCACACATCATCACAGGTCTTGTGTAGCATGCTACTACTTATAAGTTATTTATGGGGCAGCTAAGTGGTGCAGTGGATAAAGCACCAACCTTGGATTCAGGAGGACCTGAGTTCAAATATGACCACAGACACTTGACAGTAGCTGTGTGACCCTGGGCAAATCACTTAACCCTCATTGCCCCTCAAAAAAACCCCAAAAAACAAAAAAAAAGTTATTTACTCATCTAGGGCATTGTTAATCATTTACTAACACATATCAGACAGTCCCCAAATCAGGCTTTAAAAAATATGGACACTTTAGTCCTGATATAATATAGAAAACGTCTGGAGAAGTCGGGAGTCCAAGATTTTAATTAGGGATTTTTCATTAATTAGATATATATCTTTAAGCAAATCATTTTTGTACCTCATTTTCTTCATCTGAATGATAAATATAAATGTCAACAGTATGTGTTCCACTGACTTTAAAGGACTATTGGAAGGATAAACCAAAACGATGTACAGGAAAGCACTTTGAAAAGTACAAACTGATAGATAAATAAAATATCTTTTTTCTCTTGCTTCTTCACAAAGAAATTCCATATGGGTACAGAAATTCCAAAATCTTTTTATGCTAAGAGTCAGCATGGAGGGTTATGATTTTTTTTCTGGAATTTCATATCTAAGAACCCCAGTTAATGGAAGCATGCCTACAATAATACCATACAGAAGATCCTGCCCAAGGTAATTCGCAAAAAGCTCAAGGGACATTCCTGTCTCCCGATGCACATATATAGCTTCCATTAACATTAATAGCATCTATGTGCTCAGATCGAAAGAAAGACTTTGGTCTTAGAGGAGAAGTATACTCATCTAAAGCACAAACCAAAACTGACAGACTTAATATTCTAGGAGGGAAAAGAAAAAAAACTGAGAAATCATTAAACATATTTTGTCTATTAACTAGTGAATATCTCTTAATATGGCGGGGGTGGAGGAGGGAGGGGAATATAGGTCTCACTTGAATTTCTCTTGTGAATTAGAAAAGTTCACCCAGGAAGAGGCATTTTAGCAGGGTCCAGAATAAGAAAATGTATCCTCACAAAAAAGTTTCTTGAGAAGCTATTTTGCTTTGTTCCAAGAAAAGATAAATGAAACCATTCTCACATTTCTGTAAAATAGATCATTATTAAATTGCCAAATTACATGCACAATTAAATCTATTTATTAAACAAGACATATGCCAACAACACTGCAATAATCCTGTAAGCCATAATAGCAAATTTTCAACTTTAATAACAACACTGTGCAGCCAATACTCACAGGGCTCATTTGAAAAGCTGGGGCACTCGGTAATTGAAACTGAAATTATACAATTAGGCACTTGAGTAATTTAAATATGAGCATAAGTGTCCTGACTGTGTTGCTTCTGGCTTTTAGTCAAATTTACTAGCACAAGTTGGACTTTATCACTCTAATGATTTCTGCGGTAGATCAGATTTTGCCGAACAGAAATTGAGAATTATTTGAAGTATTATTTTTATAATTTTTATGACTATGCATTTTCTGCTATATTACTATATCCTCCTTCTAATTAAAATTTCACAGAGATAATCAAGAAAACCAAAGTGCTGCCTTTGAGGACTTGGATGGAAATACAAAGATTGCTGTATTCTGATTTGCCTCGTAATTTCCAGTTAGAAGGACAATAAAGAAACTGCTTAAATAGTGTAATGGGGACATGAGTCTTTGCTGTCATGACAGGGTTTCCAGCAGCAGTCACTAGCCTCATTTCTTCCTTCTTGAGTCCTTCTACTTCTTTCTTAGGACTTCCCCAGTCAGAGGGTAATTTGCATGGTCACCAGTGGGGATTTTTGTTCATTCATTTTTCAGTCATATCTGACTCTTCATGGCCCCATTTAGGGTTTTCTTGGCAAAGATACTGGAGTGGCTTGCCATTTCCTTCTCCAGCTCATTTTACAGATGAGGAAACTGAGGCAAACAGGGTTTAAGTAACTTGCCTAGGGTCAGTCACACAGCAGGATATTGTCTGAGAGCAAATTTGAACTCAGATCTTCCTCACCCCAGGCCTGGCACTCTATCCACTGTACCACCTACCTGATCACTCACCAGCAGGGATAAAGGGAAATAAAAAAGATTAATGGAAAGTAGTACAAGTGTTGCATGTGCCCAGGACAATTAGTTAAGAAAACAGTTGACAGAAGTAGACAAGTAAAGAGGTCTTCACAGCCACCTAAAATAAGGGGAAGAGGGGGCAACTAGGTGGTGCAGTGGATAAAGCACCAGCCCTGGATTCAGGAGTAGCTGAGTTCAAATCCAGCCTCAGACACTTGACACTTACTAGCTGTGTGATCCTGGGTAAGTCACTTAACCCCCATTGCCCCACAAAAAAAAAAAGAATCAATAAAATAAGGGGAAGAGGAAAGATGGGTAAGATGAGGGGAAGCAATTGGGAAATGAAGCAGTGAAAAATGGGACTTGACAAAGAAATGTTTCTAGAAATGTGTTAAATGCCTCAGGAGCATTTTGACCCTAGCCACTAAATTGTAAGAGAGCTGTAACACCTCCTCTAAAAGAAGAAAAGAATTGGTACCATAAAAAATATAAAAGAATAGGATTTTAGGAGATTATTCCCCTTATTTTTTAATATCTGAATAACTATATTTCACTCTAGTTGGTTTCCTTTGTAATTCTATGTATTTTATTATATGCATTCAAGAACATTATTCTGAGAAGTGGTCCACAAACTTCAGCTGCCTACCAATAGCAGTCCAGAATACAAACCTCTGATCTAGACTAACCCAATCATTTAAGAGAAAAGGAAACTGAAACCCAGCAAGACTAAGTGATTTATCATACAAATGATTAGTAGGTGATATACCAGGACCCTGACTCCTTGCCTTGTGCTCTTTCTTCCCATAAGGCTTCTTTCCTCACTGAGATCAGCACCTAGCCATCATCTCTGCTATGCAAATGAGCTAAGTACCTTCAGATAACTGAGCCTTCCCAACTCCTCATCACAGTGCTTTAGTCACTCTAATGGGCCACTTCATCAACACTCTACAGAAAAGCTGGCCACTAGCAGCAAACCCAACCCTTGGGGCAGCTAGGTGGTGCAGTGGATAAAGCACCTGCCCTGGATTCAGGAGTATCTGAGTTCAAATCTGGCCTCAGACACTTGACACTTACTAGCTGTGTGACCTTGGGCAAGTCACTTAACCCTCATTGCCCAGCAAAAAACAAACAAAACCCAACCCTCTCCCCAGGCACCCTGCCATCCACAGTAATGTTTTATGTAATAAATCACACTATCAATGGAAAAAATTTGAACTCAGTGTAGGAAGACTGAGGCTTTCTTGCTAGCCAAGATACAACTATAAGAAACCAGGCTTGGAGGGGCAACTAGGTGGCACAGTGGATAGAGTACCAGCCCTGGATTCAGGAGGACCTGAGTTCAAATACAGCCTCATACACTTAACACTTACTAGCTGTGTGACCCTGGGCAAGTCACTTAACCCCAATTGCCTCACCAAAAAAGAAAGAAAAGAAAAGAAAAGAAAGAAACCAGGCTTGGATGCTGAAAAGTCTGTAAAATAAAGGCAGGAGTGCAGGCTTGGTGCTAGAGAACAATGACATCACTCCTTAGCCAACTTTGTTCTAGCTCAAATTTAATTGCAAGGTTAACCAGAGACATTTGGGGATTATTTAACAGTAAAATAGGTGTGTTTTTTTTATAACAGAGGATGATCATTTTTGCCCAGATATAGAGGTCAAAAAAAAAAGAGAGAAAGAAAGAAAGAAAGAGAGAAAGAAAGAAAGAAAGAAAGAAAGAAAGAAAGAAAGAAAGAAAGAAAGAAAGAAAGAAAGAAAGAAAGAAAGAAAGAAAGAAAGAAAGAAAGAAACTCAATCAGAATCTGGGTGATATGGTAACTTGAGAAGCCCAGGAGCAGGAGGAGCTATAGTTGGCTTGTCCTGGAAAAGCCTCTGGGAGTGAAGGTGTCCTTGACCTGGAAGAAACCCTGGGACACTGCCCACAGAAACTGGTAGGTGAATAGTGAGGTTCTGGAAGTTTTCCGGGTAAGCTGGAAAAGGCAATGAGTCAGGGACAGCTAGATAGCTCAGTGGATAAAGCACCAGCCCTGGATTCAGGAGGACCTGAGTTCAAATCCAGCCTCAAACACTTGACACTAGCTATGTGACCCTGGGCAAGTCACTTAACCCTCATTGCCCTGCAAGACAATGAGTCCTTGCTCTAGCATAGGTTAGCTAGCCATGAAGAGAGAATTGGCCAGAGGTACGTGAAACAGAAAAATTTTGGCCTATAGGAATTCCCATTTGCTTGGGATCTCCAGTCTGTACCTTTTGCTCAGAGAGGTCCTAGACCGATATGCCTAGAGAGTTTCAGTCTTCACCTGATAACCAGCCCTGTTGGGAACATGAATCAAAATTCATTTCAAATATGCTAGAGCATCTTCATTCCTTTACCCACTTAGAATACAAACAACTGTGAGAGGTAAACAAAGTTAATTGTACATTCCTAGCACTTCTGGGTTTGCAGAGGTTTGTACACTATCCAGATACTGCTGGGGTCTTAAATAGTCTGAAGTAGTTCAGCTGAATGGTAGATGCTGCATTATTAATTTTTGTTGACATTATGTCTTTTATTTATTCTACACCAAGTATAAAAGACTGCATGCAGTTAAGATGTTTAGTCCATTAATTTGGGGGAAGTGTCTCCATTCTGCTCAGATCACAAGGTTACAAGATACAATGAAACACAGGTTTCAAGAAAGAAGAGGCAGGATTTTCAGGGATAAGGACTAGCAAACCAATTCTGATGGGGTAAATACATGATAATCCATACTATTGCTACGTAGCCATGTGATTCTGCCCCATAAAGAGCTGACAACCAGAAAGAAGGCTCTGCACAGCTTAGCATTTCTACCCATTGGGAAGAATGTGCACAGCCACTAGATTCAGCTTGGCAATCCTGATCCTTCCTGTCCAGCTACTATGTCTAGAGGGAGAATTCTGAACCAAAAAAGGAAGACAAGAACTCATAAGAGAAAAGATAGGCAATTGTGACCACATGAAATTTTTTAAAAAAAGAAACTTTTACATTAACAAAGTAAATGTGACTAGGATAAGATAGGAAACTATCAATTTGTGAAGAAATATCTGTATCAAATATCTCTGATAAAATCTGATTTCCAAAATAAAAAGAGAAATAACAAATCTAGAAGGTCAAGTGCCATCCCCCACAGATAAATGATCAAAAGATATGAAATTTTCAAAAGTACTGAAAACTTACCACAATATGAAAAATTGCTCCAAATCAACGAACAAGAGAAATGAAAACTAAAGCAATTTTGAGGTTTCATCAGGCACCCAGAAAAATGGCAAAGATAACAAAAAATAAATACAATGGTATTGAAGGAGCTGCAGGAAGGCAGGCACACCAATATACTGTTGGTGGAGCTGTGAGTGAGTGGAAAATAATTTTGGAATTATTGGACAAAAATCACTAAACTGTTCATACCCTTTAACCCAAAGGTCAAAGAGAGAAAGAAAGATGACTTATATACTAACATATTCATGGAAGTTTTGTGGTAGCAAAAATTACTGGATACAAAGTGGTTGACCATCAATTGGGGAATATCTAAACAAATACAGTATATGAATGTGATGGAATATTATTTTACCACAAGAAATAACAAATATGAGGGATTCAGGGAAAGATGAGAACACTTGTAAGATTACTGCACAGTGAAGTAAACAGACCAGGAAAAATATATTCAATGACTCCAATAATGAAAACAAAGCCAATAAAATTCAGATCAATTAAAATGAGCATTGTTGGTCTCAGATGACTTATTTTAGAACATACTTTCTTCCTCTTTGTTAAGAAATGAGTGAGATGTTGCAAATTCTGCCCATCCTTATAGGAGAAATTTGGCTTAGTTTTTTGAGGGTTTTTTTTTTTAAAGACAGGTACTACAGTGGGAGTAAAGAGGTGACCATTATATGCAAATAAAATGAATTGATAAAACAATTTTAAGTGGCATTGACCATCTAGGGAGAAGAGTTTGATCTCACTTGAGGTCTTCAAGTGAAATCTGGATGGATGCCTCCTTGTCAAATATGTTATGTGGATTCTTTTCCAGATACAAACTAAACTAAATGAACGCTAAGGTCTCTCTCAACTCTAAGATTCTGTTTCTATGATTTTGATACCTACCTTCCATCCTAGACTTAATTCAAGTCCCAGGTATCACAAACACATAGAACCTCTCACTTTAGCATATACCCACACCATTGACACCATTTTCAAGATTATTCTAATAATTTAATATTCCAAATATCAGGACAAGTTCCCCTAGATGTGGTGCAAGACACTCTGAGGTGATGTGCTAAGCAATGTCCAAAATTATTGAATAATTTTTGTATAACTCTCAGATAAATCCATTTTTTTCATGAAAACAAATTTAAAATTAAAGTTAATGGAAGTGAGATTAGCATTGCAAATTTGTTCCAGATGACAGTGAATACAGCACAACAATTATTTAAGACTGTATACATTAAGTCAACTCAGCACAGATGTTGAATTTTAACGTGACCACTGTGGCCATCAATTGGCATAGGTTCCTGACACAGATAAGTTGCATTGTCTCACTGTTTCCTGTACTGGAACATAAAAAGTGTAAGCTAAACATTAAACAATCTTTAATTATTGTAGAAGTCAAAATTTTTAGTATGAAAGTTAAAAGTACCATAATATCTCTTATAGATCTCATCATCATTAATTGTAGCTTTTAAAGACATAGGATCATAGATTTAGAAACAGACTAGATCTAAAATCCATCAAAACCAACTCCCTCATTTATAAATGAGGAAACTTAGGCATAGGTCAACAAGCATTTATCAAGCACTTACTAGGTACCAGGAATTTTGCTAAGTGCTGGGGATAGAAGAAAGGCAAAAACAGTACTTGCCCACAAGGAATCCACAATCTAATTGGTGAGATAACATGTCTATAACTATATACATATAAGATACAGATAGGGTGGGGTAGGTAGGTGGTGCAGTGGATAGAGCACTGGCCCTGGATTCAGGAAGAGCTAAGTTCAAATCTGATCTCAGACACTTGATACTTACCAGCTATGTGACCTTGGGCAAGTCACTTAACCCTCATTGCCCCACCAAAAATAGATAGATAGATAGATAGATAGATAGATAGATAGATAGATAGATAGATAGATAGATAGATAGATAGATAGGGCACAAAGAGTGACTTGCTCAATTACAAAGCTAGGATCTAAAGAAAGCATTTAAGCCCAGGTTTTTGTGACTCCAAGTCCAGAGCTCTATTTAGTATACCATACTTCTCAAAAATTGAGATACTTAAGAGAGCTTATAAATAATTATTTTAAGTGTTCAGTAATTAAATTTCAATTTAATGGTCCTGAGTTTTTTGTCTCTAAGTTTTTAAAAGCGGAATAGTATCTTTTCAGGATGGATAAATGTATAATCAATTTAAAGAGAAAATCCACTAGAGCCACTAAAATGAGTAAAGATAAATTTAAATAAAAGAAATTCAAAAACCTAAAGTAAAAAGACCAAATACAGAAAATACAATTCACTATATTTACAATTAAGAGTTAAAATTACTGTTACTAATAGAGAAGAAAAACAACTATTTGCTTTATGTCAAAGTTTTAATTGTAGATAGCATGAAACCTTACCCACTGAGACTACTTTTTGAAAGGGTCAATAAAAAATTGGTTGGCAAGATAAAATAATTTTACAAAAGAAATTTAGAATCTTTTAATAAGTAAAATAATTTTTGAAAAAAACATATTTGTGATATCAGGAGGATTTCTGGCTTTAATAAGGTTGCATTTAGAATTACTTTATTTGAAAGGAGAACTATTGCCTCTATTATGGTTGGAATGATGCTTGGTGAATCATATAGAAAATACCTCTCAATTAGTTCTACTGAAGATAATATACTGGGAAGTAGAATTGTCCATATTTTAAAGACCCTAGCAATCAATTCATTGAAAAAACTAAATCTTCATATTTTGTGCTTTAAGTGGATGAATGGATCAATATTAAAAGCTTAGTGAATGTCAGGACAAAATGCAAGTCTACAAGCACCGATTAAAAATATAACCCCCATACAATTCGGACACATTTAATGCTTCACATACAATCACTTTTATCAAGCAAGAAATATAAGTGAAGAGTTATAATACAGCTTTTCAAATTGTTACAAGAGTAATCAGCTATATTTTTTAAATCTATTATAAGAAACCCTCTTTGCAAAATTATGATGATATGGGGGCAGAGAATAGGGCACGTCCATATTATTGCAAAACGTTCTGGCTTTCCCATGTCAAAGTAATTCAAAAGGTAAGTGACATGTTTCTTAGTAATAATAATAAAGATGAAGTAAATTCATTTTATAATGAAAGTTTCTTCCTCAAACTTGTATATTTGATGGATTTTTTTAAAACTGTGTAAGGAAATCAATGGAAGGTCCTCAAATTCAGATTCTGCTCAGAAAGATAAAGTAAATACATTTATGAAAAAGATAGAACTATGAACATTTTTTACAAATTTTTTTCCAATTTTAAAAATACTTTCCCAACAAATAAAATAAAAGAAAGGATTCTCTTATTAATTACTTGATTTATATATAAAAGCAATTCTCATTTGATTTAAAAAATCAAGATATTTCTAAATATGAATGAATAAGGAATTAATTTGTCATAGACAAATATTACATTTGGTCTTACTCCATATGAACAACAATATAACAAGTAATTTTTTTCTTCTTAGCTCCTTCCAGAAAACTTTATCAGCAGTTTCATAGCTTGATAGCAATGTGTCAGGAGAACCAAATCTAACATTTCTCTCTGAGGTCATCTGGCAGATTCAGTCAATCTGCAAATTCTATAATCACAGGGTAGAGAAAAAGTCCATGAACCAAGGGCTTGTTATTGAGGAACTTTATCTAGGGGTCAGTAGCTGACTTTAATAAAGATCGAGAGAGGGTGGTATAAATAGATTGCATTATTTCTACCTGTCACCATACAAACACCAAACTGATTTAAGGCTAAATAATAGGAATTTCCCAACCAGGAGAATTTTGAGGTATAGGAATAAATTACCAGGAAAACTGCTGAATCACTTCTGAAGATTTTTTTTAATGATTTATTAACCTAATATTGTAAATCAATGCAGCTAATTAAATTTGATTGGTAACTATTTGCTTTTAAATTAATTTCAATGCATAAAATATCATAGCAACATTTTAGTTACTTTCTCTCAAATCTTCCATGTAGACCCTTTGTCCATGTCTCCTTCCCTCTTTTCTGGCCTCAGTATATATACTAGTTCTGTCTTTTGTTTTATATTATTTCATTAAGATGCTTCCAGATTGGGGCAGCTAGGTGGTGCAGTGGATAGAGCACTGGCCCTAGAGTCAGGAGGACCTAAGTTCAAATCCAGTCTCAGACGATTGACACTTACTAGCTGTGTGACCCTGGGGAAGTCACTTAACCCCAAATGCCTCACCCAAAAAAAAAAAAAAAAGATGTTTCCAGATTTCTTTACATTCTTCATATTGTCCATTTAAGTTGCATTATAGGATTCTATTAAATTAATGCACTACAATCTATTTAATCATTACCCTACTGTTGGACATTTAAGTTACTTCCATTTTTTTACACATACAAATAATGCTGCTATAAAAATCTTTGAGCAGATAGGTCTTAATGTTTTTATAAAACGTTCAGAGACTATTAAAAAACAGAATTATTGGTCCAAATTGTGTTAAGTACCAAATGCTGGTATGATTATTTTTATTGCCAGATCATTCTCTGAAGTTTGCAATTCCACCAATAATGAATAGGTATTCCTATTTCTACATCTCCACCACCGTTTTTAGTTTCATTGTTAAAATAGTTTGGTTTTTTTCAATTTGATGGACTGAAGGCAGGACCTTAAAGTTGTTATAATTTTAATCTTTTTTTATTATTAGTGAAGTTAAACATTTTTTCAATTATTAGGTTTTAACAGTGTAATATCACACATCAATGCAGCGAATTAAATATTTGATACATATTTGCTTTTAAATTAATTTCAATGTACAAATTATAATAACCTTTTGTTTTATTTTGCTTTGTTTGTGTTTTGTTTTGTTTTGGGGTGAGGCAGTTGGGGTTAAGTGACTTGCCCAAGGTCATATAGCTAGTTAAGTGTCAAGTGTCTGAGGCCGGATTTGAACTCAGGTCCTCCTGAATCCAGGGCTGGTGCTCTATCCACTGCACCATCTAGCTGCCCCATAGTAACCTTTTAATCTCTCTAATCCTCTTTCCAGATTTTTTGGCCAATCATTCTCATTCACTTTCCTTCTTATATGGCCTTAGCATATACACTGTTCTTCTGTTTCTGCTTTTTGTTGTTGTTGTTTTATATTATACCATGACCAGCCACAACTGCTAACCAACTGCTACCAATAGGCAGATAAGCACAAGAGCCCTGGGAGTGGAAGCATTCCTCCATCACCACCATAATTAGTCTGCTTCCAGGGGCAGCTAGGTGGCGCTGGATTCAGGAGGACCTGAGTGCAAATCTGGCCTCAAACACTTGACACTTACTAGTTGTGTGATCCTGGGCAAGTCACTTAACCCTCATTGCCCCACATAAAAACAAAACAAATAATAATAATAATAATTAGTCTTCTTTCTAGTACAGCCCTCAGGACCATTATCAGGAATGCAACTCCTGTGTGGAAGAAGGCAGCCATTCCCATCAATTCCCAACCAACAGTCATTCTGACAAGACAGGTGGACCAGCCTGGTTGAATCAGCATGCCTCCTACCCCATATCCCAAGGGAGAGACAAGAGGCAGACTGACCTCCAGGCCAGTCAAACCAACACCACCACCTTGACTATCATCTCTCCTTTGGACCCTGATTGAGACCAAAGAACCTTGGGAAGCAGCAATCCTTCTAGCCCAGTGCCCTCAATCATCATCCTGAGAAGCAACGCCTCTGAAGGTACAGCCTGGCAACTGCTCCTGCAGATGTTGTTATAGGCACAGCTCCTGAATACCCAGAAAAGAAACTTCTTGCCTTTTCTTGGAGGCAGAGCTGGAATCAGGAAGATCTAAGTTCAAATCTGGCCTCAGATACTAGCTGTGTGTAACCCTTGGCAAGTCACTTACCCTCTGGTTGCTTCAGTTTCCTCAACCATAAAATGGGGATAATAAATGCACCTACCTTGAAGGGTTGTTGTGAGGATCAAATAAGATAATATTTGTGAAAATTGCTTAGCACAATGCCTGGCACAAAGTAAGTGACATACATACATATACCCACCCACCCATACATACATACATACAGCAAACACATACACACATAGATGTAAAATATGTGTGTATACATACATATATACATGTGTATGTATATATGTCTATATACACTTAAAGAGACATGTACATGTATGTGTGTTGTGTGTATGTGTGTATGTGTATGTGTATGTATGTATAATGCTTTTCCCTTCCCCTGCCACCAAAGTCCTTGGTATTGTCTACCTTAGAAAGTGGTGTGATTTTATCAGTGGAAATGGCATAAAAGAAGAGGCATTACATCTGCTTTGCTGATCTACCCTTAGAACCTTTCCATCACAATTGTATCTGAAACCTTCCGTATGTGTTTCCTCCCCCATTACAATGGGAATTCGTTGGGAGTAGGGACTGTCTGACTGTTCCATTTCTATCCTCAGTACTTTGCACCTAGTCAATGCTTAATAAATGCTTATATTTTTCATTCATTCATCCATTGTGAACTGGGAGTTATTTTGTGAGTCTGAATAGATCATTATACATTTTAGATTTCAAGTTTTTATCTGTCATATTTGCAATGAATATTTTCCCAATCAGTTATTATTCATTTAGTTTTATATTTGAAGTACAGAGTTTTTTTTTTATTTTAATGTAGTCGAGCAAATATATCTTATATCAAATAACTCCTTCTAATTGTTGAATAGGAAAAAATTATCTTCCCTTAATAATTGATATTATTCTTTTTTATTCCACCTTTTAAGATTCTTTTAAATATTTTAGTCAATTAAATACCTGAAATCCACTGGAGTATATATGGTATAAGTCTGGGATCTAAATTCATTTCCTGCCAAACTGTTTTCCCAAATACATTTGCTAAATAATGGATTATTTTCCAAGTTTTTATTTAATGTAGGCTCATAAAATATTAATATTTTGTATATATTTGGTTGTTCGGGTCATTTTTAGTCAGCAAAAAGTCTTTATACTTCTGTAAATTTTTAAGAGAAGTAAAGAAAACTTCAACTTAATGGGTTTCTGATGTCCTTCATAGCCCTGTGATTAGAATACTGCAGCATTATTATGTTGCCATACTAAAGTTATTATGGTCTAAATCTGTAATGCTAGTTTTAAGAACCTGAAGCAAGATTCGCACAATTCAACATTCATTTCTTCATTCAGATCATTAAAGAGTGCACATCAGACATACAGATTACTTCTAAGAAAACTGAATTTTAAACCTGATAAGCCTATGTGCAGCACTAATGTAATCTACAAATGACCTTACTAAGCCTTCCTACCTTCCATAAATTTATATTAATTGTATCATTTTATTTAAGTTCTCAACTTGCTGTGATGTATTAGCATATTAAAATTAACTCTGCAGGCTCTAATCACTTCACCTTATAATCCAACTTAGCAGGACAAATTTGATAAAATTATAGTACCCTCTTGTGGTGTTACCTTCATACCCCAATAGGACATTTCTTAATATTATATTTTACAAAAATCTTCTTCCACCAAGCTCAGTGGATAACTAATTAACCTTTTCCAAAATCCAATAAAAGCAAGGGAAAATTAAAGGCCCCTTCACCAGATTGTGAGAACAGATGAGATAGGATGACATTTCGCCATAAATTGAGAAAGAAATCTTGAGAATCGATACAGAAATCCTTCCTATGGACTGGTCCACTCAGCCAAATTAAATTAAAAGGTTATGCAACTATCTACTGAATTTGAGTCTGTGGTGCCAGCTAATTCAAATAATCCAAAATCTTCTAAAAATGAATTTTCCTGTTTTATCAGTAAAAGTTTTTTTTAATACAGAGACAAAGCAAAAATCAGTTAAACTTTTTAATCCAAAGGGTTCTACCTCAAAATCATACCCAATTTTTTTCATACATTCTTCAGTAAATCTACAGTAAAATGTCAGTATATTCTCATGTGGAAGTTGAGGTAAAAACCATCCTCAGTTCTTTGGGGAGAATTTCTGCAAAGACAGTGGCATAGTGGAAAGAGTGGAAACCTAGGTTCTGACTAGTGGTCTAATCACTTAACCTCTCAGCCTCAGTTTCCTCGTGCAAACAAGGTTAACAATCCCTATAATATCTATTGTAAGGCTCAAATGAGAAGACAGGCATAGGGGATTGATAAGGAAAGGTTCTTGATCTGTTTGATGAGCTTACAGGATGGTGAACCTTTCTTTACTTGAGATTTTATATTGAATCAACAGGGGTTGAAGTGTATATTGGCCATGGTTGATTTGATTGGACCTGACTGGAGAAGTCTGGAGCTTCCCCTTTGTGCTGGCTTATAAATAATCTTCCTTTTTTCCTGAGAAGAGAGATCCAGAGAGAAGTATATTTAAGAGCCACCCACTGAGGAAAAAACCTGTGACAGCTCACTGATGATGAGCCTAGGGGTTTGGGGTGCCCAATTTCTACCACCTGAGTCTACTGTACCCCTAGATCTGTTGGAGTGTCAGGACCCTCAGGATCCTTCGCCCTTGGTCTTAGCACACCAACAAAGCTGAACCCATAAATGAATAACTTTGCTCCAGGGAGAGGTATTTAATAAGAACTATCAGAATATTAATCATAGAGGATTCCATTTGACTCCACAGAGCAAAGCCAACAGCAGTGAGTGGGTGTTGCAAAAAGACAAATTAAGGCTTGAGGTCAGGATAACTGAAGCTGTCCTAATGTTCAAGGGATGTCTGGAGAGGTTATGAGTTCCCTCTCCTTGGAGGTCTTCAAGCAGAGCCTCTGCAAGATAATCATTTGTTAGGTATGTTGAAGAGCCAGATTCTTTATTTGAATGAGTTGGAATAAAGAGCCATTAGGGGTCCATTTCAACTCTCAAATTCTGTGATTCTGTGTACTGTTACCTCTAACACTGCTAAGGGCAAATGGAACTGAAGACACCTCCCATTTCGTTGTTGTCATCTGTCTCTTCATGATCCTATTTGGGGTTTTCTTTTTCTTCCTTTCTTTTTTTTTTTTTTTTTGCGGGGCAATGAGGGTTAAGTGACTTGCCCAGGGTCACACAGCTAGTGTCAAGTGTCTGAAGCCAGATTTGAATTCAGATACTCCTGAATCCAGGGCCAGTGCTTTATCCACTGTACCACCTAGCTGCCCCCTATTTGGGATTTTCTTGGCAAAGATACTGCAATGCTTTGCCATTACCTTCTTCAGCTCATTTGACAGATGAGGAAACTGAGGCAGGCAGGGTGAACTGACTTACCCAGGGTCACACAGATAGTAAGCATCTGAGGCCAGATTTGAACTCAGGAGGGTGTCTTCCTGACTCCAGGCCCAATATTCTATCCACTATGCCACCTAGTGACCCACACCTCCCACTGGTCACAGTATCTAAGAGATACTGTGTTTAGTAAACACAATTAACCTTCTCGACTGCTAGGTAGCCTTTGACATTATCAATCGCCCCTCTTCTCCTTGATCCTCCCTTCTCTCCATATTTTTACAACTTCTCCTAGTCTTCCTCCTATCTGACAGCACTTTCTCAGTCTCCTTTGCTGGCCCTTTGGCTAGGTCACATCTACTAACCATGAGTGTCTTCCAAGGCTCTATCTTGTGTCTTCTTCCCTCAAATACTATTTCACTTGGTAATCTCATCATTTTTCATGGATCCAATTATCAACTATGTTGATGATTCCCAGATCTACTTGAGCCATGACCTCCAGTCTTAAAACTCCAACCTACTACTGGACATCTCAAACTGAATGAACCACAGACATCTTAAATTCAACAAGTCCAAAATTGAACTTACCCCCCTTCCAGCCTTCCTCTCTTCTGATTTCTCTGTTGTTGTCAAGAGTGTGACTATCCTTCCTGTCATTCAAGCTTAAAACCCAGGTGTCAACCTCAACTACTTCCCTTCTCTCACCCTCCATAAGCAATCTGTTTCAATCTATTGATTTGACCTTTGTAACACCTCTGGTATATAACCTCTTCTTTCCTCTAACACCAGGACGCTGGCAGAGAAATTTATCACTTACCCTGCTGATTAGCCTCTCTACCTGAAATCTTGCCCCTACTCAGCTGTTAAAAGGATCTGTCTAAGGCACACATCTAACCACACCACTCCCCTATTCAATGAACTCCAGGGTCTCAAAATCAAATATTAAATCCTTTCTTACCCCATCATAAGCTTGCCCACTCCTCCCTCTCCAATCTTCTTAACACCTTGCTTACCCCTACATACTCTGTAATCCAATGGGACTAGTCTCCTTGCTGTTCCTCCATCTTCCAAATCCAGGCATTTGAGGGTGACAACTTTGCAAACTCTACCTCACTTAAATCCAGTCCATGTTCAAGCCAAGATATCACCCTCCTGATATCACTGATCCTCTTCCAGAAGGAAGGAAGAACAAGGAGAAGCCAGGCATTTTCACTGGTTTTCTTCCATGCCTGGAATTCTATCCCTCCTTATCTCTGTCTCTAAGTCTCCCTGACTTCCTTCAAATTCCAGTTAAAATCATACCTTCTAGGGGCAGCTAGGTGGTACAGTGGATAGAGCACCAGCCCTGGAGTCAGGAGGACCTGAGTTCAAATCCAGCATCAGACACTTGACACTTGCTAGCTATGTGACCCTGGGCAAGTCACTTAACCCCAATTATCTCACAAACAAATAAATAAGTAAATAAATGGATAAATGAATAAATAAATAGATAGATGAAATCACACCTTCTACAGGAAGGCTTTCCCAATCCCCCTTAATACTATTGCCTTTCCTGTGTTAATTTTCTCAAATTTATCTTACATATATCTTGGCTGTACATCACATGTCATCTCCGCACTAGATTGAACTCCTTGAGAACAGAGACTGTCTTTTACCTTTCATTATATCCTCAAGGCATAGCACAATGATAGGATATTTTTGTCATTGTTATTCTGTTATTCAGTCATGTCCTACACTTCATGACCCTGTATGGGATTTTCTTGGCAAAGATACTGGAGTGGCTTTCCATTTCCTTCTCCAGTGGCAAACAGAGGTTAAATGACTTGCCCAAAGTCACACAGCTAGTGAATGTCTGAAGCCATATTTGAACTCAGGTCTTCCTGACTCCAGGCCCCAGTGCTCTATCCACTGAGTCACCTAGCTGCCTCTATGCTAGGACACAATAGGCATTTAATAAATGCTTACCGACTAACTGACTACATGTCTGAACAATCCTCAGTCTCCTTGGCTGGTTCTTCACCCACTAACCCTGGGTGTCCCCTAATCCTCTGTCCTGAGCCTTCTTCCCTTCTCCTTCTATACTATCTCTTGTGATGATCTCATCAGCTCCCATGGATTCAATTATCTTCTCTGTGTAGACAGTTCCTATATCTATGCATCCAGCCCTAGTCTCTAGGCTGATCTCTATGGACATGAAACTCCAACTGCCCCTTGGATATTTCATACTAGATACTAGGGAAGTGACTGAAACTGCATATGCTTAAAACAGAAGTCATGATCATTCTCCCAAACCTTCTCTTCCCAGCTTCCCTGTTGGTGTCAGTGGCACCACCATCCTCCCAGTCACCTGGGCTTGCAACCTCAATGTCCACCTCAACTATTCACATTCACCCCTCACATCCAGTCTGTCATCAGATCTTACCATTTTACCTTTACATCTCTCAGATACAATGTCTTCTTGCCACTCACACAACCACTACCCTAGCATAGGTCCTCCTCACCCTTTATCTGACCTAGCCTTCTGGTTGGTTTCCCCACCCCAGATCTCTCCACACTCCAGTCCTCATCTACTCCAATGTGAAAGTGATTTTCCTAAAGTGCAGGTCTGATCATGTCACACACACACACACACACACACACACACACCACTCTGCTAAACAAGCTCCAGTAATTCCCTATCACCTCCATGATCAAATATGAAATCCTGTGTTTAACTTTTAAAGCCCTTCATAACCTGCATCCTTCCTACCTTTCTATTCTCCTTATGCTCTGCTACCATTTTCCTGGTCTCTACATGTTCAGTGACACTGGACTTCTCAATATTCCTCTCACACAACACTCCATCTCTGGACTCTATCTTTTCACTCTTTGTCTCCCATGCCTGGAATGTTGTCACAGAGTCAGACAGGACTGGAAATGGTTGAAAACACCACACACACATGTTTATTGAATGTAATCAAATTAATGGTTAAAAGTCTGTTACAAGATCATAGAAGTATTGATCTAGTCCAACCCACTTATTTTACAAATGGGGAAACTGAGTCCCAAAGGGATTAAATGGCTTGCCCACATTCACAGTGACAGAACCAGGTCTCTTTGTTACAGCTATATAGTTCCATTCATTAAACTTCTGTAAGAAATTGTTATAATTACCATTGATGTCTTTTCTTCCATCCATTTCACATATTTCAGCATCAGTGGCATGTTTAAATAGGTCGAATTGGAGTTGTGTAAATTGCACACACATCCTTTTCTCTTTTTTACTTTCTTCTAGTTTTGCATTAATTTTGACCTTTGCTCTAACAAATCAGTGGTCTGACTGTACACTAGCAGCTGCTCCCAGAACAACTCCCACATCAGTAATGAGTTATTTCCTCTCTGCTATAGTAAAATAAATTTCATTTTTGTGGTGTTATTCATTACTCTTCATGTACAGCACCTACCAATTCATTTCTCAAAGAAAATATAAATGATATATAGGCTTCAGGCTTCCATGTAGCCTATAAACCTTTGGCTTTCTCTCCTTCCCTACTCATCATACATATCTTCTGACATATTTTCCACCCTCTTCCCCTGTGCCCACTTTTGCAATGAAGTCATCAAGTATTACAATATATGCTGATTTAATTTGGAAGATCCTATTGAATCCTTCATAAATGTTTTTCTCTTTGTTCTCTGAAACTGACAGTATATAAACAGCAATCATTTTCATAGTGATTTTTTTACAGATACTTATCAAGAGAAGTAAAACATGAGATAATCAACTGTTCCAAGAAGAGATGATTCTTGTTGCCTTTGGACACCTGATAGAAGCAATTCCACCACCAATTTCTTTAATTGTCTTATTCTCCTCACCCCATTCTCAGCATATTTACTCCTTCCCTCCTCATCACCTCATGATTGCTGTAGGCATTCCTCAGAATATGGGCTCTCTGCTCTCGGGCAATGATCTATGAGTTAGAGTCCCACCTCAATCCTTTTGATTTGGGGTGGGATAGAGTCACCCAGGATGATCACCCTTGAATGGATTGTAATCTGCATCACTGAACTCATCATCTTTCCCACAGAACATGATTTCCTTATTTCTGTTGAAATCACTACCATCCTTCTAATCACTGGGGTTCCCAACCTAAATATCATTCTCAACTCCTCATTCTCACTAACCCTACATTTCTAATCAGTTGCTAAATCTTGTCATAACATTTCTCACTGTTGTACTTCTCTCTCCTCGTACAACTACTCCCTTGTTCAGACCTTTGCCATCTCTGACTGGCCTATTGCAATAAACTCCTAATTAGTCTCCCTGCCTGGAGTTTCTCCCACACTTCACTCTATCCTCTACTCAACTGCCACAATGACTTTTCTAAAGTATAGGTCTGACTATGTCACTCTCCAACTCATTAAACTTTAGTGGCTCCCTATGGACTCTAGGATAAAATATTCTTTCATCTCTATCTCATCCTCTTTTATTTGTTTTTGGTGTTTTGATGTCTATAATTATAAGTACAATAGAATATGTATGGGCAACTAGTTGGTACAGTGGATAGAGCACTGGACTTGGAGTCAGGAAGACTCATCTTCCTGAGTTCAAATCCAGCCTTACACACAGCCTCACTAGTTGTGTGACCATGGGCAAGTCACTTCATCTGTTTGCCTCAAAATCAGCTGGAAAAGGAAATGGAAAACCACTCCAATATCTTTACCAAGAAAACTACATATAGGGTCATGATGAGTCAGATATGACTGAAAAAACAACTTATAACAGTATATGTATATGAAAAATAAATCATCAACTATACATGTAGTAAGAACCTGGAACATACACAGATCCCATGAGCTTGCTCCACATCTCTGGGTGAAGGATGCTAGGAAGCTGCTTCTAGGATAGTGTTTTGTGGAAGAAGTATCTTTGAGAGACTAGAGCATGAGAGGACTTCCTATAGCTGGTTCCAAGCAGCTAACTACTTAATGAAATGAAATTTGGAGGCATCGAAAAAGGCATTTCAGCTGTGACAATTTCCTCTTTGCCATTCTTTATCTCATCTTCAGCTATGATTTGGTGGTGTGATGGCATCTGGTGGAAAGACTATGCTGTAAGGAAAAGGTCTGCCCTCTGATGCCATATGCCTGCCCCCCCCCCAAAAAAAATAGGGACTGGTCCAAAAATGACTAGTGGTTTCTAACCCTGAGAGTCTCAAAGGCTGGGAGAGTGAGCCACAAGAATCCAGGAAACCAAATCCAAGCTGGGTTTTGTAACTAGCCCAACATCGATGCCCCAGGGAGCAAAGAGCAATCTTGGAGAGTGACCTCCAATACCCCAGTCCAATGGAAAGACTCATTCAATGGCACCTCTGAATGTCAACTGAGTAGGACCAGTGCTGAACCAAGTTTCAAGCCTAATTCTCTCCCAGAAATTGAGGTGGTATAGGCCAGGGCTTCTTAAACTTTTTCTACTCATGACCCCTTTTGCCTGAGAAATTTTTATGCAACCCTGGGTATCTAGGTATATAAAAGAGGTATACGTAACCTTTTACTGTTGCCAAATTTTTCACAACCCCCACATTCTGTTATGTAACCCCATATAGGGTCGTGACCCACAGTTTAAGAAGCTTTGGAATAGGTGGTATTATTTCCCTAAGGTACTGGAAACATAATTTATTCTTGCTATACCTTTTGAAATACATTGTATTCTGTGCATTTGTTCTTGCTATATCTGTGAAGTAAAGACTGCTTTGTAAAAAAGTTACCCAATATTAAGTGATCAAATGAAACCAGGATGCAAGTCACTGACCCCCTAACAAATAGGGGAAACACAACTGAGGGGTCTCTAGCTGTTGACAAAGAAAAGAAACTATACCAAGTCCCTTAGGGTACCTGGGAACCCTGGGGGGGAAGGGAATGAACAGAGGGAAGGGAAGAGAAAGGGGACAGAGTGGTTATATTACATACACATTATATACATTTTAAAAGATGGGAATCGTTTGCTCAAAAAAAAATGCTTGCTGAAAGGTTTGGAAACCATCCTCTAGTTCATCCTTCACAGAGCTGGCAAAATAGACTTCCTAATGCACAAATCTGACCACATCGTGATCCTACTCAAAAACCTTTAGTAGCCTATAGGATAAATACAAAATCCTCAGCCTGGTATTGTAAAAACCCTTCACCATCTGCCTTCAACCTGCCTTTCATGTCAATTTCATAGAACCTCATTTCATGTACACTTTACTGTCCTTCATGCAAATGCTCTAGTTTCAGCCAAACTCGACCACTAGATTTCCCCCAATCTCAGCCTTCTGTCTTCCACCTCCCTGTCTTCATGTAGACTGCCTTCATTCCTAGAACATACTTTGTCCTCATCTCCTTTCAATAACAACAACAATAATAAAAATAATATTTTAATAATAAATAAATAAATACAATAATATATTTATATAGTGCTTTAAGGTTTGCAAAGCCCTGTATATATGTTATCTCATCAGATCCTCACAATAACCCTGTGAAGGGGCAGCTAGATGGCGCAGTGGTAAAGCACCGGCCCTGAATTCAGGAGTACCTGAGTTCAAATCCGGCCGCAGAAACTTGACACTTAACTAGCTGTGTGACCCTGGGCAAGTCACTTAACCCCCATTGCCTGCAAAAAAAAAACAAAACAAAACAAAACAAAAAAACAATAACCCTGTGAAGAAGGTGCTATTATTTATCCTCATTCTACAAATAAGGAAATGGGATAAGTGACTCTCCCAAGCTCACACAGCTATTAACTGTCTGAGATGAGAATTGAACTCACATGGGGCAGCTAGGTGGCACAATGGATAAAGCAGAGTCCCTGGATTCAGGAGGACCTGAGTTCAAATCCTGCCTCAGACACTTGATACTTACTAGCTGTGTGACCCTGGGCAAGTCACTTAAAACCGAGTGCCCTGAAGAAAAGAAAAAAAAGAATTGAACTCACATCTTCAAAGCACAGTCTCCTTCATGGAGGGTTCTCTGCAGCTTCCTGGCTACAAGTATATTTTTCTCCGTCCTCAAATTTTCCTAGAATTCTTTGTCTGGATGGCTCCTTTGGCCCATCATATTCTACCTTGTAATTTGCTTAGCTGTGTATATCTAATAATTGCATTGAAATAATAATTCATTGAAAGCTCCTTGAGGCTAAAGACCATGGAATACTGCGAAATAAGCTGGGAAGGCTAAAGATAAAAGGTTTTTTAGCTGATTTTTTTTTTGCAGGGCAATGAAGGTTAAGTGACTTGCCCAGGGTCATACAGCTAGTAAGTGTCAAATGTCTAAGGTCAGATTTGAACTCAGGTCCTCCTGAATCCAGGGCTGGTGCTTTATTGACTGCAATAAAAGGTTTTAAAAACAAGGCTGAGAAGTTTGTGTTTATCCCAAAAAACACTGTCATTTTCCATCTCTATAACTCAAGCTCTCTGTTAACCTGTTAAACTATCCAATCAGTATTCATATTTGAATTGTAAGATGCAAAAAAAAAGTGACTTGTGGTTACAGAATGAATCAAGTTTTATTGCCAAAAAACAAAGAATTAGGTAATAATCAGCAGCCCTGATAGCAGAATAACCACTCAAACCAGTAGCCCATCAGCATGAAAATTTCTAAGGGCCTTCAACTGTCAGCTCCACCAGGCAGGCAGCTTACCTTGGACCTCAGTTTCCAACTTACTAGGATATACAGCAAACCAAACATAAACTGGGATTGCCCGGTGGAAATTAGGATTGATACTCAGTGATGAATAAATCTACTCTCTCTAGGCAAAGGGAATTTATACCCCTTGGGAGCTAGCAGAAAAGTACTGACACAGATGGGTTTTATTCCACCAAGGCCAGTTCCCAGATGGTCAAGAAGTACCATTGAATCCTATGACCCTCCTTGGAGCTTCATCACTATTTCCAGATGGAATCTTCCCGAGCTTGGCTGATTCCTGGGAAACAGAAATCTAAGCAGAAAAGCATGTAGACAGGACATAACCATCTTATCTCTGAAAGGTACTTAGGAGCCCAGAGTAGATGGTATGTGTTTGCCACAATGATGAAATTAGTACTGGACTTGGCCTCTTGAACCAATTTACAGGATAGTAATCTGTTAATTGCAGCACCTAGTATAGTCCCCTTCATGGAGTAGGTAGTTAATAAATGGGTGTTTAATTACATTGGGATCTCCAGTCCTGATTACCAAATATAAGCCAAATATCACGTACATTCATGTAAAAACACTAATGACCAACAAGGTATACAATGACAACATTATAAAGAAAAACAGGGGCAGCTAGGTAGCATAGTGGATAAAGCACTGTCCCTGGATTCAGGACGCTCTGAGTTCAAATCCTGACTCAGACACTTGACACTAGCTGTGTGATCCTGGGCAAGTCACTTAACCCCCATTGCCCTTAAAAAAACAACAACCAAAAAAAGATTAATCTAAAGAAAAACAGCTTTAGCAGATTTCAAACTCTGAGCAGTGAAATGATAATCCATGATGCATGCTATCCTCCTTATAATAAAGAGCTAGTGGACTTAAAATTTGAAAGGTGACATACATTTTTTGGACATGGCCAATGTGGCAATTTGCTTTGTCAGACTATGCATATTTGGTATGAGTGTCTTCTTTTTCTTTTCTTTATTATTCATTGAGGGGAAGGGAAAGATAATATGTAATCATAATAAATAATATTAGACTTCTGAGTGGTGGAGTGGATAGAGTGCTGGGAGTAGAGTTGGGAAAACCTGGAATTCAATCTGACCTCAGACACTTAGCAGTTGTGTGAACCTGGGCAAGTCACTTAACTTCTGTCTGCTTCCATTTCCTCATCTGTAAAATGGGGGAAATAATAGCATCTACTCTCCAAGGTTGTTGTGAGGATAAAAGCAAGAACTGATTGGGGTGGGTTTTTCCTTTTTTTTGTTTCCCCAGCATTGTGCCTGGTGCACAGTAAACACTTAATAAATGCCAGTTGACGATTTGTAAAGCAGTTTGTAAACCTTAAGGTGCTTATGTAAATGCTAGGCATTATTATTATCACTAGTGAAAAATTAATAATCATTTTTAAATCGTGTGTGTTATAGCTGAGTTTAGCTATACAACCCTAGGTCCAGATCCAGGGGAGCCATGGAGAAGTTTCAAGAGGTCATCTAGCCCATGCCCCTGCTTTCAAGTGTTATCACACTTAAATGACCCAAAGAAAAATTATGGCAATGGAGCATCCGAAAAAAAAAAAAGCAGGAGGCTAAAAAAACTTTTTCATGGCCAGGAGAAAATACACCCACTTGCCAAAAAAGACTCTCCACATGACTCAAGCCCACATGTGGCATGACCCTGAATAAAGGCTCCTTTCTATACTCTCTCTCACACAACTAACGATGAAAATGTTTTGCTCGTCAAACAGGCACGTTTAATTCAGCAGCAGCCCTTAAATCTGCCTTTCATTTTCCTATTGCCTTTCTGAAATTCCAGAGGAAGGCGTTATTGTTAAACAGCAGCAAGTGTTATTCTCACAGCAGTGCACATTAATAATAATTCAGTGTGGTGTCATGGAAGCCTGTGGGCTCTTAGCTGAATTTATTTGAAAAATAAAGTTTGTTTTTTTTTCCCAGAGATCTTTACTTAAGTCAGCATGGAACTCTTGTAAAGATAACTACCAATAAGTCACAACTACCCAAGGATCAGCCTTTTTATTTTTTTTAATTCACTACTCACCATGACAACATAATAAATGAGCCCTCAGAGACTAAGAAGTGCATAACTATTTAAAATTTTATATTTTATCTTACATTGTATGCTTCTAGTCATAACTTTCAACTATTTTTAAAAGAATTCTCTTAAATAGCTTCTAGTAAAATGGTTTAATTCTCAACCACAAGCTCCCAGATAATAGTACTTTAAAGTTAGAGAGGGGGAAAAAAAGCCTTATTTGGTGAGTCATCCATAATTCTAAAGTTTCTGATTTCTAAAAAATGAATGCAACATCTGTTTTCTCCATTTTTGTTTGGAGTTCTGTTCGATGTCCCTGTATCCTTTCATATATGACTAATAGGAAAGATACAAGACTAATAAGAAACATAACTGCGACTTCATTGAGGGTTGGTTTTAGTTAACAGCTGGTCTTTAAACTACCCAACATAAAAGCACACATTTTTTTAAATGACCCCAAAACTGCTTCATAAAATAAAATATTTCATTTTTCAAAGCCTTAGGATTGTTCAAGAGATTATAGCACTAAAAGGTCCCTAGAGTTGTGGGGTTGTGTTGCTTTGTTTTGTTTTAACAGAGAAAACAAGAAAAATGGAAAAGCTAAGTTTTCATCCTTGAATACTGGAGAAACTAAAGATTTTACAATACTATAGGTATCATAAATAAAACAAATCCTTTCAGAAGCCGTTATATAGAAAAATAGACTTCTGATAACAAAAGTTTTTCCTTCCAAATTTTCAGGAATAATATAAAATGATAATGAACAACTCCAGCACTGTCTTTCTCTTATGATGTGCAGTTACCCAAATCAGCAAGAATTTCCATCTTTCCATCTTTGTACAGTAGAAGCTGGCAATATTAGGCTTTCTCTGATAGCTCAGCAGCTGATTTTTTCTGGTGAAGCAAATACCATCATGGGGCATCATGAAACCTAGCATTCAATTTCCCAGCATGATGCTTCCTCAGGCAAAGCCTCAAAATAACCTTCTCAGGTTCTATATAAAACATAAGTTATGTATACATTAAAGACATTTATTAAATGAATTATTAAATAATATTTCATTAAATATTATTAATTCATTTAAAATCAATCTTTTTTGTTCTCTCCTCTCTCTCATCTTTAACTAGATTATGAAAAGGTAGCAAGTATCTTTGGTCACACAACTAGTAGAAAAATAAAAATTCAAAAAAGTTTAGGTTAGGATAAGTCAAGAAGAAAGGCAAATGGTCAAAAATCACTCTGAAAGTGGCTGACTTGTAATTATGTGATCAATCTACAAGGTCTGCCTAGCTTTCTCTATAGTCATGATACTTCCCCTTCTTATAAAAAAGATACTGATAGTGACAAGCATTAGAAAAGAACTTTAACCATTAGATTATAATTTTTAAAAGGATTAATAAGTATTTTTCACACATAAATTCAAAACAACCACCCCCCAAAAAATCTAGGTTTAAAATTTCTCCCCCACTAAAATATAAGACTTGCTAACATGTCACAAAACTGACTAATTTTAATTTCTCCTCCAGGATTTGCTTGCCTTTTGCTGCCTTACTTTAAAGGGAGACACCTTAACTTCCCATCAATAACTCCACCAGTGGGCAGTTGGAGGGAGATACAAATTTGACAATCAGTCCTTGGATAATTAAAAATTGATAGTAGTTTATAATTGTAATGTGTCATGTCCTTTCCAAGGAGTCTAAATGGATCTACATTACCCTCCACACATCAGGAATGACATGCACAATTTAGCAGTTGTACTCATTTTTCATTTTTTCCCAGACTAGTGTGTACTGTTCCACAGCGCTGAGATTGTTCCCAATAGCCTGTGTGCCTCACACGGCTCCATGTGAAGGTGAGAGCTTAATAAATACTATTTGGTGATGAATGTGCTCAATTTGCGAACATTCAAAATGCTGCACTTTTGAGTGCCCTAAAAATAGCCAAGTAGTCACATCCTCTATGTCCAGATTAACTCCAAGTCCAACTAATTCATTTTGAATGTGCAATCAATGCTTCATGACGGCTTCACTTTAAACAGTGGTTTTTACGCCTGCCAACACCAGAGAGCAAATCTCACAACCAAAATCAAATACAAAGTCAATGGCGAATGTAGACGATGCAGTTGGTTTGGTTTGGTTTGGGGTTTTTCAGCATCAAAACTCTGGTGTGCCATTCTTTAACAAGAAAACCGAAATTTATTCCAAAATCAGAATTCTATGATATTTACCAAAGAACATTTCCACTCACCCTCCACTTCCCATACTATAAAAATATCAGGAACTCTCTGAATGTTGAGTCAATGTGTATCACTCTGATGACCAGCTATTGTTCCAGATGGATCCTCATTATTTGCATCTAATCCATTCACCATTAAGCATTATGCAAAAACAGGGCCAAAATGCCAGCCAAGAAGTGTAACAGGCACAAGTTTAGAGAGCAGGGAATAGAGAATGTGTCTTGGTTATAGAACAAAAGAACTCATTTTATCACTTGGCTTTACCGCTTGAGAAAATGGCTCCTGGTGTGCTGAACTCCATGATAAATGTGCCCCCTCTAGTTCTTTATTGCCTCTGTAAATCACAGGACTGACAGCAGTTAATAAGAAAAGCTTTTGAGTGGTTTTGAAGTTTTGCTTTGTACAAATAAAGTCTCATATTAAAGAATTTGCTAGTCCTCAAGGTGTGGAAAAATCAGCACAAGTAGGGCTTCCATACTTTTAACTGTTTGTCTCCTTTTTAAATTCTAAAACAAAAACAAAACCCACAACCCTGGTTTCAAATGCCTATTTTTTTAAATATCCATTTAAATTATTTCATATAATTTGTATTTAATATTTCAGTTTTTCATAACCTAAATATTCAGAAAAACAATACTGAACATGAGAAGAGCTATGGGGTGGATGGAAAGAAGGGTGTTATTATAGATTTATTGTTGGGCTTCTATCCAAAATGGTATGCTCTACCTCTTTTAGCCAAAGCAAATTTTGGTGCAGTGTCTGGAAAGAAGAATTCCAAATTCCACTTGGATAGTGTAAGAAACAACAAGTCAATTAATCAACTGCAAGCTAAGGCATGAAGATACTGAAATTCTTAAATCAGGTGTAAGATTTTAGGGCATATCCTATAAATAATAGTTTCCATGATATATCCTTTGTAAAAAAAAATTTAAGTGACTATAGTATGAAATTCTTTTCTCTGATGAGCACAAAGAATCTTAGAGAAATTATACCATTAATCATCATAGCATCATCAGTTTTTAATTTTAAAAAGTAGATGTAATCATCACCTTTCCCAAAGAGGAAACTGAGGCACAGGAAATCCTTCCATTTGACGAGTTAATAGTAGAGTAAGACATGGGACTTATAGTCGAGTGTTGTTTTTTCCTCAGAAGACTATAAATTCCTTTAAACTTCAGTACAAGCAACCCTTTCTACATGAGGTTTTTCCAGATCCCCCCAAGAGCTAGTGTTTTTCCCCAAGAAGTGACTTAGTGTTTTGTATATACTTAGCTGTATACATATTTTCCCCCTGCTAAAACATAAACTTTTTGAGGGTAGGGGCTGCTTTACTTTGTTTTTGTACCATCAGTGACTAGAAGGGTACCAGGCAGAGAGTAGACACTTATGAAATGTTGTCAGCTGATTCACTGATTAATCAACTGATTTCATAAACTATAAAACAATGATTTTGAATTTATATTTCCTTAATGAAATTGTTTCTGCTTAACAGAGGCATTTCTGATCGAGTTGGTGTGGCTCAATACATTTCAACACGACCACCAAAGGGATGCTTGCTAATTAAATGAAAAAATAAGCAAACTGAATAGTTTACATCCATAGAGGAAAAACTCCAGTTGGTACAAAGCAATCAGATTTAGTTAAAATGAAACTTTCTAACAATCCACCTGGAGAAAGCAGTTTATAATTGGGTACGTACAGTACAACAGAGATTGAGGAGCAAGACAATAGCTCGTTTAAAATGTATTCTTTTACTCAGTTCTGATTATTAAATACACTTTTCAGGGCAGTATACATTCAGTACACAGCTTTTAATATTAGGGATTCTTTGAATGGCATTTCAGTGAAACAAATTGGAACTAATGTTCTGATGATTTTTGTTTTCTTTTCTGTGGAAAATCATTCTAGTCTAATTCTGGCCAATTCTTTCTCTTTTTTTTTTTCAGGGCAATGAGGGTTAAGTGACTTGCCCAGGGTCACACAGCTAGTAAGTGTCAAGTGTCTGAAGCCAAATTTGAACTCAGGTCCTCCTGAATCCAGGGCCAGTGCTTTATCTACCCTGCCACCTAGCTGACCCTGGCCAATTCTTTCTAAAGCAGATTTTGTTAATTCACTCTTTCAAGGGAACAACAATCCATATTCATTCAGACCTCACTGACTTGACAAAAAGGAACAGATTTCCTAACTTAACAGGCAGTTCTGGTAATGGTAAGTATCTTGTCCAGCAGTTTTTGACACAGTTGTTGAAGGCCTCTTTGGGAATGACCTAAACGAAGCTAAAACACTACTCCATGGCTATCTCCCTACCAGATGGTAGCCCCACAAAGCTCAGAATTCCACAGGCAACGTGAAGCTTAAAATTAATTTTTTTTTCCTGGGGGGGAAAAAAACTCCTGCTTCTGACTGAATTGACTGAATAAATTGCTTTGATAATTGTTCTCCTTTGTCTTTCCAGCAGAAATTTGGGCAAATAAAAGGGTAATGGGACAGTAGCCAATGAGAATACGGGGCTTGTGATGATGCCCAGCACGCTCTACCTGATGAGACCCACCATAGGGACCTCAGGGTATGCATGGGTATTGCATAACTATTTCCTACCTGGAACATAGTGGCCACTTCAAAAATGTTTATTGACTGATGTACCATAAGAGGAACCCAAGGTTATTTACCTCCCAGACCCAGCTCCTTCTTTCCTGTTGGCCATCCAGGGAAGACATGCTGTAAGCTCTGCTCTGAATGGGGAGAGAGACCTCTAGGCCTCCCTACCTGGGCCAACAGAGTATGGCCTATGTACAACACAGGCCTAGCTCTGTTGTAGCTCTTCTTTCTTTCTCTTAGATGAAGGAATATTAGAAACAGAACCGAGCAGGCTGCAACTGTGTGAGCTTCAGAAGATTGGAAGAGCTAACAAGGATCTGTGAATCGGAGGCCATGCTAGAGTTTTCCAGCAATCAAATCTGGGAGGTACCGGTAGGAGCAACCTGCTTAATCTAGTAGACAAGGAATTAGCTCAACAGCAAAGATGTCATTTTCTGCGAATAAGGGAACCACTTCATCCATCAGTTTTGTTGCATCCGGAAGTGAACTTATGGGGCAAATGCTTTATAACAACCATTCTTAAATTTGAGCTTACTCTCCCCAAAGATCAAGGCAGGGAAGGGGGCAGGGGGAGGAAGAATGTGTTTGTAAATACTCTCTTCTCGCTCTGTCTTCTCAGTAAATGTTCTTTTGGAAAAAGGAATGACAACTCAAGGTGTTTCATGGGGTACCCTCTTTCCCCCAACCCCATCCCCACATATTAGGGGAAGCCCCGAGCAGAGAAGATGTAGCTAGCTATCCAACCTTCTGGGGACATGATTTGTCAGTGAGAGGAGGAGTTGGAATAAGCCATAATACCATTGCATGAGGCAAGAGGGACAAGGACTCAGGACTCATAGGAGGATTAGGCTGAATCAGATACTGGGTAGACCTTCTCCAGGTAGATATATTCGAGGTTTTGACCCTCTAAGTTTTCATCAAACTTTAGAATTAAGAGCCGGGTGGGTGGCACAATGGATGGAGTGTTAGATTTGGAGTCAGGAAGACATGAGTTCAAATTCCACCTTAGATGTTTATATAGCTGTGTGACTCAGACCAACTCACAACCAGTCTGTTTCCTTATTGACAAAATGGAGGAAATGAAACCCTCTCAGGGCTGTGAAGATCAAACGAGATAATAAATATAAAGCACTTTTCAAATCTTTAAGCACTATGTAAATGCCTCTTGTTGTTGTTGCTGCTGTTGCTGCTGTTGTTGCTAAAATAGACTCCATGGTCTCTGGAAGTTTAAATAGGCCGCCTAGGATCTGTAGCAATGATACAAGTGGTTCTGTTATCACAAAGCCCTTGTGCTGAAAGGGACTTTGAAAGGCCTCTCTTCCGGCTCCATTCCAAAACTAAACTAACACAATTTTGAAAGGAAAAACGCCTACTTTTTCAAATTCAGTTATTAATTAACCAAGTATCTGTTGAGCACCCTAGTATATATGAAATACCACACTAAGTTCTACAGGAATACCAGTATGTGCCCTCGGTCTAGTAGAGGGTATGAATGTAGTGCATGAATTACAATACAAGGCATTATGGGATGGGTTTTCCCAAAGGGGTGGGATACTTTGGGGTATAACCCTCCTCAGTAGCACAGTCTATATCCTTGCTGCTCCTCACACAAGGCACTCCATCTCCCATCTCCATGTGGCTTCCCTGGTCTACTTCAAGGCTGTCAATCAGGGACAGCTGGGTGGCACAGTAGATAAAGCACCAGCCCTGGATTCAGGAAGACCTGAGTTCAAATCTGACCTCAGACACTTGACATTTACTAGCTGTGTGACTCTGAGCAAGTCACTTAACCCTCATTGTCCCCACCAAAAAAAAAAAAGGCTGTCAATCAACCCAAAAGCATTAGCACCTTCCAGGCCACACGTGCTGCACCAAGTGCTGGAGATACAAAGATGGATTAAAAAAAAAAAAACAGTCCCTGATTTAAAGGCGCTCACAATCCAGTGAGGGGGACAACCTGAAAACAAATAAGTACTAATGAGATATGTACAGGATGAATTGGACATAATTAACAGTAAGGAAGCACTAGCATTAAGGGGGAATCAAGAAAAACTAAGCTCAGATCTCATCTTTTACAAGAAACCTTTTCTGGTCCCCCTCAAAGCTAGTGCCTTCTCTCTGAGATTACCTACCCATGGTGCTGTATGCATAGTGACCATGGGCTTTGGAATGACTATAGATGTGTTGGAGCTTCCCTTCTTTGCAGGAGAGCAAGACAATGGAACAGCACAACAACCAGCCAATCAGAAGGACTTCTGAGGCTCAGGGCTTCTTGACATACTGGTGATCCTTTTCGAGGGAATTCTGGCTGAATTAGGAGATGCCTGTAGCTGCCAGAAACCACAGAACCAGTACTGACCAGCTCAAGGACAACCTTGAGCAGCAGTTACAGACTCCAGACTTTGCCAGGGACTTTCTAAATATCCTGGCTTGTTGTGTCTACAGATGTCCCCCTCCCCTTAAACCCATTCCCTGCTCAAAAGCCTCTAGAAACTATTAATATCTCACTCTTTTCCACATCCCCTTTGAGCAGCAAAGCGCTCTCTCTCTCTCTCTCTCTCTCTCTCTCTCTCTCTCTCTCTCTCTCTCTCTCTCTCTCTCTCTCTCTCTCTCTCTCTCTCTCTCCCCCTGCTCCCTTGCAAGTCATTTACAAGCTCTTCTCAGACAACAAATTCTTTGTAATCTGTGATCAGACTTTTATTTGGGGTCCCTTTTGGGGCCTGGGGTCTTCCTTTGACATACCTTATGAAGTCATGGGAGCAGACACCATGTTTTTGCCTTTCTTGTATCTCTAGCATGTAATCCTATGATCTTGTAACAAACTTTTAACCATTAATTTGATTAAATTTAATAACCATATGTGTTGTTTCAACCATTTTCAGTTGTGTCTGACTCTCCATGACTCAGTTTGGGGTTTTCTTGGCAAAGATACTAGAGTGGTTTGCCATTTCCTTCTCCAGCTCATTTTACAGATGAGGAAACTGAGATAAACAGGGTGAAGTGACTTGCCCAGGGCCACACAGCTGGTAAGTGTTTGGGGCCAAATTTCAACACAGGTACTCCTGACTCCAGGGCCAAAGTTCTATTCATTGTACCACTAAGCTGCCCTCACTCGGAAATAAAGGAAAATACAATTATATCAGTACTATAAATGAAAATAATCAAGAATGGTACTAATTGCTTTTATTATGGTCCTTACTCTTTTAGAAATTATTTCCATTTAGTTCTCCAAAGTCCTAGCTACACAACTGTGAGATAAACCATTAGGAAATTACAAAATTACATATTTAGAGATAGTAGGGACCTTAGAGGTCATCTAGTTCAACCCCTTCCTTTTACGGATGAGGAACTGTGAGGCCCAGAGAAGTTGCATGATTTTTCCCAGTCACCCTGTAGTAAATGACACTGAGAATTCAAAACTCCCTTTTGTCCTTTGTCCTCTATTTCTCTAACCCAAAAGTGGAGAAGGGAAAAGTGACAGGTCTAAAAATATGAAAGCCAAAGAGGGTTCATTGCATCTTTTGCAGGCATACAATTAGTAAAGCAAGGGAAGACATTGGAAGGCCTTAAGTGTTAAAGAATCCCATAGTCCCTGACCATGCCTCAGAAATAAATCAAAGTTAAGGGGAAAAAAAAGAGAATGTGGAACAAAGAAGGCCTCTTTTTCATATTTCTTTCCAAATGAGGCTTAAAATAGTCTTGTATAACTACCTTGCTTATTATTGACTATGCTTCTACTATTATTACTTGTAATTGCCACATTATTATTACACATTCATTCATTCATTTGTTCATTCAATTACATACAAATAGGCACTCCAAGCTCCTACCCTGGGACCCTGGGCTTCTGACTAGTAACTATGCACCACAACTGTCTTCTACTGCCTATCTGGGTACTCCCCCTACTACCTCAATCCTACTCTCTCCTTTCTAACAAGGGTTCTGAAAACTGTAATCAAATCAACACTATTAAAAGACTCCTTCCAAAGCACCATGGCCCAAGATATATTGTTTTCCCTTGTTAAAATGCAAACTCCTTAACTTTACAGGGCCTGGCTTCCTTGCTTGTATTTTTGTCTCCAGAGTTTAGCACACTGCCTGGAATACAGGCTTAACAAATGCTTTTTGTTTCTTTCATTCCTTGAGTCATTCATTCATTCAACAAGCACTAAGTCTCTAGTATTCTCCAGGCATTGTGCCTAGCACAGGTGATTCAAAACTAAAATAAAACAGTCTCTATCTTCCGGGAATTTACATTCTTCTGAGTCAGTGATGTTACATTTTTATTTGGTTTTCACATACAGATTTCACAAAGGCATTTTCAGTATCTAAGATATGTTTAAATTGATGCCCATCAGCAGTTTTTAACAGGGTTTTTTTTTTCCTCTAACCAGTCAATTGTTGCAAACACAAGTGTAAACTCATATAAGGGAATCTGGCTCCCCCTAAAATAATTTAATAGACCTAAACATAAGTAGAAATTTCCTTGTGAAATTAATATTTAATAAAAGAACTAATATGTTTAATAGTGAAAATCCAGGTCTTTCTTCTTGGTCTAATGCCAGATCCTCTTTTTACTGAGGAATCATTCTAAACTTCTAATCACAGTTCAACAACCATCTGCCAAATCATATACAGATATTGATATTTGCCACTCGACAGTTAAATTGCATCAAATGTCAATCAATGCAATCAACTCATTAGCTGGCTGTTATTGGGCTTCAGTGTTCACTCTATACTTTTGCAATTCTTTGATTAAGCAATGACTATATTCCCTGTCTACATCTACTGACTGATTAGCTCAGTGATACAGCTAATCTTCCAAAGCCAAATGAGTGAAAGAATCATAGGAATTTTAGGGCTATTGGTGACTTTGGAAATCATCTCACACAAATCCCTCAATTTATAGCAAAGGAAACCATGGCCCAGAGAGATTAAGTAACTTGCCCAAGGTTGAAAGTAGGCCAAAAATCAAAAGCCCAGTGATTACTCTCCATTTATCTTGTTCAAAATATCGATATATAGCAAGTAATACAAAATTTGTCAAATGAAATTTCAAATTTTCTGAAAGAAATTTTAAACAAAGGCCAGAATAAGAGATTCAAATATCTTTTCATTATCCCCAGGTCATAATCTGTTTTCATTCCACCGTCTTCCTAGCTACCTAGATACAAGATTTTTAATTTCTCCAAATGATGTCACAACCAAGAAAAGATTGTGTGATTGTCACATACGGAATCTAAAAGCCAGAGGTCAATGCTGCTCACTGGTGTGCTGGCCCACTGCTCCAAATTTTATATCTTTTCTGTCCCTCAGTTATTGCCTGACATGATTTAACAACTGTAATTCCTTATTTAACGATGTCAAAGGTTTTTAGGAAATTGACTGTATTTCACCGACGATATATTTCTTCTTGATTACAGAGTGGTTAAAATGATTTTAAACCAAGACAGCAAAATAAAGCAGTAATAAAATCAATAAAAGGTGCTTAAAACATTCCTTCTATTAGGTAATGGCATTTAAAATATCCGTAGCTTGTAATGGCACTTAGGATATGCCCAAAAATCAATGAGCTAAATTACTTATTGAACTAGTTAATTTGAACATTGAGTTTTTTATGTATATTGATAAAATAGGCTACTGAATACTACTAGAAAGTAGCAATATCATTTTCATGGTCAAATGTCTCCCTCTGCTGGGAAAAAAATAAATTAATTCTGTCAGGTAGGGAACAAAAAGATATCAAAATTAAAAGCTGTTAACCTCCAAAAACTCCACAAGAGGTCCCCGAATCTCTGTAGGCTTCCTAAAATCATGCAGCTTGGTAGAAAATCTTTAAGGGCTTATTTGAGTAGAAAGATTTCATACAAAAACACTTCTGTAACAGCTTTGTAATCTATTCACCTAAAGTGTGGATCATATTCAAGTCCATGGAAATAACTGACAAAAAGCAAAATGAGTTTGTGGTCAAAATTCACCTTATGGAGACCATAAGATTTTTCAAGCATTAACAAAATGCAACTTCTAATGATGCTGGATCCTTTCTCTTACCTTAAGGGATTTTGTTTCCTGTTTGGGTTTGGAAGGTTTAGGTTTTTGTTGTGCCATTTGATTTTTTTTTTTTAAGGCTAAATCTATTTTCAAGGAAATGTCTGCATTTTGAGTAGTATGCTAATTTAGGGTGAAGTCTGGATCGAGCTACCTGTTTAAAATTAATTCTTTGAAAACTCTAAGGTTTGAATTCATTATTTCATAGCATAAGAGAGGCTTGGAGTATAAATAGGTAGGATACATGAGCTTCTTATTGTATTATTACCATGACTTTTAAAATACATAGGTACTTGCAAAGGTTCACTTGCCTTTGCAAAGTATCTCCAGTCTCCATTTCCTCTCTTATCACTGAATCAATCTTTGCTCTCTCCTTCTCTGTGCCAAATGAACTTCGAGATGATTCTGGAGTTGTGGAGAGTTTAGCTGCAGATTTTGAGCTATGATGACAAAGGCAGCTTCAGATATTATTTATATAGCATGCTTAAGGAAAGCAGGTGTTGAAAGGTCATCTGTAACTACTTTAAAAATTGTACCTTCAGGTAAACATTTTAACTATGCATATGTTTGAATTTTTTCAATGCAACATTTTCATCAATAGTGGTTCACATAGCTTTGCACGCGCGCGCGCGCGCACACACACACACACACACACACACATACAAGTTCTCTGCATTTCAATTTTATTCAGTTTTCTGTATTTAAAAGAACATGGACTATTCCATAAAAGAAGTTAGTAAAAAAAAAAAAACCCATGGTGGTCTGAGTTGGCTTTTGTATTTCTTCACAGGAAAAACACTATAGACTAAAGAATAAATCAATAAACTCTATATAAAATTACCAGTAGAATCTTAATTATCAGTAGAATCTTTGCCAAAGACCAGGAAAATAAACAAAAAGTTCCTCTTTTTTTATTATCTGCCTTCATTCAATGAAGCTTTTACTACACAAAGAGTGATTTTGAGAAGACATAAACAAATGTTTATTTTTAAGTTTGGTTAAGAGAAACCTGGATTTTACTATTAGAAACTGCAGGTCAAAGAATTTGTAAGTTGGAAGGGACATTAGTGGTCATCTATTCCAACCCACGTCCATTGTACAACATACCTGGAAGACTTCCAAGGAAGAATATAATAACCATGAACCCAAATTAACTCTTCCTACCACTCTAGTTCAATCCAACTAATATTTAAGTGCCTACTTTTTGCAAAAGCATTATGCTAAGTGCTGGGGATACAAAACTGAAAACTGACAGTTTAAATTCCTGACTTCAAAGAGCTTACAGTCCAATGGGGGTAGAGGAGAGGGCATGACATATATACAGCAGAATGTGATAGGAGCAAAAGGAGATGTGCAGACAAAGGGCTCCATGAAGATTTTAGGAGGGGAAGAACTAGGAACTTCATGGTGGAGCTAAACCTTGATGGAAGAGAATATGAAAAGGCCAAGATAATTGGAATGCATTCCAGACATAAGGGAGAGTCTGTATAAAATAAACTGATGCAGGAAAAGCTACATTGAGAATGGGGAATTGTTCATTCAGTAGTACACTATGGCTGAAATGTAGAATTAGTGAAGTAATAAAGCTAGAAAGGTATGAAAGAGAAAGATTGTGGAGGTCTCTACAGGCCAGGCCTTACATGATAAACAGTATTCATTTTACCCTACAGGTGTCAGCAGCAGTCCAAGAGAGCAATAAAGAAGGGGCCCCAACTATGGGGAGAGGTTGACAAGGTTCAATCTTAGAAGACCCCAAAGAACGGTATCAGGATAGGGCTTTTTTTACACTCTCTCACTCCTTATGCCCCTTCCCTGGGTTAGAACCACAGGGAAAATCTCTTAAATAAATGATTAAGTGTGGCTCATATCTAAGGTCTTTCCAAAAGGAACCAAAGGGGTTATTGTACACAGTACAATATCGGGTATAGGACAGCTATTTTCTCTACCACAAAATGTGTTAAATGTAAGACTCATAAGTACACAAATACTTAAAATACAAAATGGTAACCTTTAACTCCTATTTTAATACTCTTCTTGGACACTGATAATTAAAACATTAAAAACTTCATGGAAATACTGAATAGGTACTTCACCTTCACCTCAGATCTATACTGTCCAAACAATTCACTCAAAGACCCTAACCTTCTATCCAGCTAGCCATGCTGGCTACTACTCCTATTGCAGGGAGCACATACCTCAGGCAATCAGCACCTGATTCAGTCACTCTGGACCTCTTAAAACTCATATAAATAGCCAGCAAGGTTAGAGACATCCATCTCAGAATTGCTATTTCCTCACATGTACATAGGGAAAGAAATACAAAACAAATACAGCTAGGAACTTGACAAGCTCACCTAGACATCAAAGGCACTAACAACTGTTGCTAGAAGAAGTGGGGAGGTCCCCCTCCACTGACAGTTCAAAGGAAAGTTGGCTGAGTTCCAAGCAACATGCTCAACAAAAAGGCGAGAGAGGAAGAAATTTTAGCCTCTCCTTTTAAGCCCACTGAGTAGGTGGCTCTTTCTTGCTTAGTTGCCCGATCCTTTTTGGCACAATAGCCCCTCACATTTGCCATCAGGGGGCCATAGAAACAAGGATCCAACCAGGAGTCTCTGGTCACTCATTCCCTTTAACAAGAAGCCAGAGATACATTCATATCACCAAAAGTGACCCAAACACATGCTCAGTCCCATCTCACCTGTTACTTAGGCTCGTGAAGCTCCTTGCATTCACTTCCTTTTCTTAGCTACATTCTTCATTGGTATACAATCTTAAAGGAAAGGAATAATGTCTTTAACCCTAAAAAAAAAAAAAGATGGAAAGTTTATGCTCCTTAATCTGTTTCCAAATCTCATGTCTGTTTTAAAACACCTTCTTCTTGTTGTTTGTCCTTCATTCTTAAAAAGGACATCAGGGTAATGTCATGACTTGCAGTGAATTGGATTTAAGTAAGGGAGAGCTGTGCAAAGGCACCAGTCTCTCTCCTCCAGAGCCATCTGGGTCCAGTGGCAAGAAAGACATCAGAAGAACTAGAGATGGGCCCAGATGTCTGAGGCAATTGGGGTTAAGTGACTTGCCCAGGGTCACACAGCTAGTAAGAGTCTGAGGTGAGATTTGAACTCAGGTCTATCTGACCCAAAGCAACTTGGTCCAAAGTAAATGAGTCAGGTTAAAAACCAAAGCAATCAAGGGCAGCTAGGTGGAGCAGTGGATAAAGCATCAGCCTCGGATTTAGAACAGGTCTAAGTTCAAATTTGGTCTCAAACACTTAACACCTACTACCTGTGTGACCCTGGGCAAGTCACTTAACCCTCATTGCCCAGCCAAAAAAAAAAAAATAAAAGCATTTTTAGAATACTGTGCTGCCAGTGAGGACAAAATATTTGGCACGGACGAGGGGGAAAAAACATAATTTAACTCACCTTAAAAGATTACAATAATGTTAAGCTAGTTTTAAGCAATTCTTTTTGTTACAAGAAATTGTCTAATAGAAGAAAGGGATAGAAAGAGGAGAGGCAGCAGTAAAATGAAAGCCTGACCAAGTCTGGCTCAAGAGGAAGCAACTGCAAGGCTAAAATACTTGTCTCCAGGGTTTCTTTGATATTTAACTGTCCTATGTGTTCCTGTGCCAAACATACATGTTTTATTTTAATCATCGTAATCCCTAACTCTGATTCTACAAGAAAATTAACTATTCAGATGGGAGGCTCCCTGTAGTTTATGCACCAAGATCTGTCTAAGCCGTCTAAGCTGAATTTGTCCAAGGCAGGTTCAACTGAATGCCACTGTATCCCAGGCTTTAAGGCTTCCAATCCAGAATGGAAAAATAATTTGTAATCCTCTTGTAGTGTGCCAGGTTTCCTACCTGGATTACTGTTTCTGTGATGTAAGGGAGAAATTGCAACAGTATTGTTGGGTTTTTTATACTTTTTTTTTTCACTTTCAAGTAAATGGACAAAGAGTAATAATGACTATGTAGTTTCAGAGGATAAGAGGATGCTATCATTTATATAAAAAATATAACAAAGAAAATAAACATTTCAAGTATTTCTGCAACAATTATCCATTTAGCCAATACATTTGAGAAAGGTGGGAAAGAGTAAGATCAATTTTCATATAGTTAAAAATAACAGGGGCAGCTAGGTGGCACAGTGGATAAAGCACCGGCCCTGGAGTCAGGAGGACCTGAGTTCAAATCTGACCTCAGACACTTGACACTTACTAGCTGTGTGACCCTGGGCGAGTCACTTAACCCCAATTGCCTCACCAAAAAAAATAAATAAATAAAAATAACAGAAACATTTTAATTAGATAAAAAATAATAAAATAAAGATTTTCTAATAGATAAAAAACTAAAAATCATCACAATAGGCCACAATTATATCTCAATTTTTAAAGAAAACATTTATTAAACACCTATTAAGCACTAAGTGGTTGACCACATTCTCTTCCTGAATGGTCTCTCATCTCTGGGTTTTCATGACACTGAACTGAAGGACAATATGCAGGCAGTATTTTTACTCTGAATCAACTAGCAAAAACAGTAAACTATTCACTAAAAACTGCCAAGGGAATGAGGTAGAGCCAAGATAGCAGAGGAGCTAACTCCACAAAGATCTAGAAAATTAATCAGACTGAGTCATGAACAGAAAATTCAAGAAAAGGATCACAATGAGTCATTTCTAGCTCAGGTCAGCATAGATAAATAGAGGGATCTATGGACATTTGGAAAAATTAGAATGGCCCAAATAAAAGCCAATGACTCCATAAGACAATATCAAATAGTCAAATAGTCAAAAGACTAGAAAATGGAAGATAACTTATAAGAAAAACAACAGAACCAGAAAAGAAAAAAAAGAGGAGATAATTTAATAATTATTGAACTACATGAAAATTGTGTCCAAAAAAGCCTAGACATCTTATTTCAAGAAACACTAAAAGAAAACTGCCCATATCTCTTAGAACTAGGTGCCAAAGTAACAATAGAAAGAATCTACCAGTTACCTCCCAAAATAAAAATAAATCTCAAAATGAAAATTCCTAATAATATTATAGCCCAAATCCAGAGCTCCCGAGTCAAAGGGGGAAAAAACTGTAAGCAGTCAGAAAGAAAAAAATGTAAATACCAGTCTCCTAGGATAGCACAAGCTCTATAAGCCACAACTTTAAAGAAGAAGAGAGCTTGGAATATTATATTCCTGAAGCCAAAAAAATAAAAACTAACAACGAAGAATAATACCCAGAAAAACAGTGAAATCCCACAAAGGGAAAAAAAATACACCTTTAATAAAATAGACTTCAAATCATTACTAATGAAAAGACTAGAGTTGCACAGAAATTTTAAAATATAAACACAGAAACAAGATAAATATAAAAAGGTAAAAATGAATGATCATAAGGGACTAAACAAAGATAAACAATTTACATTCCAGTATGGGGGAATGATAAAAGCATCATCTCATAATTTGATCATCATTGGTAGTATAATCAGAATCTAATTAGATAGAAGGCCTAAGAGTGGTTCTATTATTTTTGATCACCTAAAAATAAGAATGAAAAGGGAGGGAGAAAGGAATGTACAAGGGGTGTTGGACAGAAAATTATGTCACAGAGGTACACAAGTAGACATCTATAGAATCAAAGAGGAAGGGGTAGAAGGAGCAGGTGACACTTAAAGCACTCTCTAAACCAGTCAAATGATGGAAGAATACATGCACACATGCTCATACACACATGCAGTTGGGTAAAAATATTTTTCACTCAACAGGGGAAAGGGGGTGTGTCAAGATAATGGAATGTGATAGATGAGATTTAGCAGATACTCAGGGCCCACCCGGAGATTAATTTAAACTGATTGGATTGAATAAGGGACTGACTCCTGAATGGATTACTGGCTGACTTCTAGTTAAGCACATCTGGCTGGTACTTAAGGATACTTAAGAAAGCATGGTTCTCAGAAGCTGAAAAAAACTTTGAACTTTGAATTTGAATGACACTAGCCAATCAGCTTGAAGAACCTCCCATTTCTGGGAGGGGAACATGAAGCAAGAAGGAGACACTGGCCAAGCTGTTCACTCTCTTTGGCTTGGAGACATCAGCGTGGTGGCAGGGAACTTCACAGGGGAGTTTAGGAAGTTGAGGATTTCAGGCTATAAGAAATCTGTTCTCAATCTTTCTCTTTCTTTTACTACCTTTCAATAAACCCTTTAAAAACCTAAACTCATTTATCAGTGATTTTAGCCAGTTTCCCCCAAAAACTGGGGGGACAGATTAGAACCCACATTTAGAAATTTAAATTACACAGGGGAAAGGGGAAATAGGAAGGGGAAGGATAAAACAGATTAAGGGAGGGGTTCATCTTAAGCAAAACAAGTTTCACCTAAAGAGGATTTTGAAGAGGAGCTTAAAAGAAAGAAAGAGAAAAACCTGTTACTAGGCTTGGGTCAGGAAAAGAGAAGAGGGCCAAGAGAACAGAAATAGATTACATTAAACCTAAAGCACTGGTGCTGAGCTCACTCCTCTCTCAATAACCTTTTCTTTATAAAGAGGGGACAGGAAATAAAGAGAAAGAAAAGTTTAACAAAAAAGCTTTATACACAATTGACAAACATAATTGAATGTGAATGGAATGAACTCACTCATAAAATGATAGGATAGCAGAATAAATTAGAAAATAAAATCCAGCACTATGTTATTTACAAAAAACATAGTTAAAACTCAAAGATGCACAAGGTAAAAATAAGTGACGGGCAAATCTATTATTCTTTAGCTGAGGTTAAAAAAAGCAAAAGTAGAAATCATAATCTTAAAGCAATAGCAAAAATAGGCTTAATTAAAGGAGGAAATAGGGCAACTACATTTTGCTGAAAGGCATGATAGACAATGGATGAATATCAATACTAAATATATATGCACCAAATTGTACAGCATCTAAATACATAAAAGAGAGTTGAATAAATTACAGGTAAAAAGAAAAATAAACTATAATAGTGGGGGAACTTCAAATTACCCCTTCTCAGAAAATCAAAACAAAAAACAAGTAAAGGGCCTGAATTAAATTTTAGCAAAATCAGATAAACCTCTGTAGATTATTAGAATGGAATAGAAATGGAATGGAATATTTCTCAGATATGGCACTTTCACAAAAATTGACTATGTATTAAGACATAAAAATCTCACAAACACAGAAAAGCAGAAATATTAAACACATTACAACAAACTACCAACAGACAACCATTTTATGGATTATAATGCAGTAAAAATTATATTCAATAAAGAGTCATTGATGAAATGATTAAAAATTAATTAAAGACTAAATAATATAATATTAAAGAATGATTAGGTCAAAGAACAAATCATAGAAACAATCAATAATTTTATTAAAGATAATAACAATAAAACAACATACCAAATTTTTGAGATACAGCCAAAGTAGCCCTTGAGGGAAATGTATATTTCTAAATGCTTTCATCAATAGAAGATAGAAAGGGCAGATTAAGAAATTAATCATACAACTTTTTTTAATGATAAACAAACAAATTTAAAACATCCAATTAAATGCCAAAATAGAAATCCTGAAAAATCAAAGAATAAAGTAAAAAATGCAAAAAAAAAAATCCTTTGAATTAATAAATAAAACATTAGGTAATGATTTAAGAAGAAAACCAAATTACCAGTATGAAAAATGAATAAGGTGAATTCACAAGCAATGAAGAGGAAATTAAAAAATTATTAGGAACTATTTCACTCAATAATATGTCAATAAAACTGACAATCTAAATGAAATGGATGAATAATTACAAAAAATGTAAAATGCCCAGATTAAATAGAACAAGACATAGAAATATAATAGTCTTAGAAAAAAATAAATTGAACATACTATAAATGAACTCCTAAAAGGAAAAAAAAACAAGATAAGATAGATTTATGAGCAAATCATATCAAATATTTTTAAAATAACTAATTCTAATATGTCAACTATCTGAAAATATAGGAAAAGAAGGGGTTGTATCAATATCCTTCTATAATAAAAATTTGGTCATGACACCTATGCCAGGGAGATTTAAAACAGAGAAAGAAAACTATAGACCAAAATCTCTAATGATTAATAATGCAAAAATTTTAAATAAAATATTAGCAAAGAGACTACCAAGATTATACAGTATGATCAAATTAGATTTATACTAGAAATGCAAGCCTAGTTAAATATTAGAAAAAATGTAAATATAACTGACAATATTAATAACAAAACCAAAAAATTCATGGTTATATCAATAGATGCAGAAAAAGCTTTTAATAAAGCTACAATACCCATTAATGTTAAAAACCTAAAAAGCATAGGAATAAATAGATCTTTCCTTGACATGATAAGCAGTAGCTACCTAAAACCAAAAGCCAGCATTATCTGGAATGAGAACCAATCAATAAAGATTTATTAAGTACCTAGATATTGTGCTGAACACTGGTGATACAAAAAAATGCAAAATATAATGCCTGCCCTCTATGAGCTCATAATCTAGTTTGTCCATTACAACCATTACTATTAAATCTAGTGCTTAGAAACATAGCTCTAGCAATGAGAAGAAATTGGAATTGAGAAAATAAGCACAGGCAAAGAGGAAACAAAATGATCACTTTTTTAGATGATATGATGGCATATTTAAATAATTCTATAGAGTCAAATAAAAAACTAATTAAAACAATTGACAACTTTAGAATAGTTGCAAGATCTAAAATAAATCATAAAATCATCAGCATTTCTGTATATAACCAACAAAGTCCAACAGGAAGAAATAGAAATTTCATTTAAAATAACTATTTTTGTTATTGTTCAGTCATCCAGTCATGTCTGACTCTTCATGACCCCATGGACCATAGCATGCTAGGCCCTTCTATTATCCACTATCTCTCAAAGTTGTTCCAAATTCATTTTTGTTGTTTCCATGACGCTATCTATCCATCTCATTCTCTACTGTCTCCTTTTCTTTTTGCCTACAATTTCCCCCCCCCCCCCAATATCAGGGTCTTTTCTAATGAGTCCTGTCTTATTATGTGGCCAAAGTAATTAAGCTTCAGCTTCAGTATTTGACCTTCCAGTAAATAGGCTGAATTAATTTCTTTAAGTATTGACTGATTTGCTTTCCTTGCTGTCTAAGGGACTCTCAAAAGTCTTCTCCAGCACCACAATTAGTCACCACAAGTGTCAAATATGCAGTGCTCATGTGTCCTTAGAGTCCAACTCTCACAGTCATGCATTACTGGAAAAACCATAGCTTTGATTATATGGACTTTTGTTGACTAGGTAATGTCTCTGCTTTTTAGAATGCTGTCCAGATTTTCCATAATTTTCTTTCCAAGGAGCAAGCATCTTGTAATTTCATGATTGCAGTCATCGACTGCAATGATCTTGGAACCCAAGAATATAAAATATGACATTGCTTCCATTTCTTATCCCTCTATTTGCCAGGAAATGATGGAACTAGTTGTCATGATCTTAGTTGGTTGTTGTTTTTTAATGTTAAGCTTCAAGTCAGCTTTTACACTCTCCTCTTTTATCTTCATCAAGAGGCTTCTTAATTCTTCTTCACTTTCTTCCATCTGAATAGTCTTGTTTGCATATCTGAGATTGTTGATATATCTCCCAGCAACTTTGATTCCAGTTTTTTTATTTATCTAGTATGACCTTTCACCTAAAGTACTCTGTATATCTTAAATAGATAAGGTGACTATATACATCTTGGTCATACTTCTTTTCCAATCATAAACCAATCAATCAGTTGTTCCATGTTTGGTTCTAACTCTTGCTTCTTTGCCTGAAAACAAGTTCTTCTGGAGACAAATAAGATGATCTGCTACTCCCATCCCTTTGAGGACTTGTTACATTTTGTTGTGGTCCACACAGTCAAAGGCTATATATAGTGCAATCAATAAAGCACGAGTAGATGGGGGGGGGGGTTTGTTTGTTTTTTTCTGGAACTCCCTTGCTTTTTCCATAACTGATCATTGATCTCTACATCCTCTGCCTCCTCAAAAGCCAGCCTGTTCTACTGGTAATTCTTGGTTCATGTCTTACTGAAGTCCAGCTTGCAGAATCTTAAGCATAACCGTACTTAGCATGTAAATGAGCACAATTGTTCAGTAATTTAAACATTCCTTGGCATTGCCCTTCTTTAGGATTGGGATGTAAACTGATCTTTTCCAATCCAGTGGCCACTATTGAGGTTTCCAAATTTTCTGGCATACTGAGTGCAACACTTTGGAATTCCATGTCCTCCATTAGCCTATTGTTAGCAATGCTTACCAAGGTGCACTTGACTTTATTCTCCAGGATGCCCATTTTGCAAAAAATGTTCCCTTGACATATCTAATTTTCTTGAAGAGAAATCCTTTCTTTCCCGTTCTATTGTTTACTATTTCTTTGCATTGCTCATTTAAGAAAACCATGTCATCTCTCTTTCCTATTCTCTGGAATTCTGGATACAGTTGCATATATCATTCCCTTTCTCCTTTACCTTTTGCTTTCCTTCTTTCCTTAGCTATTTATAAAGTTTCATTAGAAAAAAAAAGCCTCATTAGACAGCCATTTTGCTTTCTTACTCTTCTTTTTCTTTGGGATATTTTTTGTTCCTGCCTCCTACACTATATTACAAACCTCTGTCCATAGTTCTTCAGAAACTTTATCTTCCAGATCTAATTACTTAAACCTATTCTTCACTTCAATTTCATATTCATAAGGGATGTTATTTAGGTCATACATATATAGTCTGATGGTTTTCCCTACTTTCTTCAATTTAAGTTCATGGTCTGAGTCACAGTCAGCTCCAAGACTATGCTCTAACCACTAATGCCAAAGAAGCCAAAGCTGATCTATGGAGACCTATAACATTTTCTAGAAATAATACCCCCCCCCAAAAAAAAGACATCACATTCATCATAGGGGATTGGAATGTTAAAGTGGAAAATCAAAAGATAATTGGAATAGCAGGAAAATTTGGCTTTGGATTACAAAATGAGGCAGGGCAGAGACTAATAGAGTTTTGTCAAGATAACTCGCTGGTCATAGCAAACACTCTTTTTCAACAACCCAAAAGGCTACTCTACATATGAACATCACCAGATGGTTATAATAGAATTCAGATTAATTATATTCTTTTCAGCCAAAGGTAGAGAAGTTCTATATAGCCAGTTAAAATAACTATAGCAGTATAAAATACGTGGGAGTTTACTTGCCAAGATCCACAGAGGAACTATATAAATACAATCAAATTACACTCTTTACACAAATAAAGACAGATATAAATAGTTAGAAATTTTTTCATTATTCATGGATCAGCCAAATTAATGTGATGAAAATTGATAATACTACCTAAATTAATTGACTTATTCAGTACCATAGGAATCAAATTACTAAAGAAACACTTTATAGAGCTAGAAAAAATAATGAAATACATCTAGAGAAACAAAAGACCAAGAATGTCAAGAGAATTAATGAAAAAAGTGGGAAGAAAGTCATCCTAGCTGTAGAATATCTCAAGCTATATTACAAAGCAGTAATCATCAAAACATTTTTGAACTAAAAAAAATTGTTTTTAACATTTTAGAACTGGTTAAGAAATAGAAAGGTTAATCAGTAGAACAGATAAGGTATATGATTTATAGAAGTAAAGAAGCTGCGTAGCCTTATGTTTAATAAACCAAGTGATCCCAGATACTGGGACAAGAATTCATCATTTGACAAACATTGTTGGGAAAACGGTCTAGAAGAAATTAGGTATAGACCAACATCTCTCACCATATACTAAGAAAGCTCTAAATGGGCATATGACTTAGATGTAAAAAGTGACATCATAAAGAAATTAGCTCTACCCATAGATAGCAGAAATGTCCATGAACCAAAAAAAGTAATAGAGAGGATAATAGAAAGTAAAATGGATAATTTTTGTTACTTAAAATTTAAAATTTTTTGTCCAAAAAAACCCCACCCTAATGCAGCCAAAATTAGAAGAAAAATAGTTAAATGGTGGAGAGATCTGTGGCAAGTTTCTCTAAAAAAAAAAAAAGGTTTCATTTCTAAGATAAATAAGGAAGGGATTCAAATTTTTTAAAAATAAGATCCATTCCCCAACTGATAAATGGTCAAAGGATATGAACTGGCAGTTTTCAGATGAAAAATCAAAGCTATCTAATCAGATGAAAAAATGCTATAAATTGACTAGAGAAAACAATTCTGGCTAATATGACAGAAAAGGAAAATGACGAATGTTGGAGGGGATGTGGGAAAATTAGGATACAAGAACAGTGTTGGTGGAGCTGTAAAGTGATCCAACCATTCTGGAGAGTAATTTGGAACTATGCCCAAAGGGCTATAAAACTGTGTATACCCTTTGATCCAGCAATACCACTACTAGGTCTATATCCCCAAAAGATCAAAGAAAATGGGAAAGGAGCTATTTTTAACTAAAATATTTATAATAGCTCTTTTTATGATGGCAAAGGATTAGAAATTGAGTGGATGCCCATCAACTGGGCTGTGTTATTTAAAATTCCAAATGTGGGTTCTAATCTTTCCCCCCCAGTTTTGGGGGGAAACTGACTAAAATCACTGATAAATTAGTTTAGGTTTTTTAAGAGTTTATTGAAAGATAGTAAAAGAAAGAGAAAGATTGAAAACAGATTTCCTATAACCTGGCAATCCTAACCTTCTAATTCTCCCACTTCTGAAGTTCTCTGCCATCACACCAAAAGAGGAAGAAGCCTCTCACCAGTGTATGCTTCCTCCTTCATGTTCCCCTCCCAGAAATAGGAGGTTCTTCAAGCTGATTGGTTAGTGTCATTCAAATTCATTGGTTGACTGGACCCGAAGGTGGTCTCAATGTAAACTTCAAAGTTTTTAGCTTCTGAGAACAATGCCTTCTTAAGTACCCTTAAGTACTAGCCAGATGTGTTTACAATCTAGTAATCTCCAGGTGAGCCCCAGAGTATCTGCTAAATCTTATCTATCACATTCCATTATCTTGACACATTCCCCCCCCCTTTGTTTCTTCTAGGAACAGGGTGTTCCTTGATGAAACACACCCTATGCTAACAAACAACATGTAAATAACAATATAGGAAAAGAAGAAAGAGTAAATTTTGTCCAGAGGGCAGTCCTTCATGAACTGGCATTTTGACACTAGCCTACAGAGGGAAGGCCTCTGCAGAGAATACATATTACAAATGGTGTATATAATAACAGAAGGGAAAAAGAAAAACAACAAAATGAAACTGTTCATTCAAAGTCTTTGAGATCTTGTCTTCTTGGAGTGGTGGGATATAAAAATAATTATGAACACTAACCATCTTTGGAATCAATGAATTTCATAATTGATAGAGATAAAAGGAAGTTTAATTCTAAGTAACTGCAATAAAACAATCTTGGCGGCACAGAACTGATAATGAAACAAATTTTATCTCAGCAGAGCAGTAGGCTATTAGAACAGAAAGTCTCATTCACTATTAGATGTGATCAATGTATTGTTTTTGTTTAACTCTTTTTTCTTTTACAATTTCAGTTTTGTTGGATCTGCTTGGAAATGTACTTCAGATCCTTTGCCATAAGTCTCCAAAGCAAACAACTGGGTTTGTGCCATTGAAATTGTATTTCCAGTGTATCAAAAGAAATTGTCTCCTGCATAACTAGCTTCATCAGGATTCTTTCCTACATTGGCATAGAGATTCTTTCACATTGCTCTCATTTTTGGATCATAGTAGGAAGAATTTTAATCTAAACTTTGAAATTATTTATCAATATCTTCTTGAATCCTGAAATTCTGAACTGTAATTTGTCTTTTAAAGTCCAAATTCTATCCAGATATGTAAATGTTATCTGAATACTTATCTTCATCTTTGTCTTCCCTGCATGGTCTCTTTCCATATGAGAATTTGGTTCTTTTCCCCACTGATGTTTTAGGGAATTCACTAATTCCTTTCCTGAGGCTAATTCTTGCTTTAGGTTCTGAGCTGGCAGTGTATATTTAGTCAGATCACCTCTGGCATATTCTTCCACAGTCTTCATATGTTTTTCTAAGTTATAGCCATTCTGCCAATCCTTTTTCCCATTATTGTCAAACATAAATGAGGTTGAATATGTTCATCTGGTGCTATATGCATTCCTATGAATTTGTTTGTTTTGGGGCAGGGCAATGAGGGTTAAGTGACTTGCCCAAGGTCACATGGCTAGTGTCAAGTGTCTGAGGCCAAATTTGAACTCAGGTCCTCCTGAATCCAGAGCTGGTGCTTTATCCACTGCACCACCTAGCTGCACCCCTTCTTATCAATTTAGCACCAATATGCCTAGGTCTCTCAAAGCAGTCTTTTTTAGGGAAGATGAATCAGAGCCCACATTTTTACCTGCTCCTTTGTGGTATTTAATAGCCACAATATTCTCCTTTATGCCCCACTTATACCACTATCCAGATGAACTATACTCTTTTTGTTTCTCAGATTGAGGTCTTTTGATGTATCTACATACCACAGCACAGAGGAGATATACTCAGGAATATGAGGGTTAATATCTTTTCCTTCTTCACCTACTTCCCCAGCTTTCTCTGTTCTACTGGACTGAAAGCAAAAAACTGGTGGGGCTCAGAGGGAGAAGAATTGTATAACTGGATAAAAGTGGGAGAGATAAAGGAACTAATAAGCAAAACTCCAAAAGGAAAGGAGTAACAAACAAGAGAAGATTGGGGGTGGGGGGGAGGGAATATGGCCACCTTAAAAAAAAGATTAAGGTAAAGTAACTGAAGTAATATATTACTGTGTTTACAGCAGGAGTTAAGGAAAAATCATAACTTGAAAGGAAATCAATATTAGAGACAAATGGAGGAAAAATATGAACCTAACTCATAACTTTAAATGTGAATAGATTAAACAATCCAATAAAATAAAAAAGTGACAGATTAGATAAGAAAACAAAACTCTATGATGTGTTGTCTATAAAAAACATTTTTAAGAAAACAAAAAATATGTACACACAAAATAAAACCGAGGAGATGAGGATTTTATATAGATGAAACAGTAGGCATATAAGTTTTTTTGCAGGGTTTTTGGGGGGAAGAAAGGGAGCAATCTGGGTTAAGTGACTTAACCAGGATAACAGAGCAAGTATGTGAGTTCAAATTTGAACTCGGGTCCTCCTGACTCCAAGGCCCATGTCTATGCACTGTACCACCTAGATGCCTCTATAAGTCAGTAGTTATCCATGTTTTTCTCACTCACTTCTTTTTAGTATTAGTAAAGGCCCACATTTTTTCCCATGATTTTGGTATGGTTCCCTCCTTCATACACAGCAAACTGATTATTTTGTCTCTAGCATGTATCACCTCTGTATACAATTGGTCCAATCTGGCTGCTTCTCCTATTTCTCCTGCCATTTCTACCTCCTCTTGGCACATTCAAGGACTGTTATGTTAGAGTCCATTTAAATAATTCTACTAACCTTGATGGTAAAAAAAATTTCTTATAAAAATATTTCTGATGGAAAAAAATGCAAAAAAAAATTTCTGAATAACAAAAGATTGGCATGATCTATATTGGAAGAGAATACCAAAAAATAGTCACAATTATTGGTAAAACTGAAAAATGGTTGACCAAATTTGTAAAGCAATTTGGAATTGTGCTAAAAATAGACAGATAGATAGATAGATAGATAGATAGATAGATAGATAGATAGATAGATAGATAGATAGATAGATAGATGAATGAATGAATAAGTAAATTAATAAATAAATAGATGAATGAATGAATGAATGAATGAATGAATGAATGAATGGGAGGGAGGGGGAGGCAGAGGGAGAGAGATAGAAAGAAGTGACTAAAATGTCCATCCCCTTCAACCCAGAGATCCACTATTAAGCAAATACTCCAAGTAGGTTAATAATAAAAAGAATCCACATACACCAATATATTCATAGTGCTTCATTGCACTTGCACTCACCTTACACATTCAATCTAGTTGTCAAACCATGACTTTTCTACCTTGACAACATTTCTCCTTTATTTCCCCTTCTCTCCACTCACATAGCCACCACTTTAGTTCAGGCTCTCATCCCATCTCCTGGACTACTGCAAAAGATTTCAAAGTGATCCCCCTGTTTTCAAGTCTCTCCCCCACTTAAATCTATCATCCTCTATTCAGCTGCCAAAGTGATTTTCCTACGGCACAGGTCTGACCATGTCATTCTACCTACTCAACAAACTCCAGTGGCTTCCTATGGCTTCCAGGATCAAATATAAAGTCTTGTGTTTAGCATTTAAAAGTGTTGTGACGGGGCAGCTAGGTGGCACAGTGGATAGAGCACCGGCCCTGGAGTCAGGAGTACCTGAGTTCAAATCCGGCCTCAGACACTCAACACTTACTAGCTGTGTGACCCTGGGCAAGTCACTCAACCCCAATTGCCTCACTGAAAAAATAAATAAATAAATAAATAAAAAGTGTTGTGACCTAACTGCCTGCTACCTTTCCAGTCTTCTCTCTACTTCCTTCAGCATACTCTAATCCAGATTGCTTCATCCCCCGTGTCTGGGCCTTGGCAATGCCCTTTCACCTCCACCTCTAAAATCCCACCTGCTGCAGGAGACTTTTCTCAGTCTACCCTATTACTTACTTACTTACTTACTTACTTACACACACACACACACACACACACTGGACTTCCCTCTGAGATTACCTTCTATATGCTCTATATTTATCTTGTATGGGCCTTGTTATTTACATGTTGTCTCCCCTTTTAGAACACCATCCTTAAGGGCACAGACCATGGTTTTAGTTTGTTTGCCTTATTTAGTATCCCTAGAACTTAGCTCAGTAACTAGCACAGAGTAAGCACTTAAAGTAGTAATTGACCAACTGATCTGTGGTAGCAAAAAAATTGTAAATGCTTACAACTGTAAGGGGCTAAAATTCTAACTAGTCTGTCTAAAATATCTAATGAGTGGTCACCAATAAATTATAAACTTTAGCAAGAATTTAGACCTTTAAGCATTTATTAAGGAGAATAAGAATTTGGTGAAGAGAGAGAGAAAGAGGCCTAGATTCAGCTATCTATCTCGGGGAGCAACAGTTCTGCTCCACTCTCCATGAGAGTCCTGGCAAAAAAGAACGAGAGCGCCAGCCTCGCCCCCTCTTCCTCCCACAAGCAAACATCACTTCCTGACGCCAAAGAAAAGCCTCATGCCTTGTCCTCAGGCGCCTTCTCCTCATGGCAGAGCTTTCCTACAGTAAGTCTCCAGCAGGTGGCGTCATTCCAATCGTTACACAACTGAGGAATGGCTGAACAAACTGGTTCGTGAATATACTGGAATATAATTGCTATACCAAAAGAAATTATAACTATGAGGAATCCAGAGAGGCATGCAAAGACATAGATGAGTGAATGTAGGATAAAATATGCAGAACCAAGAAAACAATGTACTCAGCAACTACAACAATGAAAATGAAAATAATAAAACACCAAAACCTGACACTTTATAATGTTCATATAATTACAGCAAGGGCAGCTAGGTGGTGCAGTGGATGGAGCTCTGGGCTTAGCATCAGGAAGACCTGAGTTCAAATCCGGCCTCAGACACTTACTAGCTGTCACTTCACCCTTTTGCCTCACTTTCCTCATCTGTATAATGAGCTGGAGAAGGAAACATGAAATCACCCTTATATCTTTGCCAAGAAAACCTCAAATAGGTCCACAAAAAGTAGGATATGATTAAAACAACTGAACAACAACAAAATAATTACAGTGACCAAACTTGTCCCCAAAGAAGCAATGAGATAATGTACATGGTTTTCTTTTTTGTAGAGGTGGGCGATTAAGCATATTTGTCATAAATAATAAAAACGTACTTATTGTCAAATCCAGTTGATGTGTGGTTTGGTATTACTGAACTAATTTTTTTCTCTTTCTTGTCCTGTCATGAGAGATGATTCACTACAAAGGGGAAGAAGTAGGTCATATGTCTAAAAGATCTACAAAAGATAAATATAAAATTAAGTGAATAAATTATTTGTAGATAATTTCCATTTTTCTTCTGTTTGTTGTCCCCATCCCATTTTTATCATTAAATGCCTTTGGGATTACTTTGCTTAGTTGGGTCTCTTGCCAAACTTGCTTTCAACTGGTTTCATCTTCCACTACTTCTCTTTGTTTTATGAGTTGATATTGATCAAAATCATCCATGATCCTCCTTTATAAGATTTTATAACCTAGTTCATATTCAAAACCCATATTGCCTCTGGCCACCATATTTCTCAGCAATTGATTTACAGCAGTTAAATTTCCGTATAGACAATAATCAGTGTCAATGTCATTTCTACTGTCCGTTACACATTTTTCATTGTCTTGCCTAGTTCAAAACCATTTTGATTTTATGCCATATCCAGATTCAAGTCTTCCCTCTGACAAATACTGGCTATGTGATCTTGGACAAGTCACAACCTTTAAGGGCTCTGGACAACTCTCTAAGATTATATGTTAGAAAGAAGTTGCCAACCTACATGGGTAAAAGTATTTTCCTCGCCTGAAGGTTTCCTGTAACAATGAAATCACAAATCTAGTCCTTATCCCCATTCCTATATTTTTCTCAATATTATTTTCTCTTGCTTTTTGCTAATTCTGACATTCTGACCTTTGCTCCAAGAAGTTAGTAGTCTGTACACAGATGCCTGATTTAGGATGATTCCCACATCAACAAGTATTGTCTTGTTAAAATATAATCAATTTCATTTTTTATGATGTCACATTGGTGTTCACCATGCCTATTGTCTGTTGACTCTCTTTTGCAGAAAATATTCAAGATGTAATGATGTGAGGCCTCTGTATGCTCTTCATGTCTTTGTCCTCTCTTCATTCCTTATTCCTGACCCATGCTTTACCATATATTTATCTAACATCTTCACCTATTTCTAACTTTACACTGAAGTGCTAGGTGGCACAGTGGATGGGAATATTGGGCCTGAAGTCAGGAAGATCTGAGTTTAAATATGGCTTCAAACACTGACTAGCTGTGTGACTTCACAAATCACTTAACTTCTGTTTGCAGTTTCCTCAACTGCAACGTGGGGATAATAATATTATCTACCTCCCAGAGTTGTTATAACAATAAAATGAGATATTTGTAAAACACTTAGAACAGTACCTAGCACATAGTAGGTACTATATTGTAGCTATTATCATTATTATAAATTCCCTATACCAATGAAATACGCTGATCAGCACAGTGTATGTTCATTTAATTTAGAAAGTCTTACCACATGCTTCATAGAATTTTTCTCATCCTATACAACCCTCTACAATTGATGTTGGTATATAAGATATTTTCATGGTAGATTTTTTCGCAAATACTGATGAAAAATATAGTACAAAGTGACAAAATGTGCCATGAAATATTTCTTGTTCCCTTTGGTCGAGATAAAACTGACTCTGCCATCTCTGCTTCTCCAGACTACCTGAGGACCACCCGTCCTTTTATCTTCAACTTCCTCTCTTTAAAAATTTATGTGAAAAGGTCGTTTGGTAGGATTCTGTTCCCCATTAATGTCCACTCACTGGTCATTGGACAAGGGCCTCACATTTGGAGAACAATAACTAAGTTAACATTTATATAAGGTTTAAAAATCATAAGATTTTTAGCATTCTCTTCTCCCTTTTCTGTCATGTAATTACCATCACAGCATTAGAGGAAGGAGAAAGCACAGGATGAAGGGGGGGGGTTGCATTTTTTTATTGTTGTTTGATGGGTTGTTATGGACAAAGAATTACCAAATGGCCAGACCACTAGTGATGATCCTCTCAATAGTCAGCCAAGCTGGTGCTCAGAAAGAAGATTGTGTCTGTTGCCAGGACTCCACTTAAAGCCTTTCCAGAATGACAGAACCTTGCCGGAGCTTAATACTCCACTGGCCTAGACTTTGAGAACCCAGGAACTTCCATACTACAATTAAGCACTCAAGTAACACTTTGGGCCTAAGAGAAGGCTGTGCTATTCCGGGCCAAACCTCACCCTACAGCCGCTAGTCAGGATTAATAAAGTCAACAGATTTCATCGGAGCATACTTAATTTTCAGATGCAATCCACATCGGTGATGCTGAGCTCCACCAAAAAATCAAATAGAAAAGCTTTCTAAAATCCAAAGTATACCATCTTAAGGAAATTGATCTAAAAAAAATGACATTTATACATGAAAATTAACTTTCTGTTCATAAATCCGGATGATGGCATTGACCTTTATTTATTCATTATTAATAATGGGTAATTTCACTATCACCCATTCACTGACACAGCAGAAACTGGAACCAAAAGCCTATGGTATTTTTTCAATTATCTATGACTTCAGAAAATGAACGTGGAAACTGTGCCAATTTTCAGATGCTACGAAGTAGACAAGTATGCTGACCTTACAGTGCTGAAATTGGTGTCATTGGCCTTTAGTTTGATTTTAGATTTGGGCAAGTCACTTAATCTCTATGGGCCCGTTTCTGTAAAATGAGGGGGTTGCAAGAGATAAATGTCCTCCAAGGTCCCTTTCAGATTTTAGCTACAAGCTCATTTCTTCTCATTCTTCAGAGGCTGAGAAACTCAGACTAATTATCTGAAAATGGTACCAGTTACCGCCACACAAAAGCCTTTTAATACTTTAGAGAAGTGGTCGGTCACTACGATAAGATCTCAATTTTTTTTAACTTAAATGGGTATTTTAGGGAAATAACTGCCTAGTGATTTGGATGTTGTTCATCTGAGATTTTCAAAGAGGACCAATCATGAGAAGTTTTCTTGACTTGCATGTAAATGTATTTAAGTGAGACAGAGTTGGCCAAACTCACTCTTCCAGAGGCAGAGAAGTCCAGTAGCAAGACAAAAGCCAAGTTGACGTGCGATCCCCTTCCCCCCCCCCCCCATGCAGAGACCTTGGCATCTTTGATGTCTAAGCAAGCCCTAAGGGCTCCAAAGCTCCTGCTGTTGGAACACATTGTTCTCATCTGCCCATTCCTCCAGGGGAAGTCCTCACTTGCCTGGGTCTGAGGCTGGTGATTAGGATAAACCAAAAAGACCTATGAAAGCACAAGGGTAGGGCTAGAAGACCCCTAAGGTGGCCCTCCCAGCTCCGCTCGCTGTACTTTGCAGGTCCGTGTTCCACCCCCTGAAGCCCCTCAGTGGGATACGTGTAAAACATCAGTCTTGGGGGGCGGCTAGGTGACGAAGAGGCCCTGGATTCAGGAGGACCTGAGTTCAAATGTGGCCCCAGACACTTGACACTGACTAGCTGTGTGACCCTGGGCAAGTCACTTAACCTTCATTGCCCCCTAAAAAAATAAATCAGTTTTTTTTAATTTTTTTTTTTTAGTGAGGCAATTGGGGTTAAGTGACTTGCCCAGGGTCACAGCTAGTCAGTGTTAAATGGTCTGAGGCCGGATTTGAATTCAGGTACTCCTGACTCCAGGGCCGGTGCTCTATCCACTGCGCCACCTAGCTGCCCCAAAATAAATCAGTCTTAACAAACAGAGCCCTTCCAGCTCTTATGAAAGGATTGGAGGCCTGACATGAGAGGATGGGGAGAGGAATGGGAAGGAGAGGAGTGGGGAGGGAAGAAGGGGGAGGGGAAAGGGGGGGGTCTGGCCCGGCCTCTCCAGGCCCAGGAAGCTCAGGGAGGTCTCCCCATCCCCCGGGATGGGGGCCGGTGTAGGCCTTTTCTGGGCCTCAGTTTCCCCATCTGTCAAATTAAAGCATCAAAATCCTAAAGGACCGCAGGACTCCAAGCCGCCCCACCCATTCCGCGAGGGCGAGGGCGGTCGCTTCCTCAAGATGGCAGCGCTCGGCGGCGCGGTGCAAGCCGGGAGCGGAAGCGGGGGCGGAAGCGGAAGGAGGGCGGCTGCGTGAGGCTGCGGAAAGGGGGGAGCCGGAGCTGGGCGTCTGGACGCCAAAGGGAGTCGCTGCGGACGCCGACTTTCGCCGGGAGACGGGCTTGGCGGGCGGGCGAAATGCCGGAGCTGGCGGTGCAGAAGGTGGTGGTTCACCCCCTGGTGCTCCTCAGTGTGGTGGATCACTTCAACCGGTGAGCGCGACCTGGCCGGAGGGCGGACGGACGGAAGGAAGGACTGAGGCCTAGGCCGGCGCCTGCGGGGGCTGAGGCTGAGTCACTGGGGCCGCTCGGGCCCGCCCGGCGGCGGGGACGCCTCGGGAACCCCCGGGGAGCCCCTCGGCTCCTTCGCCCCGGACCGCCCCCATGGCCCACAGCCTTCTGCGCCGGAAGCTTCCGTATTTCTCCCCCCTACCCCCTTTCCCCGGTGCCCCTGCCAAGGGGCTGAACCCTAAGCCAGCCCCTTACCCCCTGCCTCATACACTTGTAGCGCCTCCTCACGTTACCGATGTGCTTGATGTATGTCAATGTCTGTGTGCTTATGTAACGTATGTCAATACTGCATTTTTATGCGTATAGAGATGCGGGCCCTGGAGCATCGGGGCTGGAGTCCGAAAGACTTGTGTTCGAATCCGGTCTCGGACACCTAACTGGCTGTGTGACCCCGGGCGAGTCACCTCACCTCCGTATGCCCCAGTTTCCTCGACTGTAAAATGGGGGCAATAATGACACCTCTTTCTCAGGGTTGTTGTGAGGATTAAATGTGATGATGATCTTAAAGCGCTTTGTAAAACTTAATAGATTGGTACTATGTAAATGAACCGTAATACGTACACAGTAGATGCAAGATGCTTTGCAAAAACAGGTATTGCTGTTAGGGCTGAAAGAGACTTTGGAGTTCATTCGTACAAACTCTTCCATTTTCCAGATAGAGAAACTGAGGACCAGAGAGAGGCAGTGGGGGGTTTTCCAGTCATTGGGCAGAGTCGAAGACCTGAACTTCTGACTCCTTGTCAGAAGGATGTCTCTTTCCAAAAATTACATTTATGGATGAAAATTAACTCCCTGTTCATAAATCAGGATGATGACATTGTTCTTAGCATACTACACTCCAGGGTTTTCCCAAGAGGCTGGAGGTGAAGTGAAGTGTTGCTGCCTGGCTTCTATCTCCCTTCCCTTGTTCTCAGCTTCCTAAGAGGAAAACAAAGCTAGAATATTATCAAGGCAGCACCCAGTTTATTAATCTCCTTCCTGCAGATCACCATTCCAAAAACTGGGGCAGTTTCAAAGTTTAGCCAAAACATCTGCCCCTGACCACAGGGAGCTTATAGTCTGGTAAGGGGCCTAAGACTCCAACAGAAATAGTTACAATATGCAGTATTAAAGGAAACTGAAAGATGTGTTTAAAATGCTGGGTGAGATATAAAGAATTAAGGTATCTTTCTCCAATCACCTTTGCCTCTGACAGCTGTACTGAAAGCCCTACACCAGAGAGGTTTCCCTTTTAGCAAAGGATCATAATAGTGAAAAAATATGTGTGTTTGCATGCATACATACATACATACATACATACATACATACATACATACATACATGAGCATGTACTGCCTGGATCCAGTTTATTGACAACTGTAAAATTCAGGTATAATTCAGCATCTGCAAAGTGATTCGTTTATAAGAATAAGACCAATTTGGAGTTGTTGGTGAATCAGTTGGAGAAATGTTCAGCAAGGTAATCATGCTGGTACTTATTTTAGGGATTTGCATTCTTCCAGCTTCTTCTTATGTTTGGACTGTCCAAGCTATAATACCTTAGTTTTTATATTTTCAGATGTAAGCAAACATTTGTTGGATATATTTTCTTTGAACTTTAGATTTAGTTTGTTTGTTCTAAGGTGGGATCTGCTTCTATTTGAACTTGGCTTTATAGAACATAGAGTTCAACCTAACAACCAAAATCACACACACACCTGTGTGATGAATTGAGAATACCACTTAGTATATAATATGTATGCTTTTTAAAGGGTGCCAATCATGGATTAAAAACTACTCCAAAGACGTACGTGTGTGTGTGTGTGTGTGTGTGTGAACATTATTATTGTTTATTTTAAGAGTTGATTTATATGGAGTATGATACTGTGCTCATTTCAACAGGTGTGGAAACTCAGTGTTAAGTGAAGTAACTTGTCTAAGATGAATAAACAAATCAGTAAGATCCTGTAGTCAAGAGTCCCAAAGTTTGGTTGATCCCATATTTCTTTAGCTTTTTCTGGTCTAAAATAATATCAGTAGTAGCTTATTAAAAGAAAAATTAGGTTACATTGAAAGGCAATATGGCCACTGAAGTTTGTCAGTCATCAAAGCCCCTGTTCTTCAATACACAGTGGTGTGATATGATATAGTAGAGCACTGGACATGTCAGGAGGGCCCAGTCCCTGAGCAGTTTACTTAACTTCTCTAACACTTAGTTTCCTTTGTAAAAAATGATACTTGTACCTACTTCACAGATTGGCTCTAGGATCAAATGAGATCATGTATGCAAAGTGCTTTGTAACCTTAAAACTACTTACATACATCAATAACAGCTGCCATGATCACAAGATAAGTCACTTTACCTGTGTATCTCAAGATTCCTATCTGTAAAATGAGCTTGCCACCACTAATGCCCTCTATCTCCTAGGGAAGATCCAGTACAAATCAGACTCTGTCTTAAGACTGAAAATATTTGGAACATGTTAGGAAAAAGATAAAATAGAATATTTAAATGGTGATGAGAATGTGTAAATTGATCATTTCCCCATTTCCTCTTTTCCTGACCAGATAGGGTCACCTGATTATCTCTGATAATTGCATGCTTCAGCTAGCACAAAGGCCATAATATTAACATCATACAGCACTTACTATATGCCAGGGACTGTTCATCACTTTTACAGTTATTGTCTCATTTGATCAACAACCCTGGGAGGCAGGTACAATTATGATCCCCATTTTACATATGCAAAAACTGAGGCAGATGGAGGTAAAATGACTTGCCCAAGATGATACAATTAATAAGTGTCTGAGGCCAGATTTGATCTCAGGTCTTTCTGTCTCTGGGCCTACTCCTCTTACCCACTCTGCCATCTAACTGCCCTTAAGAGTTGAATATAAGTATTTAAATCAGGGATTCTTAACTTCAGGTCCATGAACTTACAAGAGAAAAAAATATATATCTTTGTTTTCACTAAAAGTAACTGAAATTTAGCATTTCCTTCAGTTATAAATGTAGGCAACAAACATTATTTAGAGAAAGGGCCCATAGATTTTACCAAACTGTCCAAAGCATCCATGGTACAAAAAAAGTACAGGAATCCTGGTGTGGCACTTGGTAGCTACAAGTTACATAGCATTATTAAGTGCAGTTGACCTTACCGACATAGATGAGATTCCCCTATAAGAGCATAGTAGTATCAGGATTCTCTTAACATCTGTGAAACCAAGCCAGAAATATGCAGGAAAGTACGTGACTTTCATAGTAACATTGACTTAACTTTGAAAAGATTTGGGGCTATGACAAGATTGACACTTGGAGCTATGAATTGGTCTAACCATTCTGGATATTATTCAAGAAAAGTGAGGGGCAGCTAGGTGGCACAGTGGATAGAGCACCAGCCTTGGATTCAGGAGGACCTGAGTTCAAATTCAGCCTCAGATACTTAACACTTACTAGCTGTGTGACCCTGGGCCAGTCACTTAATTCCAATTGCCTCACAAAAACAAAAAACACAAAAAAAAAAGAAAGAAGAGAAAAGTGACTAAATTGTCCATACCTTCTGACCCAACAAAACAGTTCCTAGTCTTGTACCCCAGGGAAGTCAAAAGCAAGTATAGGTTTGGTATATGCCAAAACATTCTTGGCAGTTTTTATAGTAGCAAAGTGAGTGCGCATCATTCGGAGAACGGCTGAATAAACTGGAATATAAATGTCATCAGATATTATTGTACAATGAGAATGAGGAACATGAGGAATTCAGAGAACTAGGTTTAGGACTGGAGTGGACCTTAGAGGCTAAGTCTAATCCCCTCATTTTACAGATGAAGAAACTGAGGCACAAAAAAAGTAAGTGATTTGCCCAGGGTTCTAGAGCTAATAAGTATTTGACCTCAGGTCTTCATGATATTTATAAACTAATGTAGGATGAAACAAGCAGAAGCAAGGAACAATATTGTAAATGAAAAGAACACTAAAAAGGAGGACAAACTGAGTAATTAGAAAACCAGTAATGATCCTAGAAAATGAAGTTAAATACATTTCTTTCCTCTCATCAGAGAGCAAGAGACTACTACTAAAGCATAATGTGGCATTCATTGTTACACATGATTTGGTTTTGGTGAAGAAGGTAATTCCAGAAATAACATTAAAAACAAAAGGCTTTAGAAGAGAGAAAAAAAAGTTTGGGAAAAGGGAGGGTACAGAGCTTGTAGAAACTTGGAAAGAAAAAAATGAAATACATTTTCCAAACTCAAGTGATACTTGAAAGCCTTATAGTTAAGGCACAGACCTCTTTACCAAATTTTAAATATATATCCATCAATAACAGTGAAGCCAACCACATTTGACCTGTAACTTCGCAGTCCTCGTATCAGGGGAGGCATAAGACCTGCTCACTAAAGGTGCTGAATAAATGAAGCAAATGCTGTACAGAGAGATATGAAGGCTGCCCATCACAGAGTCCAAGTGGAAGAAGAGATTCCCTATAGATGATATGGTCAGGTCCTCCATATACCCATGTTTTCCGATAGCATTGCTACAAGTCCCAGAACATTGAATAGCCTCCTGAAGGAGATCAGTACTCATTCAAAAGCATTTAACCTTAACTAGCTGCACCAGAAAAATCAAGAAGATAAAGAATACTTGTGGTTAAAACTGAAATTTACTTAGAGAGCTGGATCAGAGCTGGTCTATCACTATGTTTATCTTGCAGAGCTACTGCTGATGGTCCATAAACTGGACCCAAAATTGAATAGCAGAAAGAGAGTAGATGGGCTTACGTTTGGGAAATTTTGTAGGGTGTTTAATGACGTTGGGCTTTTTTCTGTAACAAAAATCCCTCTTTTTAAATACCAGTATTCTTCCCATGCTGCCACATAGCTTCAGATAATGGAATGCCACATTCTTCATATAATTAAAATTATGAGTCACCCACACAGCAAGGGGTAGGTTCATCATAGATGTGAATAGGTTGTGTTTTACCAAGAAAGAATTGTACAACAAAAATTATGTAAAAGACATCAAAGAGATTGTACAACCAGGGAGCAAAGTGAGCCAATTAAATTGTGAGAGTGAGGAAGAAGAGATGGATAGCCAACATTCTCCATTCGTGCCCACATAATATCAAAATCTAGAGCAAGAGTTCTTGGGTTTGGTTTGGTTTGGTTTTGTTTTTGTTGTTGTTGCTTGTCTGGTTTGTTTGGTGTGTTTTTTTTCCTCCGGGCAATGAGGGTTAAGTGACTTGCCCAGGGTCACACAGCTAGTAAGTGGCAAGTGTCTGAGGCTGGATTTGAACTCAGGTCCTCCTGAATCCAAGGCCAGTGCTTTATCCACTGTGCCACCTAGCTGCCCGCCCCCCCCCCCCAAATAATAACAAACAATATTTTTAAACCAAAAAGAATAAGGAGTGGAAATCAGCAAAACTGATCAGTAAATCCCAAAAAAGTCTGAAAATATGTACAGTGTGCCACACTCATGGACCTCCCACCTCTGGAAAGGGGACAGGGGAAGGTTTCCTCATGTCTCTATCTTTGAAGCCATGCTTACTCTTTGTAATTTTACAATATTCACTTTTGATTTAGGGGAGGGGTTGTTCCATTTACTTTGGTATAGTTATTGTATACATTATTTTCTGGGCTCTTTACATCATATAGATCTCACATGTTTCTCTGTACTCACCATATTTGTCATTTCTTACAGCACAGTAATGTTACGTTACATTAATGTATCACAGTTTGTTTGCTCATTCCCCAGTCATTGGGCATGTACTTTGTTTCCAATTCTTTGCCATCACAGAAACACTGCTATAAATATTTTGGTGTATATGGGGACTTTTCTTCTTACCGTTGGCCTCCTTGGGGTATGAGCCTGGTTGTGAACTCTGGGTGTGGACATTTTAGCCACTTCATTTGCTTAATTCTAGATTGCCTTCCAGAGTTGTCCTGCTGATTCACATCTCTACTAGGAATGCATTAGTGTTCCTATCTTCCTCCAACATTTACTATTACTGTCTTTTGTCATCTCCACTAATTTGTAGGGTATGAGGTAAAACTGCAGGGTTGTTTTATAATAAGTTTTTTTATGAAGTTCTAAATGTTAACTGCAAGGTTCATGTGTTTGCATGTTTATCCAAATTGACTATCTTCTGTTTTCTCTTTCAGAATAGGAAAAGTCGGAAATCAAAAACGTGTTGTTGGTGTGCTCTTGGGGTCATGGCAGAAAAAAGTACTTGATGTGTCCAATAGTTTTGCAGGTAACAGAGAAATATTACATCTTTCTAGCCAAACATTAGACTCATCATCAAACTATCCACCATTAAAGTTTTTATTTTACTTGTTAACTATTTCTCAAACATTCTACCCATTTAGTTAAGAATAGCTAAAGTCCACACAAATAGACATTATTGTTTCTTTTTACTGTTGATTCCAGAACAAGCCAGTAAATTGGGATTATATCTTTTTTGATTCTAATATCAGTATAGATTATTAGGTGTTAAGGTTGAGGACCCTTTGTTTTTATATATTTCTTTGCTTTTCACTAACCAACACAATAAATTACATCTTGTTTTCTCTTTAGTCCCTTTTGATGAAGATGACAAAGATGACTCAGTCTGGTTTCTTGACCATGACTATTTGGAAAATATGTATGGAATGTTTAAGAAGGTCAATGGTATGTATTTTATTAGAGGGACTTGGAACGTTTTATAATTAAATATAATCATAAAGAGGTAGTTGTATGTAAATCTGAGTTAATATCTAATCCTGCCCCTCTGGTTTTACAGATTAAGAAAACAGATCTGGAAAGGTTAAATGAATTGCCTGTGCTCACACTTTAGAAGGGGCTAAGACTCGTAATTCTAAATTCAGTGCTCTTCCCATTATATTACTGTCATTTTGACAGCAGACAGAATATATTCCTTCAGATGCTTACATATTGTGTTTAAATATTACCTTAAGTTCTCTAGTTTTTCCTTTTATGTTTGCCTTGTTTCAAACTAGATTCTTAACTGCTAGAGAAAGCACAAATTATACTATCTTTTAGGACGGAACTTAAGCATTTCTTTAAAGTTCATATTCTTTAGAAATATAAACAAAAAAATGTTGCTAATTTTATATCATAGAAACTAAATACTTTATATTCAGATATAGTAATGAGAGTACTAATGATATAGATTATAGACAACTTCTGTCTATAAACATTTAAAATTCACCTTGCTAATTGCCTTCTCTTTTTTATTCCCCACATTATTCACTGCAGAATAAATGCTTAATAATTACGTGTTGTTAGAGAGTTGGGGGACTACAGGTATAGAATGTTGCATGCTCCATCAGACCCAGTTTCATTAGAGGTAGATACATGGGGCAGCTAGGTGGCGCAGTGGATAAAGCACCGGCCCTGGATTCAGGAGTACCTGAGTTCAAATCCGGCCTCAGACACTTAACACTTACTAGCTGTGTGACCCTGGGCAAGTCACTTAACCCCAATTGCCTTACCGAAAAATTAAAAAAAAAAATATAGAGGTAGATACATGGCTTCTTTAGAAGTGCAAAAAACAAGATATATCCTTCCAAACAATATGGATTCATTCCCTTAGTGAGTGAGCTTTTCAAAATTACACTTACTAAAAAAACTGTTTCTTTCCCAGCCAGAGAAAGAATCGTTGGGTGGTACCATACAGGCCCAAAGCTCCACAAGAATGACATTGCCATCAATGAACTCATGAAAAGATACTGTCCTAACTCAGTAAGTGCTCTCCAGATAACAACCCTAAGAAGTGCCCCATGGTTACTTGTATTGCCAGTCAGCTAACATGGGAGGGTCAAAGAAGGTACTGATGCAGGATTATGGAAAATTGCTCAAGCTTGAAGACAAGTGACTCCATTTATCACATGATAAAATAGTTTATTCCTTAATAGTGTTGAAAAGGTAGGGCAGGTTCTGTAATATGGACTTACTTGAAAGACTTGGCTCATGGCTGACAAAATAATCCTTTGCTAAAACCTGGAAACCCAGGGCTTGATGAATTTGAAACTGTCTTGTGCATTCTCTTCCCTGTGGTGTGTTTACTAAAATGTTTTCTCCTCTAGGTATTGGTGATTATTGATGTGAAGCCAAAGGACCTCGGGCTGCCCACAGAAGCATATATTTCCGTTGAAGAAGTTCACGATGTAAGTCATCATTTCAACACTTTTTGGTGTTTAAAAATCATTTTTATGCTTTTCCAGTAGCACATGGCTTTGGTTCTATTTGGCATGTAATGTTTTCAGGACAAAAACTCATATTACAGTAAGGCAAAAAGGCATCATTAGTTTCTGCTAACACTAGTTTTTAAAAAGCTCTTTGAGTTTTAATTCTTGAATTGTAGAGTGTAAGAATCAGAAAGGACATTAAAGAGCATCTAGTTTATTCCCTTCTTCTTGCAGATAAGGAAATGGAGACTAATGAAAAAAAAGTCTAGTGAAAAGATAGTAACAAAACTTGGACCCAGGGCCTAAGGAGTCCCCAGTCCTTGCTCCTTCCCCTCCCTGAGTTCACTGCCTAGTGAATGCTTCATGTGCTTTTGGTACCAGGAGATATTTTCAAGTGATATGATTATCCATCTGTCTAGTAGGTCAGGCCTGCAAAAGGCTGGCTGGCTGGCTGGCAGCACACCCAGAGGGAATATTTGACATGTGGGCACTGACCCCTGCCTTGTCCTTTCCTGCCCAGGGCCCTCTCAGAAGAGTTGTAGACAGCCCAGAGTATTGCTGCAGAGCTGACCCGTGGCCTGACAGTGGCTCCTGACCTCTGTGTGGAGCCTCATCATTACAATCTCAAGAACGATGCAGGGGTGGGGAGGAAGCAAGCCAGAGCTGGATAGTTGGGGGTTTTTATTATTATTTTCAGGGCTTTTTCCTAAACTATTCAGCAGCACTGCTTATGAACATTTTCACAGTTACTAACTGGAACAGTTAAGTTATTTCAACTCTACCAGTGTTCTATCATCTAAACATATGAATAAGTGTATGGGCAGTTGGCAGGAGGTGGCTACAGGTTTGCTCAAGTGTGTCTGCATGGATATGTCCTCTTAGCAGCTGGTGTGGATTACAGCCTGTCCACTGCCTTTCCCAGTGTGATTCTTGACCTTGTCTTATGTGTCCATTCTCAGTAAAGAAGCCACGCTGTGCCTTGGTGCATTTCCTCTGGTTCATGCCATGGGTTTATAGGGAATGACAGCCAGGCCTCCTCTCTTCTAGGATGGAACTCCAACCTCCAAGACATTTGAGCACGTGACCAGTGAAATCGGAGCCGAGGAAGCAGAAGAAGTGGGAGTGGAGCACCTGCTCCGGTGAGACTTGTCCTAGTGGGTCATGGCCACTGTAGGGTCGAGCAAGGCTGTGACAGTCATAGGGGCACAGACCAAGCAGTGAAAGGGAAGCTCCACATGAGCCATCTGGCCCAAGCCCCATGCTTCCCAGAGGGGAGACTGAGACTCACAGGGATGAAGGACTTGCTCAAGGTCACAAGACAGGATTCAGCCCCCTCCCCTTTCCACTATGCCCCCTGCTTCCTACCACTTGCCTAAAAACACAGCATAGTCTTGCTTCTCTAGGCACTGTCCTGTTTCTAAGAGTCATTTATTTATTAAGTATCCTAGTGAGTCCAGTTTGAATACTTTGTATTTGTGTGGCTCTTATGTTTGAAGAGCTACAGTTAAGACTCCTTTCAGTTAGATTCTGTTACCTGATTAAGCTTCAGTATCCCCTTCTTATAGCACTTTTTAGAAGTAGAAGATGAGTTGCTGGATTTGACTTGCCTATGATCAGATAAGTCATAAGAACTTAAGATAACACAACTTGTATATGTAATATTTTTAACTTTGCAAAATACCTTCTTCACAACAGCACTTTGAGTGCAAATATCCTCATGATCCTAGGATTTAGGGTTGAAAGGGACCTTAGAAATAAATTCTCTAGTTCAGTCTCATTTTACAAATGAGGAAACTGAGATTTATGGAGGTTGAGAGACTTGCCAGAGTAATACAGGTAGTAAGTAGCAGAGCTGCAGCTCCCACATTGGACTTCACAGCCACACTGTGGCCTGTGGCTCTTCAAGGCGCTGATCCATGGTGGAAACTTACTAAGTAGCAGAGCCAGAGCCCAAACCTGAGCCCTTTGTCTTCAGCTCCCACACCACTGGTGACCTGGTTTCCAGATGTCCGTAACCAGTGTTATGGCCATTAAATAAGGCTTTTCACATTTCAGGTCTGTAATTTCCTTCGTTCGAGTGCTCCCTCCCTGTCCCATCCTAGTCCCGCTGCTGTTTAGCAAGGACATTTATAGCCAAGCTGTGGAGGAGCATCTCTGCTCTCAGCTACCTGAGTATTTGGGGTTGATTTGGATTTTTCAGAAGAAATATTTTTGATAACCTTTATTTTTATGTTGCTGGATTTCCTCCTGTAACCCTCATTCTTCCCAAAGAGCCATCCCTTTTAACAAAAAATTTTTAAGTTTTTCTTGTTCTTTGAATTCCTTTAGGAAGATGGAACTTTTTTCCTCTTTAAAATGGTAGAGTTGGATCATATGATCTTTAACGTCACATCCAGGTCAAAATCTATGATCCTTTAAACTCATTAGTATTAAATCTAAATCAAATAGTTCACATCTCTCCAAATACTTAAATTACCTGATATTTAGATACAAAAATCTTTGTTTCACTTTACTTTCTTTGGCAAAGCTGAGTGTTTAAAAGAAAGCCCCTATGGAAGGACAATTGCCTAATCTTTTTTCCCATTCTGTCCTGGACCATTGCAGAGACATCAAAGACACCACAGTGGGCACCCTTTCTCAGCGTATCACAAATCAGGTCCATGGCTTAAAGGGACTGAACTCCAAGCTTCTGGACATCAGGGGCTACCTGGAGAAAGTGGCAATGGGCAAGTTACCCATCAACCACCAGATAATCTACCAGCTGCAGGATGTCTTCAATCTGTTGCCTGATGTCAACCTGCAAGAATTTGTCAAGGCATTTTACCTGAAGACCAATGACCAAATGGTGGTGGTATACCTGGCCTCGCTGATACGCTCAGTGGTTGCCTTGCACAACCTCATCAACAATAAGATTGCCAACCGGGATGCTGAGAAGAAAGAGGGGCAGGAAAAAGAGGAGAGCAAAAAGGAGAGGAAGGATGACAAGGAGAAAGACAAAGATAAAGAAAAGGGTGATGCCAAGAAAGAAGAGAAAAAGGAGAAAAAATAAAACTGTGGGTTTTTTTGAAAGTTAAAATATTGCAAGCTAAATGAGTGTGCTGCTAGAGGGTTCTTTTCACTGTTAAGTGCTTGTTATAAAGTTGTTTGGATAGTCCTCTGCCTTATCTCAGAAAGGGAAGCCCCGTGCTGTGGGATCATTCAAGTAAGTAGGAGGTTAAGGGGACCAATTTCACCGAAAGTGGCAGCTCTGACACAGGCATGTGATATGGGGGTTTTATGATCTGGACAAGTGGTGTGTGGAAAGTGAGGAGGAGCAAAGATTTAGTGTAGCTTCCTTTATCTTTTTCCCAATAAAGCCATGTTTTGGAAACCCATTGTCTGCCCTCTTCTCATCCTTTAGACCATTTGGGTCTGTCCCCAGCGGTGCATAAAACTTGCAGACTGTGCATAAATGCACACTGCCTTTTATCTGCCCGCATTTGGTCCCTCCTCCTGAACTCTTGGTAGAGGATCCCACACCAAGGGACTTTGCTTTCTGAGCCTGAGATTGCCTCAGCAGCCTCAGGATTTGAAATTCAGCTCCACATATTGTTTACCTTCAGAGAGATAATTAAATGGTTTGGTTTGTAAATTTGTGTTCTAGTCGTTTTTTAACCCTAGAAGCTAATGAGTGAGTGAGTCAGCTGAAGATCTGAAAAGCAACAGAGCCAAGCCTGAAAGAAACTCCCTTAGAGAAGTCATTACATGTGACCCTTGAAAGGTGTGCATGTCAACCCATTAAATATACCTAAGATAAGTAGGTAGTGTGGTGTAGAAAAGATTATAATGAAGCGGGAATGTGGAGATGTCTTGCCTGGTTTCGGCTCTACTCCCTGTGTCAGCATCAGTAAAATGAAGGATTGAGGATCTCTTAAGACCCTTTTATCTTGAGAAAGTCAATTCCAAGTAACCATTGGAAGGGAAAAGCAGAAAGATACTTGGTTTTAATTGAGTTTTCTTATAAAGTCCATAACTGCAGTTTTCAATGTATTTAACAAGATTCAAGTTCCATTGTGCAAACCTGAATGAACAGTTTGTAGCAGCCACCTTGCATCATTGAAGCAAATACTGTCAGCTTCTTGTGCGGCATTTGAGCCCTGTTACTGGAAACACGTATATAGCTGAAACATAATAAACATGGGGTAAAGGTTTCTAGTAAATTTGGTGCCAGTCTTTGAAAGCAGCTCTTTATATAATTGCATTTCTATAGTACTGATTGTCAATTACACCATTCCTTCAAAATCAAGGGAAAGGATGATGCTTCTGACAACAAGTAGTGGGTCACCAGTGCTTCCCAGAAAGCAGTCTTGAAACACCTTAATAAAAAGATACCAATCACTAGTGACTACTTAGGTAAATTCAGTAGAGTAGTTCAAATAGTACTTGATAATGTATTAAGGTATGGAGTTTCTTCCCTAAGTTGATTACAGTTTTGAAAGGACATTAAGCAGATGATCTTATCTGTCAGTTGACTGGCATTAAGTGTCAGTCTGTGCAAATAAACCCTCAGGATTAAAAAAATAAAAAACATAAAACAGCCCCTGCTCTTGAGTAGCTCACAGCCTGAGGGAGACAGCATGCAAACATGTATAAGTAAGATATATATAGGATAAATTGGGGTTAATCTTACAAGGAAGATTTAAGATTAAGGAGGACCTGGGGCAGCTAGGTGGCATGGATAAAGTCTCAGCCCTGGATTCAGGAGGACCTGAGTTCAAATCCAGCCTCTGATACTTGACACTTACTAGCTGTGTGACCCTGGGCAAGTCACTTAACCCTCATTGCCCTGCAAAAAAAAAAAAAAAAGATTAAGGAGGACCAGAAAAGGCATTTCAGGCATGGGGGGACAACTAGTGAAAACACTTGGACCTGGGATACGAAGTGTTTGAGGAACATCAAGGAGACCAGAGTTACTGGCTCACAGAGAACATGGAGGAGAGTAAGGGTTGAGAAAACTGAAAAAAGGTAGGAAGGTGCCAAGATACAAAGGACTTCAAAGACCCAACATGATTTCATAGTTGATTCTGAAGGTAATAGGAGTCCATTGCAGTTTATTGAATTAGGGGCATGATTTGGTCAAACCTATTTTAGACGTTTTAGGAAGATCATTTTGACAGTGGTGAGATGGATTGAATTTGGGAAACTGCAGCAGGAAGACCAATGGAAAGCTATAGCAGTAGTCCAGGTGTGAAATGATAGAACCAGCACCAAGGAGTGTCAGAAGAGAAATGGGGAGGGAAGATATTTTCAAGAAATGTTATGAAGGTAGAAATGACAACTTGGCACTGATTGGATATGAGGGGCGTGAGAAGATGAAGAATGGAGAGTGACACCTACCTTTTGAGTTTAGGTGACTGGGAAGATGATGGGACCCTCAACAGTAATGGGAAAGAGGGGAACATTTAGAGCGAAAGCTAGTAAGTTCAGTTTTGGACATGTTGAGTTTATGACGTCTATGGGATATCCAGCTCCAAATATCTAAATACCAACTAGATAAACAAAACTGGAAGTCAGGAGAAGTTTGGACTGGACAAGTAGATCTGAGTCTTCTGAGGAGAGATGATCATTGAAAGCGGGAGAGCTGATAAGATCAAGTCAAGTAGTACATATGCCCAATGTATGTTAACATGTATATATACATATGTGTGTTTTTCCTTATTTCTGTCAAACTACATTTCTATCTTTTTTACTAACATTTGTGGAAATTTATTTTGATTTGGGGACCCTACCTTCAGGCTGAGATTGGAAAACCTTAGGCCTTCAGGGTCTCTTCTGTGTGGGAGGGGCTGGTGCCCCTCCCCCTCTGCTTCAGCTGAGCCCAAAAGCCCTGTGGGCTGTGCAAGACACCAGGTCAGACAGCTGGAGGAAAAAGCCCCCAGCTCCCTCCGACCTGAGCGGAGGTATCTCAGAGATGCTGGGCTGTGGCGTAGCCTGTGCTGAGGCCCGAGCTGCTGGAGCACCCCACACACACCACACACCAGCCACAGCTCTGGCTGGCGGATTAGCTTGGTCTGTGGGGGCGCAAAAAGCCCCGAGATTTGAGTGGAAATAAGAAAGGTATATATATATATATATATATATATATATATATAGACCTGGGAGTTAGACATCAGGGGGTTCGGTTGGATGGGGGGCAGACAAGAGAGGCTGAGAAGAGGTTCGGCTAGATGAGACAAGGTGGAGAAGAGGTCAAGCAGCGGCTGATGAGGGCGGCAGACTAGAGACGACAGGGCTACAAGGATGCAGGAGAAGACAAGACGAACAGTAATGCAGGACTAGGAGCAAGGAGGAAAGGCCGGCGGACAAGATTAGAGGGGCAGCAAAGGCGGCAGAGGGCAGACTGACAGAGGAAACAGACAGAAGGTCGGTGAGAGAGAAACACAGGGGTTCAGCAGCGGCAGTAAGGAGGAGAGGAAAGTTAGAAGCAGGGAATTTACAAAGTGAAAGGGGCTCAGAGCTAGAATAAAGGACCTGAATACCCTGAGGCAAGAGGTGGCTAAGGCCCTTATTGTATTCAAGAAGTTTGAAGTGCAGCAGATAGGAAAGAGACCACAGGAAAGCAGTCAGGTTGTACATTTTATTTCCCTGTATTCTTAATTTTCAATAGTATCTCATAAATAAACTCTGCTTTGATTATTTGGTTAAGAGGCTTCTTACTCTTTAGTTTATCAATTTGGGGGGAGAGCACTGTGGTGGAACTTTATAAACGGCCCACATTAAGTTAACAGCAGTCAGATAGCCAGTCAGTCAAAAGTCCCCAGATTAGTCCTCCACAGATTAGTCCCCCCAAAATTAGGCCCGGCTAGTCAGTCAAAATATTTCTACATTTTAATGGCGACTGCAGCAGGACTTACGGCCAAATTATAATTTCTCTAAACCTATAATTTTTCGTTTAGTTATAATTTTTCATAAATGCAATTATATAATTTTTCCAGGTTATAGTTATGTGATGTTTAAAATCTAAATCGTGGTCGACTTAAATTAGAAGCTTCAGCACCAGTCTTTGGGCATTAAACATTTATTAAAGCATGCAGGTGTTCACAAGTTCAGAAAGTTAAGAAAAAGCCTATCTTGCATAGAGTTCCAGCCTGGTTGGGTTCTTCCTCAAGTCCTCCTCCAGGAGCCTGCTTTAATCAGGAACTGAACAGCAAGCTGACTGTGGAAGCTTTTTATAGGTCTGGAACAGAGGCGGTCCTTACACACTGCTTCAAGCTGATTGGTTGGCATCATCCAAATCCATTGGTTCTGAAGGTGTTCTCAAGGTGTGATTACAATCCAGTTAACCTGAAGTAGGCTAATCAGCAGTTAATCACTCTCACTTGATTCAATCAGTCTAGATTAATCTCTAGGTGGGTCTTTGAGTATCTGCTAAATCTCATTATTTCATCACAGTTATTAATAATTAATTTTTTACACATTCAATGAAGCACACATACACACACACACCCCTCTATGTACAGAGTTAACAGCCAAGCAATATATGTTGTTCTAACTATACAAAATATGAGGTGAGTTGTCTCATCTACCCTGTAGAAAATAGTATTTTTCAAAAGACAAAAATAAAATAGCCCTAAAAATTATCCTGAATGCAAGTTCATGTGATTCAGAGAGCACATCTGGACTTCTTTCCAAAAGATGGAACTTGAGTGAGTTCAAGCCAGAAAGTGTAGGTAAGGAAGGGTAGCAAAGTACAGGAAGAACGAAAGGGTTAGAAGGGGCCATGCAGTGAAGGACTTGAAAGACCAGATTATTATCTTTGTTCCAGGGGGTAATAGGGACCACTGGCATATACTGAGGAGGCATTGGGAGGAAGAGGTGGGATATGATCAGACCTGCACTCTAGAAAGATCACTTTGAACAGATCACTGGAGAATGGACAAGTGAGGAGAAATCTGAGGCGGAGACACCAACCAATGGGCTATTGCAATCGTCCAGCAATGAAATGATGAGGGCCTGGGCCAAGGTGCTGGCTGTGTGAGTGGAGGGAAAGAGACATATCTGATTGGGTACATGGGGTGAATGTGAATGAGGAGTTAAAAATAACACCTAGGGTTACAAGCCTCGGACTGGGAGGATGGTGGGGGGCCCTAATATTAGGACTGATAAATCAATCTGGGAATCATCCGCATAGAATTCAGTCCATAGGAACTAATAAGATCAAACTAGTAGAGAGGGAGATGAGAAGAGGGCCCCAGACAGAGCAGGTTTAGTTGGCATAACTTGGTTGGCTAGCCAGGAAAAAGTTGATCAACAATGTCAAAGGCTGCACAGAGGTGAAGACTGAGAGAAGACCACTGAATTTAGCAATTAAGAGAACATGGTGGGGCAGCTAGGTGGCACAGTGGATAAAGCACCAGCCCTGGATTCAGAAGGACCTGAGTTCAAATCCAGCCTCAGACACTTGCCACTTACTAGCTGTGTGACCCTGGGCAAGTCACTTAACCCCCATTGCCCCGCCAAAAAAAAGAGAGAGAGAGAGAACATGGTAACTGTTAAGGGCTAAAATTCTAGCTAAACTGTCTAAAATATCTAATGAGTGGTCGCCAATAAATTATAAGCTTTAGCAAGAGTTAGACTTTTAAGCATTTATTAAGGAGAATAAGAATTTGGTAAAGAGAGAGAGAAAGGCCTAGATTCCTATCTATTAAAGGGAGAGCGCATTTCTAGCTCCCTTCTCCGCCAGAGTCCAGAGGAAAGAAGCCTGAGACCGAGCGCCAGTCTCTTCCTTCCTCCTCCCACTCGTCCGCGTCACTTCCTGATGCCTGGTCTTGCCCTCAAAGACCTTCACTTCATGGGCAGAACTCTTCTACAGTAAGTATCCAGCAGGTGGCGTTATTCCAATCGTTACAGTCCCCCCTGTTGTTCCTCAAGAAACAAAATGTTTCCTTGACGGAACAGTAAAAACAATATGATAACTATTGCTAACTAATAATATGTGAACAACAATATAGAAAAGGAAGAGAGGAAAGTTTTGTCCAGAGGAGCGATTTTTTGTCCTCATGAACCGACATTTTGACATTAGTCTTGCAAAGGGAGGGCCTCTGCAGAGAATACATATTACAGATGGTGTATATTATAACAGAAAGAGAAAAAAACAACAAAAACAACAAATCAAAACTGTTCATTTAAAGTCTCTGAAAGTCTTTTCTCAGATGTCCTCTAGGTGTAGTCGTAGAATGGAAGTCTTTTCAGGGGTTGATGTGTGGATGCTGGTAATCAGCCAGGAAATTTCCTACAAAATTGAGCTTAACACAACTTTAAAATAGCTTTATCAATAATCAAATCAAACAATGAAAGTTCTCAAAAACATGTCTAAGGGAATTCAGAATCTTAGTTGTTACACATGAAACATATAATAAAACAAAAATTGAACCATTCTTTAAAATTATAATATTACTATAGTCCCCCCCTTATGGAGGGTAATTGAGAAGACAATTGCTGCGATATTAATTATTAAAAATAATTTTTTATCTTTGTTTCATCACTTTTTGCATCATCTGCCTAATTATCCTCATGCCATTATGAGAAATTAAAAAATCTAATATAATTGGTAACAGGTGTCAAGGCCAAATTCAACACTGTATTTATCATGACACCTGAGATAATTATGGGGGTTACCATAAAAGAACAGAGAAATGATGGGATATGAGCATTCCCACACTTGAGCAATATGTACTGCCCATACAGTATGCCAGGCTTAAAATAGGTGGATGGAATATATGTCCATGCCACCAAACATATTGGAAGAAACTGAGTCAGACTTAATCAGATGCATGGGATTGAGATGTCCATGGCATCAGGCATATAGGAGGGAGCATAGAAGCCAGGTGTAGAAGTGAGATGGGTGGGATGAATACTTCCAGCCATCTGTACAATATTGTGGGGAAAAAGAGAATAAAATATTAAACCAAGAGAATCCAACCTCAACATTTGTCAAAAGCCGTTCCCTCGGCCATACCTTGACTTCATGCATGTCTCCCCTCATGTGACAGTTCAGTGTCTGCTCTTGCATGTATTCCTCTTGTGATTGGATGGCATCTTGGCCAACTGGCATCTGATAACTCAGAATAAAGGCAATTAATGTCTTAAATGATAAGTTCCCATAATCCAAGTCTCATATGGATTTAAAAATTGAGGATAATAAATGATTGCAAAAAATGTGAATACATCTTGACTCAGAACACAATATATAATTATGCAACAATTTCAAATAATACCCCTTTTTTTTTACTTAGTATACAATTACTTTTGTGAAAAATCAGAACATACTTAAATACAAGTTAAAGCACAACAGAATCTCAAAGAACTTTTTTTTTTTGAAAAAAGAAAACTTTTACAAATGTTCCCCTCTTTTTTTTTTTTTTGGGAATATGCTTATCAAAAATAATACTTCTAGAATCAATTTACACTTGCCATGGCAACCAATTTGCCAGGGAAATGCTTTAAAGAGTTTGATCAAATAATCAGTTGAGGAAAAAAAAATAACAAAAACAAACAACTCAGAATATGGGAGCACAATACTCCTAGAATTAACATTGTATTATGAAATCAAAACCATGTTTCAAAATTAGATAGATGAATGAATAGAAGAAAATACACGTGGAATAATAAAAGACAATGAAATTCAAACTAGGGAAATCTAAATGAATATGAATTTAATATTAATAAGAGTACTATAAAATATAAACTTGATCACATGACTATAAAAAGCTTTTACAAATATTCTCCTTGTTTTAAAAACTAAGTATAAGACACAATCTCAAAAGCATGAAAATCTCTATGAAAATAAACCCATACCATTAATTTCAAAATGTATATATAATAGCATAGAAATCCTATGTAACCTCTGAACTGACATTAATACTCTGAGTGAATTCAGAACACTTTTGATTCTGATATCTAAAATCCCCAACACTCGTATCAATACCTTGCTGCTTACTTCTACATTTCTCTAAAATATATACCCTTCCATGGCAAAAGAAGCAGAGTCTTGAACTATGTTGATGGTTGTCATTCTTATTCAGCTTAAGTTTTTCTTCTTTAACCCCTTTATATTGTCTGTCAGTCTTTTCACCATACAAATGCTTTATAAGATTACTAATTAAAGACAAAAGCAGGTTAGCAAAATTATGAACAAAACAAGCATATCTGGAATTTAAAGAGTTTTCTAAGATTGTCTCAAAAGCACAGCCAGGCCGGGGAAGGGCTGAGCCTGAAGCTGCAAATGCAGGTAGAAAAAGTTGAGCATGCGCATCAGATCTCTGGACTTCCCAGGCAGGGGAAGCAATGGGCTTGGCCATAGGAGGAGTAGAGGGTGGGGTCTGGAGAGGAGGGGAGGGACCAGAGCAATTTGAATCAGACTTGATTTTGAACTCAGGCCTGGATTCCTCTTCCCCCACTTTGCCTCCAGGTGCTAGGGGATTAAAAGCTTCTAGAGGGTGGGTCATTGCCTCCAGGCATGCAAAATTAGAGCAACAATTAGTGTTAGAACTGGGAAAAGCTTCGGGAATCTCTTCAGGTTTCTCTGAAAAAGCATGGTTGGGAGAGGGAGAGATATTTCCTTGTGTGAGTAAGTTGCTGGCTCTTTTAACAAAAATAAAAAGAAAAATAGAAAATCCACAAAAACAAAGCATTAACATGATCTTATCTCCCATTTGTCTGGTTAAACAGACTAAAATCAAAAATAGGGTAATTAGGGAGTTTAAAAGGTCCATTCGAAAAAATTTAAAGGGAAAACACAGCCAGTGCGCCAGTACTTAGCAGTTTAAAGGGTAGGAGAAATTTCTTACCCAACCGGAAGATCAGAAGTGAGGTTCAGCTTTCCTCTTCGTGGTCAGCCATCTGTTAAGGGCTAAAATTCTAGCTAAACTGTCTAAAATATCTAATGAGTGGTCGCCAATAAATTATAAGCTTTAGCAAGAGTTAGACTTTTAAGCATTTATTAAGGAGAATAAGAATTTGGTAAAGAGAGAGAGAAAGGCCTAGATTCCTATCTATTAAAGGGAGAGCGCATTTCTAGCTCCCTTCTCCGCCAGAGTCCAGAGGAAAGAAGCCTGAGACCGAGCGCCAGTCTCTTCCTTCCTCCTCCCACTCGACCGCGTCACTTCCTGATGCCTGGTCTTGCCCTCAAAGACCTTCACTTCATGGGCAGAACTCTTCTACAGTAAGTATCCAGCAGGTGGCGTTATTCCAATCGTTACATAACTTTGGAGAGAGCAGTTTTGATTGAATGATGAAGATAGAAGCTAGACTGCAGAAGATTTAGAATCAAGTGAGCAGAGAGGAAACAGAGGCACTGATTGTAGATGGCTTTCTCAAGGAGTTTAGACACAAAAGGGAAGAGAGCTACAGGATCATTCATAGTTAGTGGGGAGAGGCAGAGTAAGCCAAGGTTCTTTTTATTGAGGGGAGAGACATGAATATGTTTGTTATAAGAGGTAGGAATGCAGCCAGTAGATGTGGAGTTTGATGATTAGCAAGAGAATGGGAGTGATAGAGGGCCCAATGTGTTGGATAAGGTGGGATGGAATGGGAACAAGGGGGCATGTGAAGGCATATTGCCTTGGCAAGGAAAGGGACTACCTCAAGTTGGCCTCAAAAGCAGGAAGACCTGAATCCAGAAAGACACTGACTCTGTGGCCCTGAGCAAGACCCTTAATCTCTCAGTGCTCTAGAAAGCTGAGATTGAGTTTAAACATAAGACTTCCCAACTAGTTCTGGTAGAGAATTTTCCCCATCCAGTTGTTCCCTATATCAACAAAATTACAGATTCAAGCTCCTTTCTTGGAGCCCAGCTATAACTGACCTGCACTGTGCCTTCTCTTTTTCCATCGTCTAATTTGACTTTGGAGTCAAAATTTAATTACGTAAATTTCTGCCATGAATGAATAATGGTCATTACAAAGGTCTCACTATCCACCTTCATTCCCAATGCACACAAATGCTTGATTCTGTGATCCACACAATCTTACTTTCAGAAAATACATGGGGTTATTTGAATTTAGGAGCTGAGGGTGGTCAACCTAAAGAAGAGAAGGTGATAGCCTACCTTAATGTGTCTTGGGGCCACCATGTAAGAGAGAAATTCAACTTGTTCTCTTTGGTTCTAGAGGACAGAACTAGGAGCATTTGGGGGGGGGGGGTGAAAAGCAAAGGAGGCTCACTACCAGGGAAAACTTCCTGATCATTGGAATTCTCCCAGAAGTGGAAATGAGTTCTTTGGAGTCAGTGGGTTCCCCATCCCTAGCATGAGAGATTATTGCTGTGCAGAGATGGAGTAGAGTAGATGTCATCCTAGGTCCTTTCCATACATGAGATTACTGTGATCTTTCCTTCTTTCTTTCCTTCTTCCTCCCAACCAGGTCTCCCTGTCTTACCCAGGCTGAAAGTACAACAGTAGCTCACGGGCCCTGAATCTATAACCAGTTTCCAACCTGGGCCAGTCTTGGGGGCTCATATTGTTGCTAGATTTAGTGGGGACACCCAAACCTCCTGAACCATAGAAATCCATACTCCTAAGCTTCCCCTAATAGTGAGGATTATGTAATAGGTGTGTACCAGCACATCCAGAGATTCTGCAATGTTTCACAGGTCATTTCTGTCGGAAGTATGGTTAGGCTACATCATCTGCATTAATAAACTACAGCTGGGGCAGCTAGGTGGCACAGTGGATAAAGCACTGGCCCTTGATTCAGGAGTACCCGAGTTCAAATCCCACCTCAGACACTTGACACTTACTAGCTGTGTGACCTTGGGCAATTGACGTAACCCCCATTGCCCCACACAAAACAAAGCAAAACAAAAATAAACTACAGCTGTCCATCTGTCACTGGGCCAGCAAGTACAGGAAAGAGCAGATGGACATGCCTCCATAATTGCTAGAAATAATGGCAATAATGGGACCAACATGGCAGCTAAAAGTCTAAGGTGATGGATTTATGAAGAGCAAAGCAGGAAAGGCACCTGTCTCCAACATGAATAGTATAATTTTGTCTGTTTTTGAAGTTCATAAGGCACTTTCTCAAGAACAACCCTATGTAAATAGTTTTCATTTTGTAGATGAAGGAATAGAGGCTCAGAAAACTTAATTATTTACCCATATAGTTAATATCATAAATAAGACTCAAATCCAAGTCCTCCAGATTTTTTCACTATATCAGACTTCTTACAGCCTGGGGGAACTTCGAGCCAGTTTCCTCTTGCCTTCAGAACATTCTATACATAAAAGAATCTATCCTGTTTGAAACACTTCCCTTCATCCTGGAAATATTTTTATAATTTTTCTCAACAAACCAATTCAGAGTTTAATAATTATAGGTCATATGATTTTCTTAACTGAACTAAATGGTTTTCTTCCCATCAAACATCCAGTCTTTGGCCAAAGAGCACCCCAGTGTACAACTACTTCGGATTAATTGAGGGGACTCAGCCAATAAATTTTTATTAATTGTCTATCACGTTCCAGGCACTGTGCTAAGTGCTGGGGATATGAAGAAAAGTAAAAGACAATCCTTGTTCTCAAGGAGGTCACAATCTAACGGAGGAGACAACATGCCAAAGACTGTGTCCAAACAAACTATGGGCAGGACAAATTGGAAATAATCGACAAAGGGGAGACTAAAAATGTTTAAGGAACCAGGAAAACAAAAGTATGGAGGAGAGCCCAGAAGTGTGAAGAAAATAAGAAGGGAAGACAACCATGGAAATCAGTAATATAATTAAAAAATAGGATCATTGTTGGTTTTTCTTTCCAGTCATCTCTTCCTTAAATTTTCATGATAATTAATGAGATCATATTTGTGAAGCACTTTTCATCCCTTAAAGTGCTATTTAAATATTTATTATTATTATTACTATTATTACAGTTAGGTGGCACAGTAGATACAGTATGGGGCCTGGAATCAGGAAGACCAAAGTTCAAATCCAGCCTCAGACACTTACTAGCTGTGTGATATTGGGCAAGTCACTTAACCCTGTTTGCCTCAGTTTCCTCTTCTGTAAAAGGAAGGCAATTGGCAAACCACTCCAGTATCTTTGCCAAGAAAACTCCAAATGGGGTCACAAAGAGTCAGACACAACTGAACAACAACAAAAAGTCTAAAGATCATAGTTTTTTAGAACTGGAAGAGACCTGGAAGGTCACCTAGTCTAACCCCCTAATTATTTATTTAAGTTTCATTTTTCTAAGATCAACTGAAAATAGACTTTGTAATATAACCCAATTTATTGCCATTTTGCTGAATTGTTCCAAGTAACCAATTCATGTATTTATCCTTGTAACATAAAACCAGTCTCATGGACTAATGATTCTCTGGCACTAGAGGGCAGTGTTGACTGAACTCATACCCTGAAATAGGAAAAATTCAATTCTCTATAAACAGGGATTTAGGGTCTAAATACCATCTGTGTGACATTGAGAAGTATCCCTTAAAACCTTTCCACAGTACCTTTCTGGTTTGGGCTTCAGCTAAGGAAGGCTTGATGAGTATGGTGGAAGTGAGACCCACAAAAACTTGATAAAGTTTTTCTTTTATCCTACCAATCCAATCCATACCACTCCAGCCAATCGAAAATGGAGTGCTAGAGTAGCTCCTCTCTGTCAGTTAGACATCTTATGCCCTATATTTTTCACATGTCTGACCCAATGTGGAATCTCTTTAAAGCCATACAGCTTTCCAGTCCTCCTAGGACCATGCAAGTGGACCATAATGCCCTCGCCATCCCTAATGCCCCTGTGGTTATTACCCACCATTTTTCAGAGATCCCAAAACAAGGGCTGTGATTTCAGCTTTTCATTGTTAGGTATCCTTGGCAAGTCCCCTGATATTTCTCTTCTTTTGAGAAAAGAAATGGTTTAGGACTCAGTCTTTTTAAAGTCAGCCCATTTCAGGGAACCACAAAAATTATAGATGAAGAACAAGTGCTGAATGGAAGTAAAAAGTGGATTTTGGTTTTGTTTTTCTTAAATCGTAACATTTCAACTTACTGTTTCTAGGTATTTTGATGTAAATATTTCATACAACTGTGTTTTAAACTTGGGTGTAAAAAAGGTTAGACTTAGAGCCTGAGAGATATACAGCTGAAATCTAGCATGCTTACTTACTAGCTGTGGGAACTTGGGCAAGTCACATACTGTCTAAGCTTCCATTTATTCATCTAAAAACTCAGGATGATAATTCTTGCCCTACTGATCTCACATGTTCATAAGGAAACTGCTTCATAGACTTTAAAGCACTATATAAATGTTAGTTGTTATTTCTCCTTCCCTCCAAGATGATAGGCATGCTCAATCTCCTCTCATATATGTTTACAGCCAAAATCTGGAACCAGTATGTGTCAACATTAATTGGCTAATCTCTTGACCAAAACAGAAAGTTCAAAACTTAAACTATATGAAAGAAAGATCTATTCTAACTTTTGTCAACTAATGTTAGCATTAGCCAAATGGCTGACCTTGACGTGACTTCACCAAACAAGAATATATAATGGACATTAGCCAACCAGTGTAACTAATGTTGATGTCAGCCAGCTTTATTATCTCAAACAGATCTTTGGATTGATGATGAACAAAGCAGGTGGGTTGTAGGAAAAGAAAAAACCAAGGTAGTTCAGGAAGACAAACAGGAGAGGGCACTGATAAGTCATGATCAGAATAAAAGGCAGACCAGTAATGGCCGTTCCACATGGAAATGGGGTTCTTAAGGAAGGATCATAGAGCTTAGAACTTTTGACCTGGGATCCATGGATAGATTTCAGGGTGGGTCTGTGGATTCTATGGGGAAAAGAAATTACATCTTTGTCTTCACTAATGCCTAATTGGAATTTAGATCTTCCATTATGAAGGGAGATGACCATTATTCCCTAGATGGCAAATGTGTCCAGGACACAAAGAAAAGGTGGAGAATCCCTGACCTCAAAGAACTCCTCCATTTCACAAATGAGAAAACTGAGGCAGAAAGAAAGGAAGTAACTGGTCAAAGATCAATGAGAAATAAGTAAGAACCTCTTATTTATTTAGAATCAGGTCTCCTGACTCTAAACCAATGTTCTTTCTGCAAGACCCTTTTTACTTTGTGCCTTTTCATTGCCAACCAAGGTACATATTAACCTTTAGGTGACCAAAGCAGGGAAAAATTTCTTTCAAATGAAAGGAAAATCAAAAGTTATGGTGTGTCAGTAAAATTAATTCTCTTCTAAAAGAGAAGTATGGGGGCAGCTAGGTGGCACAGTGGATAAAGCACTGGCCCTGAATTTAGGAGGACCTGAGTTCAAATCTGGCCTCAGACACTTAACACTTGCTAGCTGTGTGACCCTGGGCAAGTCACTTAACCCTCATTGTCCTGCAAAAAAACCAAAACAAAAAAAGAGAGAGAGAGAGAGAGAAGTATGGACATTTCCATATTCAGCTCTCCTTTTTTTTTTTTTTTTCGGGGCGATGAGGGTTAAGTGACTTGCCCAGAGTCACATGTCTGAGTTCGGATTTCAACTCAGGTCCTCCTGAATCCAGAGCCAGTGCTTTATCCACTGCACCATCTAGCTGCCCAGCTCTCTTCTTTCTAAAACTCAGTCATCTAATGTTTGAGAAAGGGGAGTGCAGGGTCCCTGCCTTGTACTATCCTTCAAACTAAATGATAATCACAACCCCTTCCTCTTCACCCTGTCATAACCAAGAAAATGGTGCCTTGACTGATTAAATATGGCTTCTGTCAAGTTGGGTTGGCTTGAGGCCCAGTCAAACACTAATGACATTCAGAGATCAGGCACTGCAGAAATGTAATGTTCCAGAGCAACGGTGACCTGTAATCATTGTTGCTATATGAAAGTGATGTCAGGTCTTTGGTAGGAAGCAGGGAGGAAAATGACCTTGAATTCTCCCAATTCTTTTGTCTTCCCCAGACATTCAGTAAGAGTGTGCTAGGAATTCAGATCTAAATTCACTTAGTACTGTCTATTTTTTTATTATTATTCTGGCCTGTGTGATCTGTATCTCTATAAAATGTCCATACTTTATTTTTTTCATCTACAAAAGAAGATTGATCTGACCAATGTAATTGACAAAAGACTGCCAAGAATATTTCCCCCAATAACTTAAATACTTTCATTTATTATACTGGAAACAGTGCTGGTTAGGACCAGAGAGTTGGAAAGGGTCCCAGAAGTTACTGTAGTCCAAGGCAACAAGAATGCCCACTGTGATACCCAACAGGTGACCATCTAGGCTTTTCTTGACAACTCCACGATGGAGAGCCAACTACCTCCTAAGATTGCCCATTCTATTTCTGAACAGCTCTGATTAGTAGGAAGTGTTTTATTTATGTCAAATTGCAACCCATTGTTCATCCTAATACTGATCTCTGAGGCCAGGCAGAACAGGTCTGATCTCTCTTACCAACAACAGTCCTTCAAATAATTGATAAAAGCTTTCATGACCCACTGTATTTTCTCCATGAGAAACACTCCCAGTTCCTTTGGCTAGCCCTCATATGGCATGAGCTCTGAGTCCTTAACATTTCTGGTCACCCTTTCTGGATGCACTCCACTTATCAAATCCCTTTCCAAAATTGTGCCACTCTGAAATGTATTTCTAATATGACTAGGAAGACTATTTCTTCCCTATTGCTGGACATTTTGCATCTCTTAATGTATCTGAAAATCACATTAGCGTTTTTGGCTGCCACATCACACTGTTGACTCATATTGAATTTGATGTCCACTAAAATCCTCAGATGTTTTTCAAACAAAGTGCTATCTGCCAAGCCTTAGCTTCAGATCACTCCCACCATCTACTTCCTTCCCTCCTACTCATACACTGCTGAGCAAAGTTAGAGAAAATCATGAAACCCTGCTAAGTGGTCCACCACAAATTTATGTTACTTCAGCTCAAGGGGGTCCTCATTCCAACAAGGCAATCCTTCTACACCTTCTTAATTCACTATCGAACTCACCACAGAGGTTTTCCTGAATTTTTTATTCCCTCCTTAAGCCTACTATAGCTTCTCTTCCTGCTACCCTTTCAGGTGAGAACCTTCCCTCATCTTTCCCTAAAAATATTAAAGCCATTCTCCAAGAGCTCCATCTTCTTCCCTCCTCCTCAACTCACATCACTCACATGCCTTCTGCCACTTATCTCCTCTTTCACCCTTGTCTCACATGAAGAAAGGAGAATTCTTGGAAAGGTTAACTCCTCTACATGCACCTTTTAAAAGATGTTATTTATTTCCAATATTAATTTTTAAATGCTGTATTCCAAATGATCTCCCTTCCTCTCACCACTCTCCCACCCATTGAAAAGGCAAAAAATGTGATATTAATTATACATGTGAAATAATACAAAACATATTTTCATATTAGCCAAATTGAAAAGAAGAGAAAAAGAGTGAAAAAATATGCTTCAATCTACATTCAGACTCTATAATTTCTGTCTCTGGAGGTGGACAGCATTTTTTCATCCTAAATACTTCAGAATTGTCTCGGATGACTGTATTGATCAGAGTAGCTAATTGTTTCAGAATTGACTATAGTTAGAATATTGCTGTTACTCTACATACTGTCCTGGTTCTGCTCACTTCACTTTGCATCAATTCATATACATCTTCCCAGGTCTTTCTGAAACCATCCTGCTCCTCATTTCTTATAGTATTCCATCACAATCATGTACCACAATTTGTTTAGTCATTTCCCAATTGATGGACATTCCCTCAATTTCCAATCCTTTACCACCACAAAAAAGAGCTGCTATATAAATGTTTTTGTACAAATAGATTTTTTTCCCCTTTTTCTTTGATCTCTTTGGGATACAGACTAGTAATTATATTGCTGGATCAAAGGGTATTCACGGTTTTATAGCCTTTTGGGCATAGTTCCAAATTGTTCTCCAGAATAGTTAGATCAGTACACAACTCCACCAACAGTGCCTCAATTTTCCCACATCCCCTTCAACATTTGTCATTTTCCTTTTCTGTCATTTTACCAGTCTGGTAGGTATGAAGTGGCATGTTATAATTGTTTTAATTTGCATTTCTCTAATCAATAGTGATTTACACCATTTTTATTTTTATTTTTTTTAGTGAGGCAATTGGGGTTAAGTAACTTGCCCAGGGTCACACAGCTAGTAAGTGTTAAGTGTCTGAGGCCGGATTTGAACTCAGGTCCTCCTGACTCCAGGGCCGGTGCTCTATACACTGCGCCACCTAGCTGCCCTACAGCATTTTTTCATATAACTATAGATAGCTTTGATTTCTTTGTCTGAAAACTTCATATCCTTTGACCATTTATCAATTGGAGAATGACTTGTATATTTATAAATTTGACTTAGTCCCTATATATTTGAGAAATTGACCTTTATCAAGGAACTTGCTATAAAAATTTTCCCTGAGTTTCCTGTTTTCCTTCTTATCTTGGCTACATTGGTTTTCTTTATACAAAACCTTTTTAATTTAATGTAATTCACTTCCTGTGAATCTCTCTCTCTCTCTCTCTAGCTTGGTCATAATTTCTTCCATGTTCCTCTAATTTGTTTATGATATCACCCTTTATATCTAAAATCATACCCATTTTGACCTTATCTTGGTATATGGTGTAAGGTGGTAGTCTATACCTAGTTTCTGATAAACTGCTTTTCAGATTCCCTGCAAGTTTTGTCAAATAGTGAGTTCTTGTCCGAAAAGCTTGGATGTTTGCATTTATTAAACACTAGATTACTATGGTCATTTACTTTGTATTGTCTACCTAATTTATTCCACTGATCCACCACTCTATTTCTTTTTTTTTCTTTTTAGTGAGGCAATTGGGGTTAAGTGACTTGCCCAGGGTCACACAGCTAGTAAGTGTTAAGTGTCTGAGGCCGGATTTGAACTCAGGTACTCCTGACTCCAGGGCCAGTGCTCTATCCACTGCGCCCCCGCCCCTATCTAGCTGCCCCCACCACTCTATTTCTTAACCAGTACTAGATTGTTTTCATGATTACCAGTTTGTAATATAATTTGAAATCTGACACTGCTAGGCTGCCTTTCTTTACATTTTTTCATTGATTCCTGTGATATTCTTCATATTTTGTCTTTCCAGATAACTTTTATTATTTTTTCTAGTTCCATAAAATAAATTTTGGTAGTTGGATTGGTATGGCACTGAATAATTAAATTTAGATAGAATTATCATTTTTATTATATTGGCTTGGCCTACCCATTAACAATTAATATTTCTCCAGTTGTTTAGATCTGCATTTGCATAAAAATGTTTTCATATTTGTGTTCATATAGTCCCTGGGTTTCTTTTGGCAGGTAGACTCCCAAATAAATTATATTGATGATGTCATCATCTGCAAAAAGTGATAGTTTTGTTTCCTCATTGCCTATTCTGATACTTTCCATTTCTTTTTCTTGTCTTATTGTTATTTCTAGGATTTCTAGTACAATACTAAATAATAGTGGTGATAATGGGCATCCTTGCTTCACCCTTTATCTTATTGTGAAGGCTTCTAGCTTATCCCCATTACAGTTAGTTTGCTGGTGGTTTTAGATACTACTTACCATTTTAAGGAAGACTCCATTAATTCCTCTACTTTCTATTGTTTTTAATAGGAATTAATGTTGTAGAGGCAGCTAGGTGGCGCAGTGGATAAAGCACTGGCCCTGGATTCAGGAGGACCTGAGTTCAAATTTGGCCTCAGACACTTGACATTTACTAGCTGTGTGACCCTGGGCAAGTCACTTAACCCTCATTGCCCTGCAAAAATCAATTTATATTATGCATTGAGTTCCTTGTGTATCTACATTGGTCTCATTAGGCAACTACTTTCCTTTTTCCTCTTCATTGAAATCTTTTCTCTGTGCCTTCATAATTTCATTCCTGAAAGCTTCCCATTCTACTTGCACTACCATATAGCATTTTAGTCCATGGGACCCTACTCTGCAAACCATTTCATTCTCTGTAAAGTCTCTGCTTTTCCCAAATTCATGGAGCATGTCAACCACCATATACCCAGCTTTCCTCTTCTTCTTTATCACAAATTCTTTTTTTTTTTTTTTAGTGTGGCAATTGGGGTTAAGTGACTTGCCCAGGGTCACACAGCTAGTAAGTGTTAAGTGTCATCACAAATTCTAAGATGGAGCGCTCATTTATTCCCTGGAATTTTCTCCATCATGTCTACCCCAAGACCTAGTTCTTTCTTTGTGAGGACATCCATAATAGCAATTCCCATTGTTGCCTACTCCACATTCTACAAGAAGAAACCATAGGCTCACAAGACTATAGATTTACAGCTGGACAATACAACAGAGGCTATGTAGTCCAACTTCCTTACTTCACAAAAGAGGCCCAGAGAGGCAGAATTTGAACATAAATCCTTAAATTCCAAATCCACCACCCTTTCTACTGTGCTATCCAGCCTCTCAATTATTAAATTATCCTTGGATCTCTACATGGTAATACAGTATTTAAAATCTTTCAATGACCATATTCATAGCAACAGTAGTGGTTTTACTGGCATTTTTTTCTCTCTCTCCGTGTCCTTTTTTTTTTTTTTTTTTTGCAGGGCAATGGGGGTTAAGTGACTTGCCCAGGGTCACACAGCTGGTAAGTGTCAAGTGTCTGAGGCCAGATTTGAACTCAGGTACTCCTGAATCCAGGGCCAGTGCTTTATCCACTGCGCCACCTAGCCACCCCTCTCCGTGTCCTTTTCAAGGGCCAAGTTGGGAATTGATGATTCATGTTCTTCCCTGAGACCTTGAATCTAATTAATCTCTGTCTTGAGGTGAAGCTTTACCTAAATCATCTTTAGTGAGACACCTATAGTCTCCAAACAGCTCCAGCTGTCAAGGTACCATTTTGCTATTCTATTTCTAAAAACTTTCTTTAGGGGGGCGGCTAGGTGGATAGAGCACTGGCCCTGGAGTCAGGAGGACCTGAGTTCAAATCCAGCCTCAGACATTTAACACTTACTAGCTGTGTGACCCTGGGCAAGTCACTTAACCCCAATTGCCTCACAAAACAAAAACAAAAACAAAAACAAAAAAAACTTTATTTAGGGAAAGAAACTGCACACGTTCTGTTGGTCTCATTCTGGGATCTACCGATCCTCTGCATGTGGTTGGTAAGCAGGGCTCCAGGAAAATGTGAATGATGTTCTACATTGAGTATCACGTCAGATATGACCTTTCTCAAAAAAAAAAAAAATGGTTCCTATTAATCCATGTAAGCCAATGTCTCATTTTATCCCATCACCCAGAGGATAAACATGACGACTCAGCTGAAAGCCCTGCATGAAGAACCCATGCTTTCTGGGCCAAACTCCTTGAAAGGGCACGCTTTTATTGGCAGGCACAATCCATATGTGACAAGTCTTTTCCAAAGTCTTTAAGGCGCTGTTGTAAGGAGCCCCCTTGCAAGTGGGCGTTCACGGTTTTCTTGAGTTGCACCTGGACCGTCCAAGAGCTGACACCTCTGCTGGACTGGCAAAGAAGTAAATTGCTGTCAGCACCCTTCCAGTCAAGCACAGCCCCATCGCCAGAGGGGAAGACACAAAGAAGTCAACAGCTGGAAAGGTGGACAGGATTGGCAGTACTTGTCTCCTTCCCAACTCAGGGATGGGGACTCGCGGGCCCAACCGCCTCAGGCTTTCCATCCTGCACTGGTGGACACTGGCTCTGTATAGATTGTAGGTGATGGGGCTAGTAAGTTTGTCTTGAAAATTCTGTGTGATGAGGTTAAAGAAAGCTCCCCAGGTATAAGATTTTTAATGTTTCCTTGTAGCCCTACTGAGAGCTTTCCTGGATTTAACAAGTACATGCTTATGTCAGGTCACGGACTCAAGGCCTCTACTTGCATCATTACCCAGATTCCTGTAATATAAACAGTCCATTGCTATAACAGAAGTGAGAGCAGAGCTGTTTTGTTTTTTTTTTCTGAAGACCATAAACAGCAGCATCACATGACTACAACCAATTAAAAAAAATTAAGGTCTGGCCATTTTCCTTAGCAGCCAAAACCAACAAAACAAAACAAAAAACCCTTCAATAACTCAAGCTCAGTTGGTTATGTGACTTGCGTCACTGAAGTGGCCTTCCCAGGCTCTCACTGCTCTGGGGTTAACTCTGTGAGATAAACCAGGCTAATAATACTTGTAGATATGCTTGAGAGTATATGAGTACTATGCAAAAGATTGGGCATTATCATTGCAATGTCACACCTGGCAGTAATTTCGACACACAGTGGGAGAAGATGGACAATGATGTCTTCCATTGGAATCCTCAAGATGTTGAAAGGTGGAGAAAGGGCCCCCCATGTATTGGATGGAACTGCTCTACAAAACCCGCTTTGTGAAAAAGCCACAAGCTCAAATGTACCTACCCTTAGAGCCTTCCCCTCCCAGAATGACTCTCTCATTCTTTTTTTTTCTCCATTTGTTCACTCGTTCATTCATTCATTCCTGAGGCTTGGGAATGGCTTTAGCTTAAAAAGGCCAAGGTCTCCCACTCCATCCGGGGCCATTTCTAGTTGCCCTGACGACTATCTTGCCACTGGACTCAGATGGCTCTGAAGGAGAGTGAGGTTGGTGACTTTGCACAGCCTTCCCTCACTTAAATCCAATTCAGTACAAGTCATGACACCACTCCAATGTCATGGTCCTTTTCCAGATGGAAGGACAAACAACAGCCATAACTAAGCTATATGACGGGGTGTCATTTACTCTCCTTCTCTGCCTGAGTTTGTCTATCTGTAAGATGGAGATAACAGCACCGATCTTTCAAGTTTGGTGTGAGGATAAAATATTTGTAAAGCACTTTGCAAATCTTAAGGAGCTACAAAATGCTCTTTTTTTAACCAAGGTTTACAAAACACTCCTCGTGACAACCTAATGAGGCAGTTAGTCAATAGCCAATCACCTGTCCCTTAATTAGCATGGGAACTCTGTGACTTTAATAAATGCCTCAGAGGGCTGCCTGTAGCTCAGTTTAAGTAACTTAGCCACTTTTACAATGCTGGAGTCAACAGGGATCCAGTGACAAGGGCCTTGCTACTCCATGAACAACACTCTATCTTGGCTCCAGAGGCATTTTCTCTGGCTGTCCCCCAGACCTGGAAGCTACATATGCTAATCCCCCCCCACCCCCAGCTGCCATGGTTGAATGTCTTGCTTCCCAATCCTACTGTCCACACCAATCAGAAAAGGCCAAAGCTCAGAAAGAGCATCTTAGGAAAAGGGCATCTTCTCCACCAAACACCCCAGTTTGCCAAGCCATCAACAGCCTGACATTCATGTCATCGATCTTCGAAAGCCCACCTGAAAAAAGCTTAGAAAGTCTGGTGTGGATATGGGCAGAGCCATTAGCCTTGCTGGCACATTCTCATTTCAAGGGCTCCCTAGCCCACCCCAATCTTAGTGCCCTTTTGAGAGGGCAGAGATGTCTGATGGGGTGCAGGAGGGTGGCGGAACATGAGCCCAAGAAGGTGACTCATGAGTGCTTCCCAGAACAGCGAGGTGAATGGATGACCCACCCTCTTCCCAGACAGGATGTTAAAGGATTCCACGACTGCCACGCCAATACCACCTGCAGCTGCCGACGGTTTATTGCACAAGAGATCAGCATTACTGAGGCAGGAGGGATAGTACAAAATGAGCTGGCAACCAGCTCGCTACTACAGAAGTAGCGACAGACACTTCATTTATGTACACATATGTACACGCATACAAGTGCACACACACACACACACACACACACACACATACACACACCTAGAACTGATGCCTTGTGGCCAGGGCAGAAAGGTCCAGCCACAGCAGCCTGCAGGATCAAAGGGGTTGCAGTACAACACAGCAAACTGAGCAAACAGAGACTGGTGCCCCCACCCTGAGCCAGGCAGCACTCAGAGGACGACACGACACAGATCAGCGTGGAGCTGCCAGGCTCCAGTCCCCGAGGAGAGGAACCAGCCGGGAAGCAGCTGCCGAAGAACCCTACTTTAAAGCTAGAACCCTATGGCATGGGTTGGGATGGGTAAGGAGGAGACGGAGGAGGCATCTGAGGGCTCCTTAAGTAAAGCAGGATGTTCAGATACAGGGAACAACAGGAGAAGCAGAGTCCTTGAGTGCTGGGAGCCTGAAGGCGGGGCCAGGCCCTGGGGGTAAAAGGCACCGCTGCCCATCTTCCTTTCCAGTGGGCCCAGGGGCAGAATGAAGACACTCTCGCCACCCAGCTCCAAAACAGGCGGCCATGGGGAACGCTGGAGAGCACCTACTGGTGGTGGGAAGAGGAAGGGACCCCGTCCCTGAGGACCAGGAGTCTGAGTCAGGGTTCACCCACAGAAGCCCCTGCTCTGGCCAGCGGCCAGCTCTCCTGCCAAGTGGGGCCCTGCTCCAGAGGAGCTTCCAGAGAACTCGTTTCTGCATTGAACCCCCACCTTGAGGAAAATGTCCATCCCACCCAAGCCTAGGCGATCCTCTGAAGGCCACACTAGACTTGGAGGGCCTTGAACTATGTTCCTGAGGGGGAAGAGGGGAGAACCCTTATGGCCTTGGGGCCTGGTTCTCCAAAGGTCCCAATCAAACCCAGGGCTAGGGCTCCAAGGAGCGACGGCAGAATCGCCCCAAAAGGAACAAACAAAAACCCATGATATGCTCCTCTAAAATGACCACGGCCAGAGCCTCATCCCCTCCTCCACCACAGGGGCCTGTGGCACTCATGCCCAAGCCCTGGCTGGGCTCATACAGAGGGGGAGGGCTGCACCCCAATCCCTCACTCTCACATTCAATTTAAACGAATCACTAAAAAATGCAAAACTTCTATTTCAAACACCAAGACATCTCCTATTGGGGTAGGAGACGGAAACCTCCCCCAAGAAGCTCATCTATCCTTTGCCTCTCATCGTCCCTTCTTCTGGGCATTCGCTTGGTCCAATGAGAACAGGGGTTCCTTCTGCCCCTGCTCACAAATGTGATGCTCCAGCACTGGAAAGATGGGGACACCTTTACCGAGGAGATTCTGGCCCCCGGTCTCTGCTACAGGGCACACACACACGCACACTCACACATACTGTGAGAAGAGGGGTGATGGGTCGTCCCAGGCTCCATTCCAGTCTCCCACCAGCTGGCTGCCAAGCATGGGGGACAGGAGCTCATGGGCACTAGGGCCTGGGAGAATATGCCAATGGGAGGAGAGTTAGAGACCCCCACCACACCAGCCGCTGGGGACCTCCAGAGGGTCACATGTCCTGCTGCCACCTGGCATGGACAGGACTTAGTGACCGGCCTGCCACAGCAGGCGACTTGAGAGGGGGCTGGGCATCACTCTTGTCCGAAACCCTCTGTCTCCTCAATGGCGTACAGTAGCTTCTCCTTCAGCTGTTCATAGCTCTTGTAGGGAGGAAGATCCAGACGGTTGAAGCTGGGAAGAAAGAATGAACAGTGCTGTTGGCCTGAGCCCAGGGGCCTCAGACTCCTCCCCTGCAGGGCTCCCCACTCAAAGCCGAGGGAGTCAGAGGGATGGCTTGGCTGGACCGCGTGCCTCCGCTCCCTGAGCATGGCCTGCTCGGTTAAGCCACAGCCCAAAGGAGCGAGTGTCAGGCACAGACTGGCGTCCCCAATCAGGCGCACGCATCAACCCCCACTCTGTGGGCATGTCCTGTATTTCCTAGGCTAGCACCTCCCCCAAAGGAGCAGGCTTACCAGGTATGGCTCCGAGGCAACCAGGTCTCCTTGCCAACCTTGTCAATGCAGAACTTCTGGGGTCCATTGCTGCCTAGTGGCCGTGATAAAAACATGGGTGTTTGGTGAAGTAGAAGACGGCCCCATGGCTACTCCAGCCCACCCACCACCCCCATTATTCATGCCACTTCCGGTATTTAGAAGCCACTAAGGTCATGACCACCCCCAGCAAATGCTCCAGCTGAGCCTATGGAACTCTGGGATTCCACAGCTCCTGCCTGTATTCATTTCAGCCAACTGGATGTCTCTCTTCCTGACTATCCTGGACCACCCCCCTCCCCAATAGAGTCCCCACATTTCAGGGGGAGAAACACCAACCAATGAGTTCTGCAAATCCTCCCACGGGCAGGCGGCAGGTGCCAGTGACAAACTGCAGCAGGCGGATCCTTTTCTCATTGTCCATCTCCTTCACCACCTGAAACCCAAAGAACGGCACCAGTCAGACAAGACACCAGGCCTCAGCAAGTCTGCCCTAACCATCAAGCTGATGAAGGAGAGAAGTACAGCGAGAGATTAAGCCTCGTCTCTGGCCTGAGCTACAATACCCCCCAGGGCATTCTCGATGCAGGTGAGGATAAAGCACCAGCCCAAAGCCATGCAAGACAGCAATGAACACACCAACCCAACCATCTCCCAAAGGACAGAACTGCAGAACATTAGCAGCAATCTGCAAGGTAGCACTGGGCCCTGGGACCTTTCAGCCTGCCTACAGGGCCCTCTTCAGTCTCTTAGTGTTCTCTCATTCCAGCAGCAATCTCCCATGGAGCCAAGGAATCAGACTTGTCCCTTGGGTCCTTCACCAAGGCTAGCCTGGGATCTTTAAAGGAGAAAGCACTTCTCTACTCATGAAAGCCCAGGTCTGAAAACCCATTGCATTTCTCTAAAGACTGCGAGGGAAGTCACTGACTAGTGAATTTCCAGCCTCTGCTCATCTTCCAAAGCTCTGCCTCCTATACAGCAGTCATTAGGGCTGGGATGAGGGTGACCACTAACTTCTACTTGTCACCCTCCATGCGCCATGCCAAATCCTTTCCGGGCGAGGAGAGCCTTATGCTTTCTTTTCAAGGAACCACATTTGAAGTCTGAGGACAAATAGCCACAGGTAGGATGTGTGTGTATGTATATGGGTGGGTGCCTTTGCACAAGCCACCAGGCATGTGGGCTGCGAGGTGGGGGAGGGTGGTAAAGGGTAACACACAGTGCCTCGGGATGCCTCCCAGGGCCCCTTCTCTGCATCCACGTCGCCCGCCCTCCCTCCCTAGAAGCAGCAGGGGCCATCCCCAAGACTCACCTGCCAGAACCACTGGATGGGCCTGCTATTTTTGGTATAGTGCCGATAGATGGTGTTCTTCTGCCAGTCGGGCATATCAATCTCCTGCATACCACACAGCATCAACTAGGAGATAAATGATGAGACCCATCAGCACTAGGGCCAGATCCCATCCCCCCTCAGGTGACCCAACCCCGGGGAGACACTGGCCAGGGCCTGGGGACAGACCTAGGCCTCGACAGGAAGATACTTTAGATCTGTATAGGTATCTAGATTCCTTAATTTCCCAATTAACTGAGGTTATACCCTTTTTAAGGACCATGTCTTTAATTTTGGGGGCAGCTAAGTGGCACAGTGGATAAAGCACCAGCCCTGGATTCAGAAGTACCTGAGTTCAAATCCGGCCTCAGACACTTGACACTTACTAGCTGTGTGACCCTGGGCAAGTCACTTAACCCTCATTGCCCTGCCCCCCCCCAAAAAGAATGTATAAGTCTTTAATTTTAACCATTTGACATAGAAATCCTTCTAAAATGAATCAAATCTCTCCATGCTTCCTTAATAAAGTATTCTGGTCATAATTTAACCTCTTCTTGCTGACTCAGGGCAAACATCATGAATATCAATTACTGTACTCTGTCACCCTCAGGACCTAAATATGCAGAGACAAGTATCTGCCTCGGTTCAAAGTACTTCAAGTTTTCATGAATTTCATTTCAAGTGTTTGATGCCTCCCAAATTCTCATGTATTTTTAACAGCTCTTCTCCCTTTTCCTTAATAAGAAGCTGTCAGCTGTAACTTTCTGCTGCTGTTACTGTGCCAGGCCCAAGCCTCCCTCCTCCCTCAGATTTCTAATTTGCTGTTCTGATGCTTCTGGACTGGAAAATCAAATAACATCAAATCTGTTTCATTATGTAAAAAAGAAGAGAAAACAGGCACTGACTGAGGGGCTAAACGCCCTCTCCTGAGTAGAGTAAACATGGTTTATTGAGTATATGGACTTTTTAAACATGTGTTTTGGCTTTTCAGAAGCCTCCTTTGCTAACTCTCTGGGGATTAATTGAAGTTCTAAAAGGCCAAGGCAGCTAAAAAAGCAACCTCTGGAGATGAAAGGGCCATTCTTTAAAAAAAAAAAAAAATGAGGGGGTGGCTAGGTGGCGCACCAACCCTGGATTCCGGAGTACCTGAGTTCAAATCAGGCCTCAGACACTTGACACTTACTAGCTGTGTGACCCTGAGCAAGTCACTTAACCCCTACTGCCCCGTGCACCAAAAAAAAAAAAAAAGAAAAGAAAGAAAGAAAGAAAGAAAGAAAGAAAGAAAGAAAGAAAGAAAGAAAGAAAGAAAGAAAGAAAGAAAGAAAGAAAGAAAGGGCCATTCTTCCAACAGGATGCTTCTCTATTAACAAAAGAGGAAGTCTCTACACATGAGTAGCCCAGGAAGGGTCACCTACCTGACTTTGGAAGCACTTGAGCTTGCTAACCTGGGACCGTGCTTACTATAATATGGCCTGAAAGTCACAAATGTGGAGTTTGGGGAGCCCAGTTATCTAGTCCAACCCCCTCCTTTTACAGGTGAGTAAACTGAGGCCACAGAAATTAGGTAGTGATTGGTCTCAGATCTCTTGGACAAGAGGTGGCAGACCCGGGCCTCAGGCTCAGCTTCCTGAGCTCTAAACCCTCTGTTCTTTTCCAAAGTACTACGAGGCCCAGATTACCCAGAGAGGGACAGCCCCAGAAGCAAGTTCGACCTCTCAGCTACTTAAAGGGGAGCCACTAGGAGCACAGGGAATGGAACAAACCAGGAACCGAGAGCCCCAAGAGACTCGAGGATCTCACCTCCAGCTCCTTCTCGTCAAAATAACGGAGCCATTCCAATGGGGCCACTTCATTGAAGCCATCGAGGAATGCTTTGGTCTGCTCTTCCACACCTCGGGTGAACCTCCAGTCTGTCAGCAGCCTGCAATCCAAAGTTGGCCCATCAGCACCAGCCCTCCTCCTCAGGTGCTCTGCCATGCCTGGAGTCGTTTGACACGTATCAACCAAGCCACAGAGGCAGGGAGTAAGCCTGGGTTCAACCCCGTGCTCCACAAGCACAGCTTTTAGTCATTAGTTCTGTGCAAGGTGATCCAGAGATCACTAGGACATGAGCCCTACCCTCAAGAAGCTTATCATCTAAGAGAAGACAGCTACCCAAATGTGCTGAGTTATAAGGCTGTAAGACCAAAAAAGTGTTACACAATGAGACACAAGAAGACACCTCCCTTCACTGCTTTGCAGAGGTGATAAGTCCACAGGCACGACACTCTATGTTGTCTGAATTTTTTTTTACTGATTAGCTTTGTTAATTTTGTAATTTTCTCTTTTTCTAATGAAAAAAAAAATTTGAACAACAAAAAATATCACCCATATAAATGATAAAACAGGTGAAACCATGAGAATGGATGTCATCACCAAGGAAGTGAAGTGTGAAAATGATAATTATTTTATAATTACAATTTATGTAATAATTATGTCTTTAAAGACTTCCCCTTTGAAAGTCTTTAAAGAGTAAAACAGAGTCAGAGAGATAGAGACAGGCCAAAGCAAAGAAAGTTGAGGGGAGAGTCCTGAGGAATGGTTCTATTTAGTGGGTAGGAGAAGAAAAGTAAAAGATCTTCTGTCACAAAAACCCAAGAAAGAATCGAGGGTCAAGAAAGAGAAGGCAGTCATGTTAAATGCTGCAGAAAGAGCAAGAATGATAAATGGGGGGGGAGGGGGGAGGATGGAATGGCCTTTAGCAATGGGCAGCCTTTGGTGATGTTGGAGAGAACAGTTTAGGTAGAGAGGGAGACAGTCGGTCGATAAGGAGTTGAGGAGTGAATGGGGGGTGAGTCAGTGATCAATGTTTACTAGCTTGGCAGTGGAAATGACAGCTTGCAGAGACAGCAATCTCTTTTTAAGCCAGAGGATACCTGAGAGTGTTTTGGGAGGAAGGGGAAGAGGAGAAGCCAGTGGAGCAGATTAGAAATGCAAATATTTATTAAGCTAACATGAGAAGTAGGGGTTCTAAAGTGTGCAGGAAGTGTTGGGAGTGCTTGTGTTGGACATTGCCTTTCCCATATAACAAGAAGCAAGATCACCTCCTGCAAGTGAAGTGGGTCGGGTGGGACTGGGGATGTGAGAAAAATCAAAGGATCCCTGTGAGAAATTCAATAGGCAGATGATAGATAATATGCAAATGAGATGGGGGCCCACATGATAAATGGGCAATGGTTCCGACCAAGTTTCAGGTCCTTCTCTTTCTACAAGTGTTTGGCAGTTTATGTGATTATCGCACAAGCATAATCCATATCAGATTACTTACCATTTGAGGGAGTGGGGAGGGCAAGAGAGAGTTTAGAACTCAAAACTTTTTTTTTTACATTTTTAATATGTAATTGGGGAAAAAATAGAATATTATACAAGTGTTTGGCAGCCCAGATGAGAGAATGGATAAAACAATGTCGATGGAGAGAAATATGGAGGTTGAGAACTGACAAGGTAGGCTCACAGAGTTCAACAGACATTCCATCCAGCAAACATTTATTAGGTAGCCCTCCAAATGCAGAAGGATTTGGGGGCTGTCATGGGAGTGCTGTTGAAATGGCTACCCCTGTGGTGTCATTTGAGCAGGGAGGCAGGGAAAGGCAAGCAGATGTTGCTGGATTAGAAGGAGGAGGACAAGGTAAGAAAGGATTAGAAGTTCTGATGCACAAGAAGGGTAGGGTCAGTCAAAGTGAGGTGGGAGAAGGGCAGGAGGTCACCATCAGAAAGGAATTACATGTGGTTCAAGCTCCTGGGAGTGAAGCCGTGAAAGAGTTGACAAGACAGGCTGGAGACCCAGGCCTGTGTCATCACCAGACTGAGAGGACTAAGCAGAAGCATGGAAAAAAAGTGTGTGTGTGTGGGGGGGGGGGGGGAGCGCGGCATTGGCAGGCATGGGAATGAAAAGACCACACCAAGTGGGCCAGGAGAAGGCGGGGAGAGGGTGGTCAGAAAATAAGTCACACAAGACAATGTGCAGGGGAAAATGAAAACGAGACACGGAGCTCAAGAGGTTCATCTGGGAAGGAGAGAAGGAACGAGGAGGAAAGAGGGAGAGAGAGAGAAAAAAAAATAGAGAGTTGAGAGTTCTAGATTTTATTATCTGAGGCGTTTTCTTCTCATTCATTGGAAATCCAGGCATGGGGCCCTCATTGTTCCAGAGAGCTGGAACTTTTTCAATATTCTTTTTTAAGTAACAGAAATTAGTCAGTGAAAAGGAGATAAAAATTCAATCAATCAATCAATTAAATTTGAGTCTGAAAAAAAGGTTTGGGATTCTGGAGTGAACATGCCAGCTGCCCAGCAGCCAGATCCTGATGCCTGACCAAGTCCTGACCGGCTGTGCCACGGGGGGCCAATCCCCTACTCCCACTGAATGTCTGTTAAATGAGGATAATGATGAATCATAATGGACCCCTGCTTCCTGCTCAGCCTGGTGGGGAAGAAAGCATTTTACAAACTATAGGGTGCCACATAAATGGGGGCAACAATGCCAAGTCCGGTCTCATCACAGTTTCCACAAAGAATGGAAAAGGCCTCAGAAACTGCCTTCCATCTATGCAGTGTCTGGCTCACCCGTTTACGTGCTGTCTCCCCATTAGAATGTGAGGTCCCTGAGGGCAGGGATGGTGTTTTTGCCTTTGCTAAGCAGAGTGCCTGGTGCATGGCAAGCACTTAATCAGTGCTTGTTGATGGACTGACAGATCCCAGAGCGATGTGTTAATTCTCCCTTCCTTTACCCCAATAGCCAGTGCTATTACCATCACTTGGTTCACATACTCCAGAAACAAGGGTGCTTTCACCGTGGCTGGAGGGCAGGGTGCTAGGGTGGACAGAGAACCAGCAGACCCTAATCTGAATCTCTGTCCACACTCACTCGGACAGGTCATGTGCTCTTGCCTGTATTACTTCATTTCACTGAGCCTATTCCTTTGTTTATCAGTTGGGGATCACAACCCTTGCCCTCTCCATCTCAGGCCCGTGAGGAAATAAAGTGAGTTACTGTGAGTCACGGGGGGAGCCTTTGCCATTCAAGGCCTGGTTTGTGGCTGGCGCCCCAAAGAAGAACACAGGCATGAGGCAAACACACCGTCCTGCCTCGTGGACCAGCAGAAGACTAGGCCGTGGCTTCCTGTGCCCAACACAAACACGGGCTCCTTTGTGTCAGTGCATGAACACTGACTGCAGGCAGTGCAGGGGGGAAGCCAAGGACCAGGCCCACTGAAGGAGCTGTGACACGAGAGGGAAATGAAGGCCCGCCTCCCCCGCACTGCCCCCAGCTCCTACAGCTCCCCCCCAACTCCCGGCCGCCCCCCATCCCCGGAGGCAGGCCCAGCAGTGCCTTCTCGGGACAAGGCTCCGTTGGCCCCAGTGCAGCTCACACTGCGGGGCTTTCCTCCCCCTCACTCCATCCTCCGAGATTTACATGATGTATTCTTCTTTGTTCTCCTCTGTGACTCGGATGCTCTCGCCTCCTTCCTTCAGCTCATGGGTTGTCACCTTACCCAGGATCTCCATGTCCTGGATGAAATAGAGCTCCAGCCCACACTCCTCCAGGTTGTTTTCTCTGGGGAGGGAAGTGAACAGGAAGAATAATTTACACGGTAGGACATGAGCTCCCCAAGCCTGCTCCCCCTGCTCACTTCTCTGTCTGGGGACCCGAAAGGGCCTTGGCTTCTAGTCACTGACGGTGTGACGCTAAGCTCCGACCCGATCACAACCTCACAGGTCAGGAAGACGCTTTCATTTCAGCCCGTCTGCGCTCTAGCGCCACAGCGAAGAAGCAAATGGCTGGATAACAAGGCTGAGTCCTCCACACCCAGGGCTCGGTCCTGGCTGAAGGAGCCCCCAGGGACACCAGGCACCTGCCCACCCACACAAAGGCTGTGGTCCTGCTGGCAATGGGGACCACTCACTTGATCCAAACAATGGAGTTGTAGAATTCAGGGTCAATGGATTCTAGGTCCTTCAGTGTCGGTCTCTTGTTTAGCATGCGCTTGTAGAAGGGGAGGGTGAAGCCAGTGTCGATGAACTTCCCATGATAGAGGGCCTAGGGAAGGAAGTGACAGGCAGAGTCACCTCGGCTGCTCATCATCCCTGAGCACGTAGGACACGGGAATGAAGGAAGCATAAGTCCCAAAGCCAGACTCTGGCCTGCCCAGGGACCCAGAGGCACTGAGGAGAGGGGCTAGGAAAAGAGGAAAGCTCGTTTCTCCAAACCAAGGGCCCTCCTTGGCTGTGTCCCACCTCTGACACGCCATGATGTCAGTCCCGGACCCTAGGACACGTTCCACTAAGCAAGGCGGCTGTTCCTGGGCCGTGCCCACAGAGGAGAGCTGGGTGTCTGGCTGCCCCTTGGCTCAGCAGGCGGCTGCCCCTGGGCTTATTGAGAGCACTCGTCTAAACGGCTCCAGGGGGCTGCCTGACTCACGGGCTACAAGATCTGGGAGGCAGAGGCAGCGGCAGCCAAAAATAATGCAGACACTGGAGAGGACTGGCGGGCCAGTCGTGAGTAATAGTCTGGGGTTTTACTGCTCTGTCCTGTCGGCTCTCAGGGCAGGCAGCCTTTGGGAGACCTGGAAGGAATGTACCCACTTCCTGAGCCCAGCACCTTGGCCAAAAACTTCTAGACGGGGGGAAGGGCGACTCTGAGGCACAGGCACTGCGGTCCCTGGCATCCTCCAGGGGAAGAAGGAGAAGAGAGAACTGGGGCAACCAGGGGAAGCAGCCAATTGACATCAAAATAAGAACATGTCACATCCCTCAGTCCATCCTGGGTCTTCTAACTTAGGCCACAATATGGCTCTCTCTCACCATAACTGCCCTTCCACAATCAGACAGGCGTTCCCATAGGAGACGGGCTCCCAGCCTGTGAGTTCAATCACACGGCTGCTATCCCTACAAACCTCCCAAGAAGGCTTCTGACACACCCCGCCTCTCCTCTCTATGCATTCTGAACCTTCCCCATCTGTTCTAAACTCTCTGCATCTCCAAATGACACCTCACTGACACATCACAGACAGTGACTCACACAACTCCAAGAAGTGGCCTCCAAAGTAATCAGGTCAATGGTTTTGTAGTCAGGGGCTGCCACTGCCCTCTCTCTCCCACCCGCTACCTGCTACAGATCCATGAGTGCCTTAAATTGCTACCAGGGGTTCTCAAATTCCTGCCTCCTCTCTGCTTGAACTGGGTTCTCCAAACCTCTGAAGCAATGAGTCAGAAGCAACCAATTAATCAACAGGCATTTATCATGTGCCAGGCACTATGCAAGTCTCTGGGGATACAGTGGCAAAAAGGGAAGCCCCTGCCCTCCGTGAGCTTCCAGTCTCTGGAGAGACAGGTAACTGACAATGGCCACGCTCCGGAGATGTTCAGCACAGAGATACGCTGTATTACCCCAAAGCCAAAGAGTTATCTCCGGCTGGATGGCACTGACATCACCCATCACTGGCTCCTCAGGAGAGCGTGCCCAGACTGGGCCTTTGGGGTTCTGCGGGATCCTGCCCCTCCCCCAGTCCCGCTATCCTTAGACCCACCAGCATGGCCAACACTGCAGGACCGGCAGGGGGCGACTGGCTCTCGGGGAGAGAGGCGAAAGTTAAGGGAATCCCCAGGACTTCTTTTCTGAATATTGGGGGAGGGGGGGGTTAATGTCAGTTGCTAGGAAAGGACCCTGGCACTAGTACATGTCTTTTATCATGTCCATTTAAGGACAGAATCCAAGAGGTGTTAGGACCAAAGAGCTTGTGGACTCTTAGAGGACAGGGATGGAGCTTTGAGCGGGAACAAGCTGCCAGCCAGCAGAGAGTGACACCCCATCCTGCTGCCCCCACTCCAGGTACAAGATTCCACATACTGAATTACAGCCCCCCTCACCCAGGAAGGCTCACGGCCACAGCCAGTCATTGCCTCCAAGGAGAGGACAGCCCTGTATGTGTGCGCTCCTCTTCTTCCCTCCCTACTCTGCTTCCTTGGGCATCAGGAAGGCAGGGAGGAGAGGCCAGGCTCCGAGCCCTTACCATTGCTATAAACCTGCCGATGAAGCGGAAGTAGGTGAGGTGGTCTGGGTTGATGGAGGAGGCCGGGTTGATTTGAAGACAGTAGTTGTTCTTCCCAGCATATTCAAACAAACAATACATGGGGTTGAGCACCTCGTGAGACAGGAGGAAGAACCACTCTCTGTGAGAGAAGAGAAAAGACAGAATCAAGGCTAAAGGGAGTCTATCCTGAAGGCACCGCACTGCACGGAGGCCTCGGCCACAGCCTCCGAAGGGAGAGCTGCGGCCTGGAATCCCAGGAACAAGGCCTCGACGGTTCTCCTGGGGTCAGCCATACCCGGCAATGTTACAGACTTCAGTCAATAAAGAGGCGGCAGGAGAATGTGGAGGGGCTGGGACGGGGAGCAGCTTACCCGCCCCACACAGCGGCAGAGCCAGGGAGGCATGCCCCTCAGCTGAGGGCGGGAGAATGATGAATACAACAGTAACAACATCAACACCACCAACAGTAACAGCAACAACATCAACAAATAGCATTTGTCCAGCACATTAAGGTTTGCAAAGCACTTTACAAAATTCTTATGGCTCCTGTTCCTCCCCTCACCGGTCCTAGTTCAGACGGCTCTAGTAGCCGGCTTGTGCCCTGTGACACAGGCTGTGGAAAGGCAGACTAGACAACATGTGTATGGCCGGGCTAATATTGACCTTCTAGATCCGGCTTTCCCAGGCTTGCTTTACTTCTGGGTAACCTCTGCTGCCTCTCCATGATCAATCTAACTTTCCATCGCGTCTTGTTAGGGAATGTGCCCAACTGTGGATGATGTCCCCTGACTCCTTTGTCCTGGGCCAGCCTCCCCACGCGATGCCCTCTCTCGTCCTCTTAGAGATGCACCTGACCCAACATCCCACTCCTTGTAATCTCCTTGCTCCTGCAGGACCCGGCTCATGCCAGACTCGCTGAGTCCTCAGCGCTTGAGCTAAACCCCAAAGGAGCCATGATAAGGAAAGCAGGTCCCTTCAGTCCCTCTCCCCGGCTTCTCGGCTGTTTGTGGCCAGAGAGACGAGGATTCCTCCAATGCAGGGAGCGCCCCAGTATCCTGTCCGTGGTTCTACCCTGTGGTAGAACAGCATGACGTAACCTACCATAGGGTAAAACCACTGGCAGGACACAGAGAGAGACACACACACACAAAGGGCAGGAGTCACACCGGAAGCCCACAAACCAAAGCCTGGAGGAGGAGGAGGGGTCACCACGGAGAAGGAACAAAAATCTGGAGTGGGACAAACACAAGTGCAACGAGAAGAGGACTCAGCCCGGAGCCAGGCAAAAAGAAACCCCCACAGCGGGCAGAGGACACATCCAGGAGGGCCGGGCCCCACAGCGGGCAGAGGACACATGCGGGAGGGCCGGGCCCCACAGCGGGCAGAGGACACATCCAGGAGGGCCGGGCCCCACAGCGGGCAGAGGACCCTTCTTTCCCTGCCCGTTTGCTTGCTTTCCAATAAAGGGCAGCTTCTCCCAATGACTCTGTCTGCTTTATTAGGTGGACCAGAGAGGAGAAAGAACAATCATTCGGGGGCTCCAGTGGTTGGAGTCATCAACTTACTCTCTCCGTTTGTAACCTCTTCTCTGCACACCACTGTCCTACAAATTGTGACCCAGATTAAAGAAAAGGCATGTGATGGTGCAGAGAACCCTTTATGAAAAGCCCAGAGGTGACCGCTGCCTTATGGGATCCAGGAACTGGGGGAAATGCCTGTAGGCGTGGGGGGAGTGGGTGTGACATGCAAGACTTCTGTCGTAACAGCAGGAAGAAACCTCTGGCTTCTTTTCAGGTGCATATTTCATGCCAACTCAGGGGAATCCTGGGGAGGCAAAAGGTGATTTAACGCTGAACCCAGGAGTAAGAAAGGGATCCACCTGAACTGATACTACCGGACCCTGTCTGGCTACGGGTCTTGTTCCCCAAGGAGTATTAGGAAAAAAAGGCCGCCACCTGGTGACAGCACTGAGTACCCTTCACTAGACTCACCTGGCGATACCTCCATAGTCCAGGCCCTCCTCACCACGCATGATGATGTACAGTCTGCGACGTAGGTCGTATGGCTTCATGTTCATGATCTGAGAAGGAGAGAATAGAGAGACACCCCCCCGAAAAGTGTTAGTCTCCAGCTCTCCCAGATCATCACACAGAGCCGAATCAGGGAGGAATCTTAGGGCCCCCTTTCCCAAGCCCTTGGCTTAAGCAGAACAAGCATCTTTCAAAAAATGCCGTCCTTTGGACTATCCCATGTTCTAACAGCCAAGAGAGGAGGAGGACACGTGTTGGCTTCTCCACATTTCTGGTCTCCAGTAGAAGGGCACAACCCTGGCTCCTTGCTGCTCTCCTACCTGTTGGAAAGAATCCTCAAAAAGCGTCTGCCTGGACACACTGATCTTCACGTGACTGGGTAGGGCATTTGACTGGAAAGACCAAAAAAAAAAAAATCCCTTAGCAGGGAATCAAATGATCTTCCCTTATTCTACTCCCTGTTCTTCATTCAAAGTCATTCCAACCCAATGTACCTTACCCCAGAAAAGCAGCCTGACCCCAGATGGAAAAGGACATGCAGGTTTCTAAACCACTCCCACCACAAAAGCCAACTCTGGATAACCCATCTCTCCAAAATTCAAGAGATTAGCTTTCCCCAAACCCTCAAGACTCTATGGGACAATGTCTCATCCACTTCAGGCTGAAAATAACCAAGCAATCCTGATGAACGTGGCTGGGACCGCCCCCCACCCACAATGGGGACAGCGTCACTGACACCGTAACTCACATGGCAGAGAAAACGGAACTGGTGATACTTCCAACGAAAGCTTCGATCATAGGCACCAGGAGAACCACCTTGCTTGTTCCTAGGAAAAGCAAACAGTTCCCATGGGTCAGGAAATTTCCCAAGCACCAGCAATTTGCCTTTCTGTGTCCTATGAAGTATTTTATTTTAGGAAGGCTGGTTAGTTTAACAATGGAGAAACTAAGACAAAGAGAAAGCGACTTTCATTAGGCTATTAAGACTAGACAATACTTAAAACTACTTCAGTGATCCAGGATGTCAGTGGGATGGCCACTCTCCCCACAATCACTGCTTGGTATCTAGATGACTTCCTAAGTGGCCATGCTGCATTTCTCACCCCCCACCCCCATTAATCTGCTGAACAATCTTCTAATGAGCAGCATCTCCCCCGAGCTACACCAGGTCTGTGACCATAAACACAAGTTCTGCATCCCTGGTCTGTTCCCCAAAGACTCTCCTGATGGTGGGACTCATGAGGGCTCAAGCCCTGCCAAGGCAGCTGCAGAGAAGCCAGGCTGTCACCAGGCTCTGAGGAAGCACAGAGGAGGCCTTGAGTGGAGGATGGAGATAAACCTGGCACGGAAACTCAGATTTCCTGCTTCCCAGAACCCTGACCAGGCAGCTCGGATCAGGTTCATTTTGGAGAGATACCAGATCCCTTACTGTAAACCATCTGGAAACAAGCTGAGTTCCTCGTCCACCACCTCCACCACCACCACCACCAGGCCGGCGGATTCAAGTCCAGCAAGTCCACAGTAAGCATCTCCCACTGGATGATTCAAGTGCTTTTCCAAAGTGCTAATGAACTCTGGACAAATCCATTTGTGCTATTCCTGCTGTTCCACACAGAACGGGCCTGCACTGTACCTGGCAAAGCTAGCTTGCTCCTGGCCCTGCCTCCAACAGAGAGGTGTCCTCCCCGTCATTTCAGCCGAAAAGGGGCCCACAGGCTTCACCAGATCGCCAGTGGGGTCCAAAACACAAAAAAGATGCAGAACTCCTGTTTTAAAGACGCTCCAAAGATGCAGACATGAGTTACTGGACCACTATAAATCTGGACCCTTCTTTCCAGATAACTTTTTTTTTTTTACGGGGCAATGGGGTTAAGTGACTTGCCCAGGGTCACACAGCTAGTAAGTCTCAAGTGTCTGAGGCTGGATTTGAACTCAGGAACTCCTGAATCCAGGGCCGGTGCTTTATCCACTGCGCCACCTAGCCGTCCCTCCAGATAGCTTTTGTCCAGAGAACTGGGGAGCTGAGCTACAGCTTCAAACCTAGCCACCAGAGGGTGCTATGGAGCAGCGCTAACCCATGAAGGGTCATTGTCCAAACTCACCAGAAGGACCATCTCCTCCAAAGCTTCTCTTTCTGGGGCCAGACTGAAAGAGCCTAAATCAGCCCTCGGGGCAGTAGGTAGAACTTACCCTGACTCAAATCCAGGACGTGGGTCCTTAAAAGTTGTGGTGCGTGTGTTGTGGTCCACAAAATAGCGTACCCCCTCACTGGTGTATTTCATCTCCCAGCCTGGGGGCAGGGCAGGCTCCTGGATCATCCTGCAAGACCCAAAAGAAATGTGTCAGTCACCAAGGGCAAACAGCAGACGAGAGGCCACCATCACTTCTCTGTAGGGCCTGGGGCTCTCGGGTCCTTGCCCCTTCTGTTTTAGCCAGGGTCTGCTGAGTCTTTTACTTAGGATGGCCCAGACCTGGGCCTAACTATGGCCAGGCTCCAGAGGGCCCTCCGGCAGAGAGGGACAGAGAAGGCTATCACCTCAAACCCAAGAGAGACTGCCTCTTCCTCCGTGGCACTGACACGGGACAGAACCTGCAGTATCTGGGCCTTGTCCAGTCAACACCAGCATCTCAGGGGAAGACAGGCCTCAGCCTTTTAGGTTCTCACGGGCATACTGCACGACTACAGTGGAGGGCAGCATGGCCACGTGGCTTCAATAAACATTCTCCTGAGAGGGTCTTAGGACACAAGGGCCCAGCTAAGGACCAGCTCCACAGTCCTTTGGTGACCCATCAGATGCTAAGAACTAAAGGTGCTCTCAGTCTCCAGCCCAGCCTCCCAGGCCCCATCCATTCATCCATACCCTTGGGTACGAGGGTCCTCCCACTGGGTGGTGCGTGTGTTGTGATTAACATAATACACACGTCCATTGTCCTGTCTCTTTTCTGGAAAAGAGAGAAAGACTAGGTCAAGAGCTGATTTAAATATTCCTTAACATCTTTTCCTTTGTACGTATCCTGAAGTTCCTGCCCTTAAACCTTGTTAAAGGTTTAACCAATGAGAACTTGATACCCCACCCCACCCCACCACCCCCACTCAGGCTTCACTAATGAGGAGGGAAAGTAGCTTATTTCCATGTCTGGGCTAAGCACTGTCTCCTCCACAGTGGCTGGGGCAAAGGGAGACTGAGAAGCAGCAGTGGCAGCTCTGCCAGGATAACTGCACCCACCTGGGCACCAAACACAGCACGGACCTGCCCTGACCTATGCACCTTCCTCCGCTCAGTGCCCAGCACACAGCAGGTGCTCACTCCATAAGTGCTGGCTCCTGTTTCTTATCTAGCCTGGGTTTCAGGCTCTAAGCTTTCCCATCCACAAGGCAACGAACAGCAGTTAGATTTTGGACACCTGGATGAACCAGTCCCAGAAGCGTCTACTAGGCAAATGAAACAGTTCTGCAGGTGGCTGTATCCCTGCATCTGCTCCATCTCATCAAATTCTGCACAGGAGCAAGCACCCAGTCCCTGCCCCAACACGGCTGTAGGCAGCGAAGACCCTCTTCTATTAAGCAGGAGCATAAGTTTTAGAGCTCCCACTGCCCAAACGCCTGATTTTACAGATGAGGAAACTGAGGCCCAAGGAGGGAAAAGCCCAGGAATGGGGACTGAATTCAGGTCTTTTTGCCTCTATAAGTTCAATGTGGCTTCCTTCCTGTTCAGCCCATCAAAGCCCTTTCTACTGCTTTCTTTTCTCTGTATAGACAGAGAGAAAGGAGAGGAGGCCAGGAACCAGGAAGTAGCTACAACTGCCTCCAAAAGCCTGTGCAGGCAGCCTGTGGCTGGCACCTTCCTTCTCCAGAGGCTTCTGTGGGGCCAGAGCGGACCCCTCCCAACTGCCGCCGCCACTGCCTCCTATGGAAGCCTTCCCGTCTGCCTCCCCAAGCACAAAGCCAAGCTAACCACTGAGACTCAGCATCTGCCCAGCCTGTCTCAAGCCGACACGCCCGAGTGCGTGCTGGCGAGGGCTGAGTGTGTTGTCCGTGGCTCCATCCGCACAGAATAATGGGGTTTCAGGTGCTGAAATCATACCACATCTAGGACAACTGAGGCAGGCTCAGGGAGGGGGAGGCAAAGAATCACTTGCCCAAGGAGGCACAAGTGGCTGTGCTGGGCCCAGAACCCAGGCCTCCTGACACCCCTTCTCAAGGGCTCTCTCCTAAGACTATTCTGCAAAGCCAAGGACAGTGAGACTCTGGGGGCCAATCTAAATGGTCACACTATTAGGCCAGTGACACCAAAGGTACAGAAAAACACCCGGGCCACGCTGACAGCCTTCTGGGAGCCAGGACAGGCCAAATGAGATCATTCCTCACTTCATTTGGTGCTTGCTCCTCTTTCTTTATAAGCATCCCCAGTAAAGTGGCTACCGCCATGCACCCGGACAGACCAGCACACAGGCCAAAAGAACTTGCGGTGAAGAAATGTTTCCTGACACTGAAGCCAAAAAAATTCTTTTTCTCAATTTGGTCCTATTATAGCCTTCCAGTCCTTTCTGAGTGATTTTGTCTCTTCCCTTGGATTTTACATCCTGTAAACAGTTTTTAACCTGGCCCTCTGGCCTGCTCCCGGCCCAATTTAGCTCCATGCTTACTTAGTACAAAAAAAACACAAACCAAAAAAAAAAAAAAACAAACCAAAAAAACCCCCAAACAGCCAACTGGCTTCTCTCATCTTCTGGACTTTAAAAAAAACCAAAACCAAAAACCAAGTGGCTTTTTGACAATGGAAGGAATTCATAAATAAAGAACCTAAAACGTGGCGCTCGTCCCCAGGGCCAGAGGAACAACTCACCTTGGGACTCAGAGCACTAGGTCACAATGTCCCCCAAGTTTCAAATTCTGCTGGCTCTTTTCTACCAAACGATTGTACAAAGTCATTATAATTTGATGCACATTCTTACTTCTTGGGGGCACTGAGCTGGGAGTCCGATGAGCTGGGTTCTAGCCCTGCCCTGCCAAAGTCAGTAGTTTGACCCAGATAAGTCACTTGTCCTACCCCAGCTTCTCTTCATCTGTGAAATGGGCACAATAATACTTGCAATACCTACCTTACAGGGCTGATTAGGAGGCAAGTACTTAAACCTTCACATTCTACATTGCTGTTAGTTATTGATACCACTCTCACCATTTGCTGCTAAGCATAAAATCATAAGGATGGGATCGGATGCCCTCCAAGATCCCTTGGATTCCATAATTGCACTCTTCCAGCTTTCCAAAGTTCTGCAGCCTACTGATATCTGAAATCCCAAAACTCATCTATTAATACATTTGTCTAGACAGATTACCTGAGTAAAAGACTCCCCAGGAGCAAAAGAAGCACGCCTAGAACATTTGTGCTGCCAAAGGACCCATTGTGAGCCCTTATGTATAGGAGTAATTCATTCAGTGATCTCCTAGTGGTCTAAAAGAGTGGATGCTCCTTCCTAGTTTGACCACCAAGGAGGAGAATCCAGTTCGACAGCTGTCTTGTTCCAGGCAGATACGTCCTTGTCATGTTCTGCCCTTCCAAGTCTTCCTGTCTCTATCCTCCCTGGCATTTCCATCTGCTCCCAATTTAATGCTATTGTGTGTGATTCGAAGTCTCACTGACTCCCAGATTCTGTAAGATCTGGATGGTAAGCAAAACTAGTACTCCACAATCCCCATGGCTATACTTGGTCACTACCAGCTCCTTAGTTTCTCAAGCCTTTGTGACAACCCTAGACTCATTCATTAATTGGGAGAGCCTTACTGTACAGTATACTAGAAAGAGCCACCCCAACCCAAAGAGGTAAAGATCCCTGAGCTTGCCAGCATGGCTAACACCCCCAAACACACACTCTAGGGGCAGGGGGTGATGGGAGAGGAAACCACCATGACTTGCCCCTCCATTGTGTTGGTGATATGAGCATTCTTAGAGCACTTGACCAAATCGCCGTACCCAGTCTGGTCTCACGCTTCTAGTATGTAACCCAATGACTATGCAAAGTCCATCTGTAACCAAGCTCTCACTCTCTCTAAAGTGATGGATTTATGGTCTCCTTATAACCCACAACTATTTGCAATGTTAGTAACTTTCACTTCATGCCTAGAGGGACAGCGAAAGGTAGGTGCCAATAGCAATGGAAAAGCAGAGGAGACATCAGGGTAAATAAAGAAGCTGCAAATTCCTGGGACCCCTGGGTCTCCTAAAGGAACTCCACATTAGAGCATCATCCCCAGCTGCATCCCACCCGGAGGAGTTAGGTTGTTAACAAAAATGGGAAGACTTGTCATCACCAGTTATAATGAGGCTACAACCCCCAACATCTTGGCTTCCATGAGGACCCATTAAAGTGTTTGAAGCCTGCCTCGAGGCAGAGACCAAAAACAAATGCCCTTTCCCATAAAGTTCTCAGATAATCTCGACATTTCTTAACTCAGCTACCTGAGCAAAAACCCAGAAAGATCGGTCCAAAAAACAACACTCAAAAACCCTTTGGATACCAGGCTGATGGAGACTTCTCATAGGTTCATACTGCTTTAACTCTGGCTGATGGGAGCTGAGGAAGAGGGGATTCCTCTGCTTTACTTTCTCAACCCTAGGAACCTACTGCCCACAATTCCTCTGAAAGAGAGAGTAAGGCTTTAGGAGGGTATCCCCAGTGTCAGGGAAGGAGAACAGGAAGGAGCCGGGGAATGATGATCAATAGCTGAGAAAAAGCCAAGTGTTCTGCAGGAGAAGGCACGGGATGGCAAGCCTGGGGAAGGAGGGTATGGGCTCAGGGACAGGAGCAACAGAATGTAGTACTTACCCCAGCCAGGAGGAAGGGGACCGAGTGGATCATGGTCAGATGAGGCACCAGAAGACTAAATACAAGAGACAGAAAAAAATAACACACACATAAAACAATGAGGTTAAAAAATGACAATTTTTTTAAAAAAAGAAGCAAATGCCAAAAACTGATTCTTAAATTCTTCAGCATCGGGTCTCCCTGCCCCCTCCCCAATCCTCGACTTCCCTCTGGTACTTAAGGAGCAGAAAGGGGAAACGTGAAGTGGTATCTGCTCCACTGAGAACTTAAAAATCAAAAAGCCCCCCAAGCCAGCACCTCCAAGGCACAAACAGGGAGCTGAATGGAGACAGTGAGGGGAAGAACAAGCGGCGTGGATGAGTGTGACTCAGGCAGGGCAGCTAAGGTAGGAGAAAGGGGCTCAGGGATGGCAGGAAAATTCAAGAGCAGGACTTCCCGGGAAGTTCAGACATGTGTGTCTGCTCTGCTCTTGCTGGCCAAGACGTCTGAAATCACCACCACCTCCAACTTTCTCCAAGAACCACACACAAGAGGGGAAAAAATATCGCAGGCCTTTCCAATGAAATCATTCCCACAAGCCCTGCCCACGCCCAGAGCTTCCTGGCTGTAGACGGCCCCCTCCCCTCCTCAGCTCCCTTCCCCCCCTTTCTCAACATGCTGTGAGAGTAAGCAGCACTGTGCGATATTAACTCAAACTGAAGGGACATTCATGCCCTCACAGACAGGCGTCTCCCCCAAGCCCCTTCACCTCCCCCCGCAATGTTCTTATGGGCCTTCACAAAGCACCTTTATTCCTTCTCCTCCAGCCAGGAGCCAGCTCTTCACCCGGCCTGAACCTGGGGATGCTCAGAGCTATGGACCAGCCTCACCAGAAGTTTGGGGAGAGGGGGAGAGAAAGGGAAGGAGAGAAGTAGAGGGAGGGAAGGCAGAAGAAAGTGTGCACTGGGGAAGAACTGGCTCAAAGGCTAGAGTGTCACTGTTTATATTAGAACTCCCCTTCCCCAGCTCCACTGGGGGCTCCCCAGGGAATGGCAATGCCAGACTGAATGTTCACATACCCCTGGAGTGGGGCAGGGGGTTGGAGGGAAGGGGGATGCTGTCAAACACTTTTCATAGTTAAATAAGAAGAGCATTGTTGCTTTAAAAAAAAAAAAGGACTTTTTATTTCACCTCCTAAAATTTAATAGTTGTATTAGGGGATCACATTCCAAATACAGGCTTCAGGATGCCTTATTTACCTAGCTTGGGGAAAAGGGGGCCATGGATCAGGAGGAGAAGTATATGAATGGAGCTCAGTCTGAGCTTGTGAAAACATTGAGCTAAATTGCCACCCACCCCACCCTCATAACCCTCCCCAACACCCCTCTCTGAGAAGACAGAGAAACTTTTTTTTTTCCAAGGGGACGACACAGCCCACTACTCAAGGCAAGAGTTTTCATTTTTAACAAAGACGTTTAGTTTAGAACCCAAGGTTCCCTTGAGGGGTTCCACCGCCCTACTTCAGCCAAGTGCCTCCTATGAGCTGGATGTGAAATGGCAAAAGGGAAGAGAGAGGAAGGCTCAAGCCCCAACAAAGGAAAAGGTACAAGAATTAACAGTACAATTTAAGGCCTTCCATAACTGCCCCCAGAACGGCTCGAGAGCATTTTTGCTGGGAATGAAAGACAGCAACTTGTTTTTGTAGATGCTTGCCCATCATTCCTCACCCATGGCTTGCATAAAATCTCCGGCAACGCTCAAGCTTCTCTGCTTTTCATTACCAGAGAAAGCACCCAAAGGCACCGTCCTGCACAGAATTCAGCTGTCATGAGATGATACCCCGAGGAAAAGTGAGCTGAGATCCTGTCTGGTAGTTCATCTATTAACTACAACTACCATAAATACATTTAGGCAAATGAAGGAAAGCAGCTGGAACCGTCCGGGAAACAGGATGCCACTGTTTTTTCAAAAGAGGGAAGGAAATGCATTAAGTAGAAAGATGCAGAAATGCCCCCTGGAGATGAGCTGCAGAAAAGAAAATTCTTAGAAAGGGGAGGTGAGGAGAAATGAGACTGATTGGCTTAGGTCCTTCTTAGATGCTAAAATGGTATGAGATGCACTAGCACTCTTTAAAGTGATTTTTCCAAAGCCCTTCCTACCCCACCAAGTCTCTTCCTATCAGATCCTCCGAACCTGTAAGAAACAGAAGAAAAGAAGGAAGGAAAGCATGAAAAAAGAAAGGGAATAACATAATGAAGAACATGGTTAGCAAATGAACCAGGAGGAACGGGGACACTGACGCTTATAAAGATGGATATTTGACTTGGACAGTTAAGATTTTCCAAGTACTTAGCTCTGTTCCACATATTTCTTATTTTAATGAACTTAATGAAAAAAAGAGAATGAAATAAGGACAGTGAACTGAACCAAATTAGAAACTAATAAGAAATCCTTGCTCGGTAAAACCTATTCCCCACCAAAAAAACCCACAGCATTTATATAATGTTTTAAGGTTTATTTTTTTAATTAAATTTTATTTTATTCTCAAAGATCAACTTTGTCTCCCTCCCACTTTCCTCTCCCTCCTCCCAACCCTACATCGAGAAGGCAGGAAAAACAAAACCCGTTACCAACACGTACAGTCAAGCAAAACAAAATTTCTCGCTGGTCATATCTAAAAAAAGATATGCTTCACTCTGCACTTTGACTCCATCCCTTCTCTGTGAGGAAATAGGCATCATGCTTCATCACAAGTCCTCAGGATTTGTGATTGGTCATTATGTTTATCAGAGTTCCCAAATTTTCATACATACACACACACAAACATACATACACACATGCATATATACACACACATATATACAAACATTCCTATATATTCTTATATACATATATGAGTATGTATGTATTTTCTCCTCTTTTAATTAATCAAGATCCTCTTTCTCATCCTTCCCTCTCAACTCTCACTTCCTCCTATAGAGAACACAAGAAAAACAAAACCTATTACACACATGTACGGTCAATCAAAACAAATTTCTACACTGGCTACATCTAAACAAATACCTGTCTCATTCTGCATTCTGAATCTTTCACCTCTCTATCAGAAGCGAGCAACACATTTCAGGTTGCAATCATCTAGAATTATGGTGGGTCCTTCCACTGATAAGAATTCAGCACTTCTGGGTTTATTCCAACACAATTATAGATTGTAATTAGTTCAGCCACTCCCTAATTTATATGGGTATATATGTTCCCTAATTTCTTATGGCTACTCCCTCAGATTCTCATCCGTTGCTATCTCAAAAAAAGCTATAAATAATCGTGCACATCCTTAGAATTTGTTCTGCTGAGAACAAGTCATTCCCTTATTCTACCTTCCTCCTCACTGAGAAGGCAAGAAAAAGCCCATCACAAACATATACAGCTTTACAAAACAAATCCCTACATTAGCCACATCCAAAAAGGGGGGGGGGCGGGGAGAGAAGGAGGATGAAAATATACTTCACTCTGCCCTCAGAATCCACCAGTTCGCTTTCTGGAGGAGGGTCGCTTTTTTTGGTCACGAGTCCTCTGGAACTGTGGTTCGTCGCTGTGTTGAGCAGGGCTCCTAAATCTTTACAGTATTTTTGTTACTGTATGAATTGTTCTCCTAGCTCTACCTGCTTCACTCTGCATCAGTTCATACAAGCCTTCCCAGATTTTTCTGAAACCATCTCCCCTCATCATTTCTTATAGAACAATATAGTATTCCATCATGTTCATATAAAACAGCTTGCTCAGCTGATCCCCGTCTGATGGGGATCCCCTCAGTTGCCCATTCTTGCCACCACAGAAAAAGCTACTGTAGCTCTTTTTGTCCGTGCGGGCCCTTTGGCTCCTTCTTTGATCTCTTTGAGGGGTAGGCCTAGCAGTGGCAGTGCCAAGGCAAAGGCTAAGCACGCTTTAACAGCCTTTGGGCATAGCTCCGTGATGTTGTCCGGAATAGTTAGGACTAGTTCACAGCAAGGCCAACAATGCATGATTGTGTGCTTGTTTTCCCATAGACTCCCCAGCAAAGTAGAATTCTTAACGCAGAACTGCCCCAGGGTAGAAGGGCACTTTCTACTGGGATAAAGACTCCCCAACAAAAATGGCTGGGAAACTAGTAAAGTAGTGTGGCAGAAACCAGGTTTAGGCCAAGATCTTAATAAGCTATATGCCATGATAAGTTCCAAAAGGATGCATGACCTGAATATAAAATGTTCTATCAGGATCAACTGCGATAGACTTAACTCTTCTCAGCAATACATTGATCCAAGACAATGCCAAAAGACTTATGGTGGAAAATATTCTCCACATTCAGAACAAGAACTATGGAGTCTGAATGCAGACTGAAGCATACTATTTTCTCTTTTGTTGTTGCTTTTTTGTTACTGTCCTTGTTTATTCTTTCTTGTGTTTTTTTCCTTGTGTTCTGATTAATGTGGAAATATGTTCAACATGATAAGTAATGTATAACCTACAACAAATTGCTTGTTGGCCTCAGGGTGGGAGAAAAATTTGGAACTCAAAAAATATCTTTAATGTGTTTGAGAAAAGTTTAAAATTAGAATTAAAATTTAAAAAATAAAATAAAATAAAATGTCATATCAGGAAAAAAAAGCAGTATAATCAAAGAAGATTCCTTTCAAATATTGTTAGGGGGAGAATTCTTACCTAAACGAGGAATAGAGATGATCATAAAAAATAAAACTGCTCATTTCAATGATGGAAAATTGAAAAGTTTTTGCATAAGCAAAAAAAAAATGCAGACTCAGAAGAGAAACAACTAGGGAAATACAAAAAATTGACTCAGATATATAAGAACCATTCCTTAATCTATGTGTTCAGAGATTATCAACCAGTGCTCCCTAAATGAACAAATGCAAGTTATCAAAAGTCATATAAAAATGCTTCAAATGCACAGTGAAACTCAGGCTCCATCTCACATGCATCAGATTGGCAGAAGAGAAAATTGTTATTGTTGGGAAAGCTCAGGGAAGATGGCTGTGAACTATCTCGAGGTTTTTAGAAAAGTATTTGTAACCATATCCAAAGTCACAAAATTGTCCATGCCCTTTGAGTCAGCAGTGCACCCAAGAAAGTCAATGATAGAAGGAAAGGACTTCCATATACTGATAGAGGCACATTTTGTTGTAGCAAAGAACTGAAACAAAGTAGGTGCCCATCAATCAGGGAATGGCTGAACAAATTGTAGTATATGACTGGAATGGAATTTTACTACATTGTAAGAAATGAGTGGGGTATACTGGATGAAGAGCTGGCCTTGGCACCAGGAAAGCCTGGGTTCAAGCCTTGTCTCTGATATATATGGACTGTGTGACCCTGGGCAAACTACTTTTTAATCTCTTGGTCCCCTGGAGAGCTCTCTAAGCCTCATAAGGGAGTGTCAGTGAAATCACAATTCCAGTCCCTGTCCTCAGTCTATTTCAGAAGAAATGAGGAATGTGAAGGACATGTATGAAATGATGCAGATGGAAACAAACAGAAACAAGAAGATAACATGTGATCGCAACAATAATAATGTCAGGAGTAACAACTTTGGAGGACCTCAGGACTCTCACCAAAACAGTAACACTTAAGACTTCACACACCCAGTGAAATACAACTCCCTCTCCTGGCAGAGAGGTGATGGATAGAGGTACAGAACAAGGCAGCCATTATCAGAAAAGGCCAATGATCGGCCATATATATTTGTGAAAGGGGAAGAGAAGATGGTAGCAGATAAAAATGGATGTGACAGGGGGCGGCTAGGTGGCGCAGTAGATAAAGCACCAGCCCTGGATTCAGGAGTTCCTGAGTTCAAATCCGGCCTCAGACACTTGACACTTACTAGCTGTGTGACCTTGGGCAACTCACTTAACCCCCATTGCCCAGAAAAAAAAAAAAAGTATGTGACAAAAGAGAACGTCAATAAAACATTTCTTAAAGGCACAGAACAAAAGTTAGTGCAGAAGGAGACCTAAAAACAACAATTTTGTTATCATCTTGATGTAAGAGAATCTCAGCTTCTTGAAATGTCTGTTTCTCAATTATTGTTGTGTTTGCAATAAAAAAGAAAATGCTTCAAAAATAAGTGGGGGGTGGGGGGAGAAGAGGAACGTACTGCCTTGGAAACTGGTAGATCCCCAGTAATTTTAAGCTCATTTGAAGGGGATATAATTGAGGAGATACCTATTCAAAGATGGATTAGACCAAATGACCTTCAGATCCCATCCAACTAAGATCCTGTGAGACTATTCCATAGAAACAGATGGAAACACGTTTTTTTCTTAATTTTTTTCCCTCTTTGACAATTCCTCAATCTGAAGTTTTGAGGTTTTTTTTTTACTGTTTTCTCTCACAACTGAGCTAATGTGGGAATGTTTTCCATGACTACTCATGTATAACTTATGTTGAAATGCTCGAGTTCTAGTGGGAGGGGGGTGGGAATGGAGGAGGAAGAGAAGTTGGAACACAATTTTTTTTTTTTTTTGCAGGGCTATGGGGGTTAAGTGACTTGCCCAGGGTCACACAGCTAGTAAGTGTCAAGTGTTTGAGGCCGGATTTGAACTCAGGTACTCCTGAATCCAGGGCCGGTGCTTTATCTACTGCGCCACCTGGCTGCCCCAACAAATTTTTTTTTAATTGATGTTAAAGTTTGTTTTTACATATATTTTGGGAAATAAAGTTCTATTCAATTAAAAAAAATATTCCGTAGAAAATTGTTAAAGACAACGTTTAGGGAATACAAGTGGCACAGATGTCACCAGGTCTATAATATTCCTGGAACTACTATTCTGGCTTCCTTTACTTACGTTTCGACTTTCTCTCCAGGCTCCTCTTCCTCCTCAAGGGCAATTGCCTTGGCCCTGCCTCAGTAGCTTCCCCTGTCTTCCTCCCCCATCCTTCCTCCCAGATTCCACTTCCCCTTGATGTGTTATTTTCCTTCTTTAGAACATCAGCTCCTTGAGGTCAGGGATTATCCTGCGGCTCGACATAGATCCATTGTGCTTAGCATGGTGTCTAGCACATACTAAGCTTTTACAAATGCCTTATCAATCTACAAATCTCAGGTTCTGTGACTTTATGGGATATGGGAGCTTGAAGCAAGATCAGGTAGGAAGCTTCGTACAGGAATGTGGTGATAAGGGTCTGAACTAAAATGGTAGAAGTGGACACAGGAATAAAAGAACAGCTGTGTGACATTTTGAAGGACAAATCTACAGAATTTGATGACTTTATGGATACAGGGATGTAGGAGTCAGAAGACAGAAGGATGAATCTAAGCTGACTTCCAAGTTTCAAGCCCAGATCACTGGAAGACAAGGAGAATCCTTAATAGAAACAGGGAAGACTGGAAAGAGGATCAGTTTGGGGAAAGAGATAATTCAGTTTTCTTTAGGCATAGACGAGAGAGATCAGAATTGGCAAGTAAGTAAAACTCCTTTTTGGAGGAATTCACTGTTTATGAGCCACAATATGGTCAAATGGTGAAGTGTCTAACCCCTGCCCATCAGCCAGAACAGCAACAACAAGGGGATGCAACTTACCAAAAACTCTCTACCCTTAAAGGGCTCCTTTCTCTTACTGAAAGCCACTCAGGACTCTTACCTGGTAGAGGAATCTTTGGCTGAACTGCTGCATGGCCCCCTGGAGCTGATTCCTTTGAGATTGCCACTGTTCATAGTTTCTCACGTACTCTGCTGTTGGACGCTGCCAGGTAGTGGTCCTGGTGTTGTGGTCCACATAGTAATACCTTCCTCGGGGGTCCACACGCTTTTCCCAACTGCAAATATTAAGTTTAGAGTCAGCACAATGGCCTCTAACTCTTGAGAGGGAGACCCCAAGATTTCCCAGGCTGAAGACAATGGGGGTAGGTTTGGGGCCTAGCAATTTGGGGACCCACCGGGAAGCAGCTAAATCCCAATCTCTATGGCTTACAGAGAATATTCAATGTTAACAAACAGCGAGTGGTGGAGAAGTATACGCAGGAAGGGAGCTGGTTCACAGCACGGCAGGACTTTCTATTTGTTTGGTATAAAGTAGCCTTTTCAGGGTTGAGCCATAGCACCTTAGCTCCGGAAGTGACATGGGGGAGTTAGGAGGAATGCAGGGAAGAAAAGAAGACAGGTGAGCATGGTGGGAATGATGTGATTCACAAGCCACCAGAAAAGATGAGCAAAAGCTAAACCCTGAGAGCGCACTGACCTCGAGGTAAATTGTTAACAATGCAGTGCAAAGGAAGCCAAACAACATAAATTCTAATCTTTTAGAAAGACCTTTGGTTGTGACCCTCTCTGATCTCCCCTTGCCTTAAACTGGTTACCCCACAGTCCACTGTGTCCTATCTCAATACTTTCCTCAACCCCACGGATCTTCCAGCCAGTTTCTGTCTGCAGGCTCTTGGCTATTTCTTCAGAGCTTCTGACCCCCACTCTTTGCAACCACTAGACTGCTCTAACCCCTAAGCTCTCTTCAGTCCACAGGTCTGGTTTTGAGACTGCTGCCTGCCAGATACCTCCATTTGAACATCTGGCAATATTTCAAATTCGACAGATCTATAAGCAAACTCATCCACTTTCCCCCAAATGACCTCTCCTCGCTGCCTTCCCCGTCTTTGTATCAATGTTTCCAGATGTGAACATGTGGATTGATCCTGGTCTCTCCCTGTACTGCCCCCTTTTCCTACACCAGTCAATAGGGAACCAAGTCATAGCACTCTTTCCTCCACAATGCCTCTTGTCCTTTCCTTTCTATTCCCAGGGCCATCTGCCTAATCTGGGCCTTCTATCTGGTTAATGCCTTCTGCGTACCCTACTGCAGTATTCTCCTTACTGATTTCCCTACATCTGGAATCCCCCTTCTCCAATCGATCTTACATATCACCATTGTATTAATCTTCTTCAAATACCATTCTGCTCTTATCCTCCTATGCCTCCAGTGAAAATGCTCCAAGGGCCATTTGTTGCCAATAGGGCCAAAATACTCAGATTAGCATTCAAAATCCTTCAAAATGTGACCCCAACCCTAGCTCTCCAAATGCATCTCCCATTAATCTCCCTCCATGAATTCTCCTCCCACCCCAAACTGGTCTCTTGGTTAATCCTCATTCACATCTTGTACTTCTCCTCCTCCATGCTACTGTTGGTAACATCCCCCTGCTCAGGATGCCCTCCCTCTTTCTCTCCATGCCATTTAAGGCTGCCCAGCTCAAGCCTCACTTTCTCTGTGATGAGGTCTTTCCCCAACTATCCCAGTTAGGAGTCACCATTACCAGTCTTTGAACTCTTAAGAGTATTTCCTCTCTATAATAATCACCTGCCACAAAGTATGGGTCATTTCATATTGTTATTTATCTCTCCATGTAAATGGCTTGTTTCCCAACTCGACAGTAAGAACCTGGAGGGCAGGGGCAGCTAGGTGGTGCAATGGATAAAGAAAGTACTGGCCCTGGATTCAGGAAGACCTGAGTTCAAATTTGGCCTCAGACACTTGACATTTACTAGCTGTGTGACCCTGGGCAGGTCACTTAACCCTCATTGCCCTGCAAAAAGACAAAAAACAGGGGGCAGCTAGATGGTGCAGTGGATAAAGCACCGGCCCTGGATTCAGGAGGATCTGAGTTCAAATCCAGCTTCAGACACTTAACATTTACTAGCTGTGTGATCCTGGGCAAGTCACTTAACCCCAATTGCCTCACCCAAAAAAAAAAAAAAAGACAAAATACAAAAACAAAGAAAACCCAAGAACCTGGAGGCCATAGATCTTTTTTTTTGGGGGGGGGGTGAGGCAATGGGGGTTAAGTGACTTGCCCAGGGTCACACAGCCAGTAAGTGTTAATTAAGTGTCTGAGGCCAGATTTGAACTCAGGTGCTCCTGACTCCAGGGCCGGGGCTCTATCCCCTGCGCCCCCGGCTGCCCCCGGCTGCCCCCTGGGTCATTTTTATAGGCGTCGGTGCGTCAGAGTTTAAGACGGTGCCCTTCTCACGAGGGGCATCTGCTAAGCATTTGTTGCTGATGATAATGAGGATGAGCACGGCTGGATGACAGGGACAAGCAAGAGCTTCCCCTTTTCCCAAGCCTTGAAAAAGGCTCCCTGGTCTAGTGTCATCCCTGAACATTCTGGGAAATGGAATGAGAAGACCAAGGGGAAAAACCCAGCAAACGAGACTGACAGCCTCATGGAATAAATTATGTTTCAAGCAAAGTTCTTCGTCTGGGGCTGTGAACCTGAATTTGGGGTGTGGGGGAGACTTACATATTTGTTTTCACTAACTTCTGGTCTCTTTTGAAATCCTGTGGGTATAAAAACCTTATTCTGAGAAGTCCATAGGCTTCATTCATTAGACTGTCAAGGTGATCCATGACTCCCAAAAAAGGACCTTCCCCCCAAAGATTTAAAGGGACAAAGTGACCAAGTGCCCCCTGACCAATAGCCAGTTATAAAAGCAGAAGTACATGGGGAAGAAATGGCCTCTCTGTCACCCTAAATCTACCAGGAGGTCTACAGAAAAGCCTAGAGCCGGAGGAGACCAACGCAGGAATGCCAGAGATCAAAAGGATGGAGGGAAATGATGTAAAGCGTAACAGATTTGTGCTCTACCAGTCAGTGGCAATGGCCTCCTTGTTTGTGGTCCTTCCAGCACCACGCTCCGGGTCCATCTTCCTGCATTGGCCCTGGCTGTCCCCAGTGCCTGGAATGCTCTTCCCCCACCCCTCTACCCCTTCTCTGCAGGAGGCCTTCCCCCCTTCCAACATCTTCCCCTCCGAGATTACCTTCATCTAGTCTGTAGATGTCTTCTGCGTACCTAGTGATTTACATGTTGTGCCCCCCCCCCGCCCCCGCCCCCAAGAACCTGGCTGCTGGAGGACAGAGGCTGTTCTTTGCATTTCTTTGAATCTCCAACCCTTAGCAAGTACCAGGCACACAGTAATCACTTAATAAGTGCTTGTTAATGGACTGTCCGCCTACCTGCCTGCCTGGAAGGAACCCTAGAGGTCCCAGAAGGGTTATGTGATGGCCAGGACCCCAGGGTTAGAGCTGGGGCATACCATGAAAGCTGCTAATCCAGCTCTCTCCTTTAGAAGTCAAGACGAGTCACCCAAATGCAAAGTGCTAGAAGGAAGTGGGAGAGTCAGGGGCTAAGCCGCCGTGCCACAGGACCACACTGTGAGCAGAGCACCCTTCCTGGACCTCGGCTCCCTGGAATGAAAGTACGACAAGGACTAGAGAGATGGAGGCGCCGGGGAGGGAAGGCTCTGCAAGGGAGAGACAGAAAGGACACCGGCCATTTCACTCGAGGGAGACGCAACAACAGTGGAGAAGATTCCTCGTTTTCCTCAATAATGCTACAAGCAAAGGAGTCAAGACTGGCAAAAGCCTGGGCCACCCTCCTCGACACGCTGGCATAGCAGGGAAACATCAGAACGGCTCGGGCCTGGTTGTTCCTTTGGTGCTTGCTGCGGCCGAGGGCACGTACCGAGCGGAAGCCACCGGCCCATCTTATTTCAGAGACAAACTAGGTGGTGGCCAAGGCTGGACAACAGAAAGGCTGTGGTGGGCCCATGGCTGGAGCTCTCTTTCCACTGACCGATAAGGAGAGCACAAGCATTAATTGAGCCCTTTTGTTTCACCCAGCTTTCTCCACTGTGACACCACATGAGGAGCAAGAGGGCCTGAAGAATTGAGAAGAATAAAGCTTTGGCTTCAATGTTTTCCTTTAAGAAGAATTCAGGGGGAGGGGGGTGCAGCTAGGTGGCGCAGTGGATAAGCACGGGCCCTGGATTCAGGAGGACCTGAGTTCAAATCTGGCCTCAGACACTTGATACTTACTAGTTGTGTGACCCTGGGCAAGTCACTTCACCCTCACTGCCCCGCAAAGAAAAGAAAAAAAGATTAAAAAAAAGAAAAAGAGGAAGAGGAAGAATTCGGGAAATAATCATAAGGAGGCAGGAGGTGCTAAGATCAGGCCTCAGCAGGAAGCCCCCATCCGGGTCTCACCACAGTGCTAAGAGGAAGAGGAAGCTCACTCTTAAACAACGTCATGGAACGGCTTTGTTTCCACGCCATCCAAGTACTGACTAAGACCAGGCCTGAATAACTTGTAGGAAATATCTCTGATATAATTGTGTGAGAGAGAAAGAGAGAGAGAGAGAGAGAGAGAGAGAGAGAGAGAGAGAGAGAGAGAGAGAGAGAGAGAGAGAGGGAGGAGAGAGAAAAGGAGGGGGGGAGAGAGAGAGAGAGAGAGAGAGAGAGAGAGAGGGGTGGAGGGGGGGAAGAGGTGAGGGGAAAAAAGGACAGAGACAGAATTTCCTCCACAAGAAACAAAATAAAACCCCACCCGTTCAGACTTACATGAAAGGGGCGAGGCCACCTTATACTACATCCTGATCACACAATGTGAATGTCTACGAAATGGACCATTGAAAGATAATGCTTAACTTGGGTCATTCTAAAAGTGAAATTCTAAAGTCATTCAAAGTGAAAAATGGAAATAATAATGAGAAGTTACCAGAAACTCTTTTCCCAGAAGGGATGGGAAAGGGGGAAAAAAAAATCCTCCTACTGGAAAACCCTAAGCTAGGAGGAGACTCCTCATGGAAAGTCCTAGGGAGAGAAGGTGGGGCCGTGTTTGCTCAGGGCCTGACTGGCATGTGGGCGGTGGCCGGGCTCGAGGCCTCTCAGGTATCCTGCCCGCTGCTGGCCCCCCTTCCCACACCACACTGAAGAGGAGGGAGGGAAGCCTGCCCGTCCATGGACATATAAACCCTTCGTGGCTACTTTCTTAGAAAAGGGTTCTTTTTTCTGTGAGTGGGAGACGTTCCCTTTCAAAAGCTTTCAATGTGGGGATTCACATTTGGAAAGAACGTTCTGTCCCTGGCAGACAGAGAACCAAACCACTTCTCCTTCCCTTGGAAGCCCCCTCGTGTCGTCTGGTTATGGCAGAGAATGCCCCTCCCTCCCTCCAGAACCCAGATCACTGGAGAGGCAGACTGTCTGCAATGGCAGATCTTTCGAAGGATAGCCTTCCTATCTGATCTCGCCAGCTCCTTTTTATGAGGTTTTCAAGAACACGCTCTACCTTTACCTCCTTCCACCCTCTCTTCTGAATGCTACAATGATGATGCTCTAAAAATCTCCATACAGACTTGACAAATGATTCCATATGAGCCCACAGGAAAAGCGAATAAGAAAGAATTCAGGTGGCCCAACAGAGGTGCTACAATATTTTGTAAAACCCGGTAGACATGGACAGCTAGGTGGCGCAGTGGATAGAACACCGGCCCAGGAGTCAGGAGGACCTGAGTTTAAATCCGACCTCAGACACTTGACACTTACTAGCTGTGTGACCCTGGGCAACCCAATTGCCTCACACACAAAAACCAAAACCCAGTAGACCGTCCTAGAAACACGTGACTCAATAACAGAAAAGTTTCTGTGCAGTGAAATCTACTGACTTGCAACTGGGCATCTATAGTCTAAGGTCTCTCCAGTGGTCTCAAATTTTAGGTCCCCAACCCCAAGGCTCCCCTTGCTACTTGGCAAGGCCAATGCATGCCCACAGGTAACACCTGCAGGCCTCAAGTCAATGCGGCAGAGATAGAAAAAGGGAAGAGGCAAGGAGGAGAGCGAGCACAATATGTTGGAAAGGAGAGTTCCCTTGGCAGAGGATCCGGGAGCAGTCTTAGGAATCTTACCCTGGAGGAAGGGGCCTTTCCCAGGTAGTCGTTTTCGTATTGTGGTCAACATAATAGACCCTCCCATTGGGCAGCTCTCGTTGTTCCCATCTGAAAAGAAATAAAACAAAAGAGATATGAGGTGCACAGGGAAAGGAAACCAGGTGCAGTGGGGCCCAAAGCCCCAATGAATCCCACAAATCCAACAACAAGCAAGTGCCTACGATGTGCAAGATACCTGTGAACAAAGATTTTTAAATGACGGAGGCACTGTCCTCAAAGAACTTATTAGAATTGAGTGGATAATGGAGGTGACATAGACAGACCTAAAAAGTCCATAATCCCTTAGAGCAGAGCAGGCGCTCCAGGAATCTATCTACCTCTTACTGGACAGTACCTAGTTCTATTTTTCTGCCTGGATCACACCTTTTGGTGGGGGGGAGGGCGGGAAGAATGTTACATGATTACTCTCAGCTCTGGCGCACACTGCATTTTCCTGGGCTTTCTTTCCCCCATGCGTGGAACACTCTCCCTCCTTATCTCCTCCAGCAGCTGGTGACCCAGGCTTCCTTTGTGTCTCAGCTCAAACTCTACCTTCTGTAAGAGGTCTTTCACAGTCCCCCTCCAGACTCACACCTTCCCTCTGGGATGGCCCTCCATTTGTACTGTATATATATTGCATGTCCAGAGTGATCTCCACTTTGTCTCCTCATTACACTCCAAGTTCCTCAAAAGCGGGAATCATTTCTGCCTTTCTTTATCAAGAGCATTTAATACAGTACTCAGCACACAGTAAGCATTCATTAAGTACTTACTGACTTGATCATATATGATCATGATCAAATGTATCTTCAGAATATAAGAACAACAGATAACTCAGAAATCCCAGATGTATCGTCATTTATTTGCCCTCTCTAGACACGATGCCAAGCTTGGCTTCTACTTCTATCATCAGTACTCATGGAAAGGCAACAAGGTAATCATCATAACAACTAGCACTTCTAAAGTGCTTTAAGGTTTGAAAAGCACTTTATAAAACCTGGGAAGACTTATACCAGTGGATGCAGAGTGAAATGAGCAGAACTAGAACACCGTACACGGTAACAGCAATAATAGAAGGATGATCAACCATGAAAGACTTGGCTCCTCTAGTCAACACAATGATCCACAACAACCCAAAAGGACTCACGATGAGCAATGTCATCCACTAACAGAAAGAAAAGTGATGAAATCTCGCTGCAGACTGAATTTTTGGCACTTAATTTTTTCACAACATTGCAAATGTACAAATATGTTTTGCGTGACTTCATGTGTATAATGAGTATTGTATTTCTCACCTTCTCAACAGGTAGTGGAGGGAGAAAATAAGTTTTAAAAAAAGGGCACACATGGGGGCGGCTAGGTGGCGCAGTGGATAAAGCACCGGCCCTGGAGTCAGGAGGACCTGAGTTCAAAGCCGGCCTCAGACACTTGACATTTACTAGCTGTGTGACCCTGGGCAAGTCACTTAACCCCCATTGCCCCACAAAAAAGGGGGGGGGCACACACACACACACCCAATCTCATTTGAGTCTCACAAAAACCTTGTGAGATAGGTAAGGAGGATATTGTTTATCTCCATTTCAACTACATTGTCGTCTTCTCACATCCCGTGCTACCTTATTATATTATAGACCCTGCCAGACTAAGTTTCTGACTTGGCATGCTCCCACCATTCACTGCCTTCACTACTACTAATGTGCTGCTGAATGTGATGGAAAAGTTCAGAAAAGCATGCTAAATGGATCCACCATAGATTTATGTTACTTAACTCAACCAGGCCCTCACTGCCACAAGGCCATCCTTTTCTTCCTTCCTAATTATCTCCCTCTCCTCAGCAGCTCTTCCAAACCCTCCTCAAACCCCCCATGGCTCTCCCTCTCCCCATTCTCTGCACAGAGAATCTTGCCTCATGTTTTACAAAAACAAATTTAAGCCATTCACTGAGAGCTCCTTCTCCTCCCTTCCGCCTTTCACATCATCTGGTGCCTTATGCCACTATCTTCTCATTCACCCGTCTCAGAAGAAAAGTGGCCCTTCTCTTGGCTAGAACCCCTCTACGTGCACAACAAACCCCATTCCATCTCATATGTTCCGAGAGAATGTCGCCTGTGTCACCCCATTCTATCACTTACCTTTAATCATCCCCCATCTATTGGTTGCTTCTCTACTCCCTACAAAAAGATCTTTGTCTCTCCTTTCCCCCAAAACTCTCACTTCACCCATCCATTCCCTACTCACTATTGTCCTACAAAGGGGTATGCTAACTCCAGTTCCTCCTGGCTCACTAAAGCCTAATGTTAATAATGCAGAATAAACTTAAAAGTGTGTTGTGTATGGGGCAGCTAGGTGGTGCAGTGGATAGAGCATTGGCCCTGGATTCAGGAGGACCTGAGTTCAAATCCAGCCTCAGACACTTGACACTTACTAGATGTGTGACTCTGGGCAAGTCACTTAACCCCCATTGCCTCGCCCCCCCCCCAAAAAAGTGTGTTGTGTATATATTCTTTTTCCCAAAAGGGCTGGAGAATGAGTTGTTAAATATTTTTCAATCAATCAATCAATATTTGTCAGGGACCTACTCTGTGCCCAGCATTGTGCTAAGCCCAGTGTAGAGGGTAAAAGATGAAATGGGAACAGAGCTAGGTCCAGAATTGAGTCACAAGATGAAGTCAGTGTGGTTCATCCAATCCCCACTACCACTTGATGTTCTAATCCCCTCACAGAGAATATCAAAAAAAGGGGCAAAAGACAATCCCTAACCTCCAGGAGCTTACAATCTAATGGGGGAGACAGCATGCAAACAAATATATACAAATGATATATAAGATAAATAGAAAACAATTAACAGAAGACACTGGAATTCAGAGGGGTTGGGAAAGGCTTTTTGTAGGAGGTAGGATGAGACTTAAAGGAAGTTAGGGAGATCAGTAATTAGAATAGAGGAAGCAGAGGATTCAGCCAGAGATGCCTGGGGCCGAGAGTTGGAATGTTTGGTTCATGAAACAGTCAGGAGGCCAGTGACAACAGATGAAGAATATATGTCAGCGGGGCAGCTAGGTGGCACAGTAGATAGAGCACCGGCCCTGGAGTCAGGAGTACCTGAGTTCAAATCCGGCCTCAGACACTTAACACTTACTAGCTGTGTGACCCTGGGCAAGTTGCTTAACCCCAATTGCCTCAAAAAAAAAAAAAAAAAGAATATATGTCAGGGAGTAAGTTGTAAGGAGAGTGGAGGGAACTGAGTTATGAAGGGCTGTAAATGACACACACAGCATTTTGTATTTTTGTTCCTACAAGTAATAGGGAGCCACTGGAATTGAGTAATGGGGTGACATGATCGGACCTGCACTTTAGGAAAACCTAAAATAGATTGGACTGGAGTAGAGAGAGACTTGAGGCAGGCAGACCCACACACAGGCTATTGCAATAGTCCAGGTGTGAGGTGATGAGAGCCTGCACCAAATGGGTAGCAGCATCAAAGGAGAGAAGGGGGTATATTCAAGAGATGTTGCAAAACCGAGATCGACAGGCTCTGACAACAGCTTGGTACAGCCAGGGATAGGGGGAAGAAATAGTGAGGAATCCAGGATAACTCCAGGGCACACTAGCACTCACTCCAAAGTTCCTTTTTCTTTTCCTATATCTTCTTTCAGAAAAAGAAAATAAGGACAGCTAGGTAGCTCAGTAGATAGAGCACCGGCCCTAGAGTCAGGAGGACCTGAGTTCAAATCCAGCCTCAGACACTTAACACTTACTAGCTGTGTGACCCTGGGCAAGTCACTTAACCCCAATTGCCTCACCAAAAAAGAAAGAAAGAAAGAAAGAAAGAAAGAGAAAATAGATTTTTATTGATATCTTTTTTCACACTGCCCAAATTTATTTTTAAATGTTTTTTATATTCTGAGATTAATAAATGCCAAACAAAACAGGAGTTTTCATATATATGTATACGCATATATTAGAACAAAAGAGGTCCATATATAAAAATGCAGAACTCTACTACGCAGTTTGATTTTGTCTGATTTTGGTTTTAAGTATATAATAAAGACAACATATAACTTTAAAAGCTGTCTTAATTTCCCACGATTCTTTCAGGCCTTCCTTCCATTCTCTTCTGTGTATTTTTTTTAATGCTTCAAAGAGCCTCTTTTCCTTCTTTCCTTTCTTTCGCTATCCTGTTCTACCTCACCTTCCCACCCAACCCCCAAATTGGAAAAAAAGGAAAACAAAATCTTCTAACAAATGGGCCTAGTGAAACAAAACAAATTCTCACATTGGCTTTGTCTGAAAATATGTGTCTGATACTGCAACTTGAGTCTGTTCACTCTCTGTCAATAGGTGGGGAAGCATGTGCCATTATCAACCTTCCGGAATACTGACTGGTCATTGCATTGGTTAGAATTCTTAAGTCTTTCAAAGTTGTTTTATTTTTAACAATGTTGTGATTGTGGTGTAAACTTTTCAGCTGGTTCTACTCAATTCCTTTAATCATTTCTTATGGTACAATAAACATTCCATTACATTCACATATCATCATCTTTTCAGCCATTCCCTGATGGGCACCTTGGTTTACAGTTTTTTGTCACTGCAAAAAGGGCTGCTAGCTCTTGCTCTTTCCATACATAAAGTACACAAACACACACATATACATACATACATATATAAAGAGATACACACACATATAAATACATACATATCTATAGATATAGGTATATATGTACAAGGTGGGCCAAAAGTCACAACTATTTAATAACTCCTTTATTTTGTTTTTAATTTATAATACCATAGCATCCTATACGGTTTACTCAGGAAATGAATTTACATTACATGTGAAAAATCAAATCTTTTAAATGGCAAAAAATAAAGAAAAAATAATTTTCAAAAAGTTACTCAAACATCAGACCTCTTCATGACTTTTAACTCACCCTCTCTATATAGCAGCTTTTTGCATTTCACATATATGTGTGCGCGCACATGCACATGCACACACATATACATGTCTTTTTCCTTATTCTTTGATCTCTTTGGGTACAGGCCTACTAGTGGTATCTGTGGGTCAAAGAATAAGCCCCAAATTGTAGCTTTTTGGCTGTGGTTCCAAATTGCTTTCCAGAATGGCTGGCCCAATTTGCAGCGCCACCAACAGAATATTAGTGTGCCTCTCTAGGTTTGATTTTCCTCTCCTCTCTAGGCTTTAGTGACAGTCTATTGTGGTTCCCTTGCATTTATCTGACTACTCCTCAGTCTCCTTAGCTGGATCTTCATCCAAGCCATACCTGTCAGGGCTTTGTTCTCAGTATTTTCTCCACTTAAACTATCACTTGGTAACCTCATCAGCCCCCTGAGATTCAAATATCATCTCTATCCTGATGATTCTCAGATCTACTTATCCAGCCCAAGCTCTTTATTAACTTCCAGTCTCACATATCCAACTGTCTATTTGAACATCTCAAATTGAATATCCCATAAACATCTTCACATTTAAATTTCTGAAACTGAACTCATTTCTCTTTTTGGAGATGTCTTTGGGATATAAACCTAGCAGTGGTATTGCAGGATCCAAGGGTATGCACAGTTCTATAGCCTTTGGGGCATAGAAACTAAACTAAGCTCATTGTCTTTGCTCAAAAACTCTTCCTTCTTCCTAAATTCCCTATTACTGCTGAAGGCACCATCTTCCCAATCACCAAGTTTCACATCCTCATTCTCATTTCCCAAATCCAATTTGTTTCCAATTCCTATTTAATCTACCTTTGCAATATCATTCATATATACCCCCTTCTCTTCTCTGATACTGACACCACCCAGGTACAAACCCTCATCATCTCTCACCTGGACCATTGTCTTAGCTTTCTGGTTAGTCTCCCTGCCTGAAGTCTCTCCCTGTTCCAGTCCTTCCTCTACTCAGCTGTCAAAGGAATCTTCCTGAATTGTAGGTATGACAATGCTTAGTCCCATTCAATAAACTTCAGTGGTTCTCTATCTATAGGCTCAAAAAAAATTTTTTTTCATTTGACGTTTAGAGCCTTTTACAACTTGGCCCCCTGGGACCCTTCTGGTCCCCTTAGACCTTACTCCCCACCACGTACTCTTTGATACAGTAACATTGGTTTCTTTGCTTTTCCTCATATAAGATACTTCATCTCCTGAGGACTCTGCGGTTTGTCACTAGCTGTCTCTCATGCCCCAAGAGCCCCTGCTTGTCTCCCACCACCTACTGGCTTCCTTCGTGTCTCACCTAAAATTCAACCTTGAACAAAAAAGTCCCCGTCCCCTCCACTGCTAGTGCTTTCCCTCTGAGATTATCTCCAATTTATCTCACACACATGTATGTATGTATATATGTGTATGTACATGTGTAGACAGATAGATAGACAGACAGACAGATAGATAGATAGATAGATAGATAGATAGATAGATAGATAGATAGATAGATAGATAGATAGATAGATATGTTGCTTGTACATGGTTGTTTCTATTCTGTCTCACCACTAGATTGTAAATACCTTGAGGGTAGGAACCTTTTTCTTTTGGGGGGGGGGGAGGCTTTTCAATCTCCAGAACTTAGTGCCTGGCACATAGAAAGTACTTAATAAATGCTTGCTGATTGACTTTTATATATAATTAATCTAAGTACCTTTCTTAGAAATTTATTTAGTGGCCCATTTGAATTTTAATTTGGCAGATAAAAAAAAGAAAAAAAGAACAATCCCCACTCTCAAGAGCTGACATTCCAGTTTAAGGAAACAAGGCCATATACAAGTATATGCAGAATAAATAAAAAGAAAATAAAGACAAGGCAGTTTGGAAGACAGGACATTAGCATGTAAGGTGATCAGGAAAGGCTTCAAAACTCTGACCCACACGACAACCAGCCACAATTTCAGAGAAGCCAGGATGAAACGTTCTGTCTACCTCCAGGATAGAGAGCTGATGGACTCGGAGAGCAAACTAAAACATACTTCTTTCTTTCTCTCCCTTTTTTTTCTTTCTCCTTCTTTCCTTCTCTTCTTTTTTCTTTCACATAGCTAATGTGTGAAATGGTTTTCTCTGACAATACATATTTGTAACAGGTTCGGTTTTTCTTGCTTTCTCCATGGATGGGGGAAGGTGAGGTAGGAGGAAGAGGAGAATTTGGAACTGAAAATAAAATAAAAGTGCATTTTTTAAAAGGAGAGGCATTGCTTGAGCTGTGTGTGTCTTGAAAGAAGAAAGGGACCCTCAAGGCCAGGAACTAAAGATTCTGGGGTGCCAAGATGTTTGCTTCTTGATGGTTTCCTGAATCTTAGATACACAGATGTACACAGTACAGAGGTAGTATTGAGAATTCTTCAGAGCTCTGGACCAGATGTCTGCCATACCTTCCCTCTTCTCCAACACAGAAGAGAAAGAAACACCCTATTTTCCACCTGGAAGCTTTTGGCCAATCTCCTTGCCACAAAGCAACCAAACCAGAGTCCATCTGCTTACTTTTCAGTCACTAATTCACCACCTGGGCAACTGTCCACCTGTGGGCAGTGCTTCCCCCTTGTCAAGAGCAAACTATCTGCTGTAGGTGTGAAGGATGAAGGGGGATAAACACATTTCTTTTTATACCAAAAATTCTTTGCACAATTCTTCCATCTGTAGCCCCAACTTGTGACAATCTTGCCTTTGTATTTCACTTAGTTAAGGCACTTTTACTATGCCTTAGATAATGCCTGAATTTTGGACTAGAACCTTGAAGGCTTCCCCCCACTTCACCCCATCCTCAGAAAGGGGGGCAATTCAAATCCAGTTGTTGTTGTTTTATTTGTTGTTGTTTTTGGTGTGGCAATTGGGGTTAAGTGACTTGCCCAGGGTCACACAACTAGTATTAAGTGTCTGAGGCTGGATTTGAACTCAGGTCCTCCTGGCTCCAGGGCTGGCATTCTATCCATTGTGCCACCTAGCTGCCCCCCCACCATACCATTTGTAAAACGCCTTTAACTGTCCTCCAGTTGCCCCGCCCTTCCCCCAATCTTCCACTCCCAGAGAAGAAACCAGTTTGCTTTTTGAAGTTCTTTTCACTTATAACTAAGGGACCATCTCCATCTTATCTTTGATCCCAGCTGATTCTAGGAATGAAGGGATCCCCTTAGTGTCCAGGCATTCAACATTCTTCTGTGAATTTATCCTTTTGTTAGCTCAGTTAAAAAGATAACTACCAGGAGAAAGAGACCTCTTTTCACTCACTTTCCGCACCGCCCCCCCCCCCAGTTTATCTCCCTGCAGTATCTAACTTCTGCTGGCATCAAATGTCCACTTTGGCTTTCCTGATCCATAACTCTAGCTAGGCGGTTTCCCTGTGGCTCCGGCTCTCAACAGCTCCCCTATTCAGTTAGTTTTCTTATACACATGATCCATAAAGGTCCCTTCCTTTCATTCACACAGCACAGCTGGCAAATTCCAGCATCATCAATCAATCCTTCACTCCCCTCGCTAACTGCTGACCCTTAGTCAATCTCCTTAGCTTGGGTCTCCTTGAGCTCGGGTGACACGTGTGGGGAATTCTTTTCATTAACACTCCCCGTCAGAGGTTATATCTCTGTCCCTTTTAACCACCTTTTTATGGTGAGATTAAAACACTTTCCCATCAAAATACCAACGGATTTCAAGGCTACTCTGAAGGTTCACCCCCTCCATGTGAATCGCTCTGTTTGATGTTTTTAGAAAGAGAGTTCAAAGCATCAACCTTATTTTCAGGCTCCTACCCAACACATTGCTCCTTGGCCTACTGTGAGGGACATTCAATGGAACCACGAACTAACTGCCCAGGACCTTTGTACTGTGGACTGCCCAAAAAGCAGTTGGCAATCACTTAATCTTGGTTATAGGCTTCTAAAGTCACTTTTTGTCTCTTGAGAATTTTAACTTTCTATTCGTTAGATATATAGATATATATCTGTGTCTAAGGATTATGAGATTAATTGTAAAAAAAATCACTTTGTTGGATGAAAACTAATATTCTAGTAATATTTGTAAATATTACAGGTACACTTTGCCCCAACCCCACCTTTTTGAGGTGCTCTGAGGAAGTGTGGTAGAGTAGAACTGGGCTGGATTTGAACCCAGGCCCTTAGACTCTAGCTCTAGCACTCTTTCCACTGTACCACATTGCCTCAGAGCGCCTCCAGAAGGTAGGATTAGGACTTCTTATTCACAAAGTGTATTACTGATTAGAGAAATGTAAATTAAAATAACTCTAAGGTACCACTTCACACCTATTAAATTGGCTAATAGGCCAGAAAAGGAAAATGACAAATGTTGGAGGGGAAGTAGGAAAACAGGCATATTAAAGTGCTGTTGGTGGAGTTGCAAACTGTTCCAGTCGTTCTGGAAAACAATTTGGAATTACATCCAAAGGATTATAAAACTATGTATACCCTTTGATCCAACAATACCAATATTAGACCTGTATCCCAAAGAGATCAAAGGGAAAAGAAAAGGACCCACATGTACAAAAATATTTATAGCAGCTTTTTTTGTGGTGGCAAAGAATTGGAAATTGAGAGGATACCCATCAATTAGGGAATGGCTGAACAAGTTGTAGTATGTGATTTTGGTGGAATGCTATCGGGCTATTAAGAAATGATGAGGGGAAGAGTTGCTGAAAAACCTGGAAAGATCTATATGATATGATGCAGACTGAAATGAGCAGAACCAGGAGATCACTATACACAGTGGTAAAAGCAGTATTATCATGATGATCAAAAACTGTGAAAGACATTAGCTACTCTGATTAATACAGTGATCCAAGACAATTCTGAAGGGCTCATGATGAAAAATGCTAACCACCGCCACAGAGAGAACTGATGAACTCTTGAGAACAAATTTAAGTATAATTTTTTCACTTTACTTTTCTTCCTTTTTTTTTTTTTTACAACACGGCTAATATGGAAGTACATTTTGACGTGATTTCACATGTATAACTGATATAATATTGCTTACCTCCTCGATGGGTGGAGGGAGGTTTAGAGGGGAGAGAATGTGAAGCTCAAATTTTTTTTTGGATTTTTAAGATAATTTAAAAACCTTTGAAGACTGAAGAGATATAGAGAAGTCTCCATTACAATTGCTTTTCTATATTACAAACCAATGGTTACGTCTTCACTTTGGCAGCACATATATTAAAATTGGAATGATAAAGAGAAAATGATTCTTCTTGGGTTTATGCTCCCATTTACCATGTCTCTGAATAATAGACTCACAGACCAAGAACTGGAAGGAATTTTAGAGGTCATCTAGTGTAATCCCCTCGTTTTACAGAGGAAACCAGTGACTTGTCTCAAGTCGCACAAATAATAGGTGGCAGATCGTAAGCGATCAATAAAATTGAGCTGTCCTGAAAAGAAAAGTGTTCAGGATGTTTTATAAGCTGCCAGTCAACACCTTATGGAAGACAGCTTCTGCCCACATTTCGAAGTGCTTCTGTTGGTTCTTTGTAAACTGGTGGTAAGGAATATTCAGCTCAGTCATTCCCCCAGGACCTTTCTCAATACTCTGAACTACTCTTTAAGCCTAAGAAAACTGAGCTTCCTTTCAAAAAATAAAAACAACACTTTCTTTATTTCTTTTACACACAGGATGGCATGGTAGCAGTTCTTCAGGTCCCTGAATTACATACTGATTTTTTTCCCCCTTCTTTAACTAGCACTTTTCTTTTGCCTTGGACAAGTTTCCAAAGTTTATAGTGGAAGTGTTAAAAAAAAAAAACCCATCATATATTGGTAAGAAGGTTTCTGTAGCATATACAAGTTCAGTCTATTCACACATTTTACAGATGCAAAACAAAGGGAAAATGAAAAAAGAAATGAATGATTATGAATGAATTAGAGCTATGGACAGAATGCAGATAAATCTCAACACTACTACCAGTAAGGGCTCTGTACGCTTCCCTCTACAGAACAACAATGAGATAGACGAAATCTGCTCAGAAGGCTGTACTGGTCAGCATCACCAACACATTACCTCTTAGTAAACTGCTTTAAAACTCTTTAGGAATGAAGCTGGCTGGGGGCAAAATTCAGTCTGGGATGCAAGGAACAGGCAGGAGCTGGTTTCTAACTTGGCCGAGAAGATCCAAACCCTGGTTGTTGCTAAAATGTCTCTACAAATCAAGTCTCACATGAGAACATGTCAGTCCTGGGGGGTTGGGGGCTCTGGGGCTGCCTTGAGAAGGTGCCTCTGGAACTCAACATGGTGGTCACCATGAATCTGAAGGTCTTTGAAGCGACCTCGCCCCAATTAATTCTGCTCTGAGGCAGGAAATAGCTCGTGCAGCCAGTGACTGTGGGGAGGTAGCCCAGCAGTCCAAACAAAACGCCCTCCCTTATGTAAGAAACCGCAGCGACATGCTGTTTGCCAAGACGACATAATAGGCCTCTGTGTGAAGCAATGGAGCGCACTGTGGGGAGTGTGCACGCTTCCAGGGTTTACCTAAGCCATACCTGTGTGTGTGCAGTGTTAATGAGGGCTCTGTCCTCAAAGCAGGAGCCCCGCTGATAGGAACCAGATGCAGGATGGGCTGACAACAGCAGCCTTGCCTTACGGTTATCAGCTGGCCAAGACCAGAGGGCATAGGATACTGTGTTCCTGCGGGGTCCTGTGTGCCTCTAAACCCCCTTTAATTGATGTTTCAATCATTCTTTTAGAAAACCCTCCACCCAATTTCCTTCAATCGAATCAAATTAAAAACAAACTAGATAAAAAAGGCTAGGTGGTTTAAAGGGAAGAAAAAGACCCAAAGGCATGGCCATTGTCATATTCAGATCCATTTAAGAGCTACTCCACTCACAAAGTCCTCCAGTCCCAATACTAATTTGCAAGTCTCATCTGTGTTCATGATACCTGTTGGGTACATTTTTTTTTGGTGAGGCAATTGGGGTTAAGTGACTTGCCCAGGGTCACAAGCTAGTAAGTATCAAGCGTCCGAGGCCAAATTTGAACTCAGGTCCTTCTGAATCCAGGGCCAGTGCTCTATCCACTGCAACACCTAGCTGCCCCACCTGTTGTAAGTTTTTAAAGACAGAATGAATGCTTCAAAATCCCCATATCAACAAGTTCAGAAGGGGATCCAGCTGACCAATGCTGCAAGAGGGACAAGCCAGGGGCTTTGGGAAACTCGGTTTAACTAGGTTTTAACCACATTCAGACACACACTGAACGAGGAGAGAAAGTGTTCTCTAACACTTTTAACTAGGTAAGAATCTGAAATGGGCAATAAAGAACCCCACACCCTGTGAAGGATTTGCTTCAATTAAACATTTATTAAATATCCGTTGTATATCTGCACTCTGCTAGGAGGTGGAGAAGGAAATAGGAAAAAAACAGTCTCAACCTTCTAGAAGCTTACAACCTAGTAGAAGTTGAAAGATATCAGTAAAAAAAAATTAAAAAAAAAAAAGATTTCAGGGACAGCTAGGTGGCACAGTGGATAGAGCACCAGCCCTGGATTCAGGAGGACCTGAGTTCAAATCCAGCCTCAGACAGTTAACACTTACTGGCTGTGTGACCCTGGGCAAGTCACTTAACCACAATTGCCTCACCAAAAAAAAAAAAAAAAGATTTCAAAAGGTAAATGGAGTCTGCTCTAAGCACCGGGGTGGAGGGGTGGCCTATGAAAATGTATGGTTTGAAGAAGGGATATGAGATTAGAGAACCCCAATTTATCCAGTTTAGCTGGACTGTAGAGCACTTGCTGGGGAGTAAATTAGAATAATTCTGAAGATGTGAATACTCCTAAAGAGTCTGTATTTTCTTCCATATGGAATGAGGAAGCACTCAAGTATTTTTGAGCAAAAGGGACTGATGTAATCAGATCTGCACATGAGGAAGATTACTTTGGTAGTCCTGCAAAGGGCCAACTAGAGAAGGCAGAGACTGGTGGGTGGGAAGATTTCTTAGGAAGCTATTATAACAGTCTTGCTCAAAGATGATGAAGGCCTGAACTAGTGATCGTCTGAGTGAAAAAATAGAGGAAGGGAAGAGAAATCAATGTTTGCTGAGGCAAAATTACCAGGATTGGGCAATGGACCGGCTATAGTAAATGGGAGGAAGCAGAGTCAATAAGGACTCCTTGGCTTCCAGCCTGAGTGACTGGAATGGTGGTGGTACCATCTGTAGAAATCAAGAAGCCATGAGGAGAAGCAAGTTGAAGAAAGAAGGGAACAGGTTCAGGTTCGGACATAGTGAGTTTGAGGCATTACTGGGGAGACGTGAAAAGCAAGTGATTGAGTGGCAAGGGAGCCAGAGCAGAAGGCAAGAAGACCTCCATTTCAAGACCACTTTGGACACTAGCCGTGTGACTGATGACGAGGAAGCTACCTGGCCTCCCCAGTTTCCTTATCTGTAAAATGAAGACGCTAATAACTATGGTAATCACCTCACAGGACAATTGGGAGAACCATATTTCCACACACCATCAAATGAGATAACGTGTGGAACGCTTTCTGCAAGCTCTAAAGCACTAAAGAAATGCCCGTTATTACTGGCATTACCATTATTACTGAATGTGAAACCAGATCGCTGAAGCCACAGAACTGGGTGAGACCACCGGGGAGAACAGATGAAGGGGAGGAAGGGGGAAGGCTGAGGACCAAGACATGGCAGTTAGCAAGGTAATGGGAGAACAAACATACCGCACCCAGTGCTAATGTCATGAAAGCCAAGGGGGGGGGGAGGGGGGCCTGGAGCTGAAAGCCTCTACTGTGTTGATGAGAAAACTGAAGCACTCCAAAGCTAAGCAATCTGAACAGGACCACATGGCTCGGAAGTGTCTAGGGCAAGATCTGAACACGGGACCTCCTGACACAACCTAAGAATCAGACCGTGCTGGTCTCATAGAAAGGGTTTGGTAGAATAACTCCTGATGTAGCATAGAGATGATTTATTCCTCAAATGTATGACAAAACTCCATTACAAAGTCACCTGGACACACTCAGCTTCTCTAAGACTGATTGATCTATTTCTTGTCTTGCCTTTCTTCACATCCCCCGTGTGTAGTGTCATGCCAGGCACACAGTAAGCACTTAATAAATGTTTGCTGACTGACTGTTTTGTTACTCTGGGTAGTTTATATTTCTGTAGCCTTCTATCCGTTTCACCAATAGATGGAGGAAGAATTCTAAGGCAATAGTTTGAAAACCATCCTGGGGTTTTAGCTCCCTGCAAACTCAATAAGACAACAGCATTACATAAAAGCCAAGAAATCTGATGTGATCGTAGTGTATTTCTAAGAATTTTAGCATTCAGGAAAAAGGAGGTGATAGCCCTTTAGTACTCTGCTGTAATCAGGCTACATATGAACCAATGCATACAGGTGTAGACACTAAATTTCTGGAAAATAACAGATAAGCTGGAATGGCATAATTTTAGTGCTGTAAGAGATCTCATGAACTAACTAGTACAGCCCATGCCTCGATGGTTTCAAATGAGGGAAAACCCACTCCCTCCCAAGGTAGCATATTCCACTTTTGAATAGCACTAATTATTAGAATTTTTTCTTTGCCTTGAGAAGAAATCTGCCTCTTTGAAACCTCTATCCATAATTCCTATTCCATAAATTAAAAAAACAATCTGTATGAAAGTGGAGAAATGAGAGACTACATGTCATGTACAAGGGGCAGCTAGCCAACCATGGCTAATATAGGGAGTGCAATGGGCACCGAGGAATCATCCCAAGTGTTGGCAATGGAAGATAGAAATGGAAGAGCAGAGTGCTCACCCATTAGGTTGAGGAGTTTTTTATTTATCCTACAGGAAGCAGGGGAATAACATGATCAGATCTGCATCTTGGGACTTCTAATTTGGAATCTGTGTGGAGGATGGTTTGGAGAGGGGAGAGACTAGAAGCAGAAAGAAAAATTAGCCCATTCTTCCAACAGTCGAAGCCAGAGAGGATGAGACTCTAGGTGAGGGGAGTAGTTGTACAAGATGGACACAAGAGATGCTGTAGACAGAACTTTGCAACTGGCTTAATGGGAAGGTGTGTGAGTCAGAGTGAAGAGTCAAGGCTGGCTGAGAACTTGAAGGACAGTGGTGCTCTGAACAGAAATATGCAAGGATGGAGTAAGATTCCAACAGGAAGTATGGAGACAAGAAAATTTAATGAGTTTGGACTTGGATACATTCGGTTTGAGATGCCTAGGGTACGTCCAGATGGAGATACTTAGAAAGTAGTTGCTGAACTAGAAAGCGATTAGGACTCAATCTGTATATTTAAGAGTATGTTATGTAGAAATGATAAGTGAGTGCCTGAGAGCTAATGAAATTGCCAAGAGGAGTGATCAGAAGGGCCCAGGACAGAGCTTTGAGAGTAAGCCAGGCTGACTGGGTGGGAGATGAGGGATGAGCCAAGCAAGAAGACTGATGAGGCAATTAGAAATAGAACCAGGAGAATACAACATCATGGAAACTGAGAGGAAAGAATATCTAAGAGGAGGGAGTCAAAAGCTTCAAAGAAATCAGAACAAAAATTGGGGAAAGACCACGGATTTAGCCATTAAAAGATGAATGTAGCCTGTCGAGTGAATGGGCCGCAAACAGTTGAGAAGCGAATTAGAGTGGGGTGAATGTCCCGTTTTCATTAAAGATAAAGAGTGCAAACTATGTTTTGACGAACTGCACTGAATACAGGATACAGTCGCTCACTTATTCATCCACTCAATTACTGCGCGTTGAGAACCTACAAGCTAAAGAAACGTACTCATTAGGTCACAGAAGACACAAAGATTAGTGAGGCAAGACTCCCTGACCTTACAGAGTTCACAGCACGGCAGAAATGGAATGATACAACACAGCTATGTCATGACTATAATAGGTAACAAAGCCTGATAAGAGCCTAAGAGAGGTACAAAGAAGGGCAGAAAGGTGTGTCAAGAAAGATTGTTTTTGTCTGACTAGGGCAGGTAGAGGGAAGATCAGTGGAGGTTTCATGGAAGGGGCATCTGACCTTGGTCTTAAAGGACAGATAGGATTTTCACAGGTGGGCACTGTAAGTAATGGCATCCTTGTACAAGGAGTGCCCTTGAGCAAAGACGCAGAGGGGGGGAAAGTACCAGGCCCATACAAGGGATGTCCCAATATGGGGAGCCAATAAATAACCTGTAAGGCAGAGAATGCCGAAGCCCCCAAAAAATGGGCAGGGAGGATGTACGGCATGAAGATCACTGAAACACGGACTTCTTAGTGTCTTGTCTTGCTCCATCTCCCTTGACAAACAGAAAGCCTCAATTCTGCTCTCCTCCATGCCAGCTTCTCCAATGATATGGGCAGAGACAACACTAAGCAACAACTGGCACAGAAACAACCGGCCAATTACCCCAACCCTCAACACATTGGATGAAGAGCTGGAGAGCCATGCTGGAAGGGGGACACCTCGTACACCCATCATCAGGGCCAGAGGCACCCTTGACCTGGAAAGCCGACTGCAGAGACGTGGGCAGGCTCGCTTAGGTTCTACATGCCCCTGGGAGAAGATGTTCCTCAGTCACGCACCCCAGGCCCCCAGACAAGAGGCTCAGCTGGCGGCAGGGGGAAGGAGGGAGGAGGGCACACAGCCATAGCTGGGGCATGAATAAAGAGAGCTTTTTTCAGAGCTGACTGGAAACAGGAAGCGCCAATCCCTGAGAACAGTAACCCTCACACACACTCTACATAAAGACACACTGAGCTGTTAACCCTAATTACCTGTGACGGACACACGAGTGAAGCCCCAACCTTCCAGGCAGCGGCTTTCGCAAAAGGAAAACAAACAGCTCACAGGGAATAGAGGCAGCTATTTTCTCCCTCAAACGGCCTTCTTGCCTCCAAATAATTTGGCTTCTTGCTCCCAGATTAGACCGCAGACGTGAAATGAAAGATTAAACAAAGTTTCTCAGGTATTTATCCCCACACATTACCAGCCCAGCAGGGAGCCACGGGACACAAGGAGACACAATGCACAAAAACTTTTCCATGCTGTTATTTAGTTCATCCTTCATTGTCGCCAGCCCACACCTCCCATAATTTGGGTATTGAAAAGGGGGAGGCTGCGACATTCGATGTGTATGGAGTTGAAACTCTCTGCTCTTAAAGATAGTTTAAAAGGACTCGGCTGGAGACACTATAGCCAGGTATGCACTAAGAGAAAAGCTCCACACCCTTCCAATTTCCCTTTCAAGTTTTAAAAATGTTTTTTTGTTCTTTAATTGTTTTCAGTTGTGTCGGACTCTTCATGACCCCATTTGGGGTTTTCTGGGCAAAGACCCTAGCTCGGTTTGCCATTTCCTTCTCCAGCTTATTTGACAGATGAGGAAACTGAGGCAAACAGGGTCAAGTGACTTGCCCAGGGCCATATGGTTAGTAACTGTCTGAGGCCAGATTTAAACTCACAAAGACGAGTCTTCCTGACTCCACACCTGGCATTCTACTCACTGTACTACTTATTTAATATCATTCTTAAAAAAATTTTTTTAATTTATCCAAGAGAGCTCCATGACTGTGCTGGCTTCACCCTGCATTATCCTAGGTTTGTGCACACATAAGCGTGTGTGTGTGTGTGTGTGTGTGTGTGTGTATGTGAGAGAGAGAGAGAGAGAGAGAGAGAGTGTGATATATTTAAATCTTAGAGAGTTCTCAGGGACACCAAGAGATTCTGTGCTAGGGTCCCAAGCACACTACTAGTCTGTGCCAGAGACAGCACCCCCCGCCCGGGTCTTTCTGACCTATGTAGTCTTCCTTTGTTCTTTCCTACATATCTTTAGGGAGGCATGGGGCAGAGGCACTGGATTCAAGACCATGCAGATATGGGTTCAAGTACCAATTCTGATACTTGCTAGCTCATGTGAGCTTAAGAAGTTATTTCCTATGCCTTGAAGCCTTGCTTCTTCATTTATATAATGGAGGTAACAAAACCTGTACCTCACGCATGTTCCATATCTCCTCTGCAGGGTTATACTGAGAAGAATGCTTTGCAAATGTTAAAAGCAATATATAAAAGGGAGTACCTATGATTGCTCCTCACATCTGTCACTTTCTAAAGATAAAATAAACTGTATTTCACTGCACTGACATACTACAATATATTCAGCCATTCCCCAATTACTGAATGCACGGGCCGTTTCCACATTTTTTGCTGTAACAAATAAAGGAGCTCTATTTTGTTACAGATTAGATTTGGCACCGATATATAGAACACCAAATATAGACTATTTGGTACAGATTTTTCCCCCCTTTAAGTCCATCCTTAGCAAATAAGTCAAATAACAGAGCTGCTATGTCCTCTCTCCTTTCATCTTATTAATTAGAAAACAAAACATCCTTCTGATCATGTCTCAGAGCAGCCTATAGGTCAATATCACCAACCACATGGGTGGATGCTGGTTCGCTGGTCAGTGGTCTGATATTGTCCAGTGGGATAACAGAACTACCAATGAACTGCCAACATGCGGCAGTGCCTATGGCTGGCAAGCAGACCTAGACCAAGCCCTCTAATCAAACTTAAAGGGGCAGCTAGGTGGCACACTGGATAAAGCACCGGCCTTAGATTCAGGAGGACCTGAGTTCAAATTCGGCCTCAAATACTTGACACTTACTAGCAGTGTGACCTTGGGCAAGTCACCCTCATTGCCCCACCAAAAAACAACAAAAATAAAACAAGCAAACTTAAACACATGCCCCTCCCTTGAGGGGGTCTTTGTAACCATGGCCAGGAGGTAATGACTCCACGGAGGCCTGACTACACAGCCAATCTTGAAACTCCCTGTGACTCATCACAGCTAGTTCTCACTTCCTCTAAAGTCTATGACTACTGAAAGTTATTTGGAACAAAAAATAAAATTAAAAAATTTTAAAAATAAGACTGACTGTCGGCCCAACAGTGAAGGCAGGGAGAAATGGACCATGCCAGGGCGTGGCTGTCCCCCTTACCATGGCTTGAAACACTCAGCAGTGTGGACCAGCTTCCTGCTTCAGACAATACAATAATACCCTGAAAGAAGCTATTTCCCAGACTAACATGAACTGATGCAAAGTAAAATGATCAGAACCAGGAGAACAATGTATACAGTAAGTACAATACTATGCAATAATCAACTGTGAATGACTTACCTATTCTTAGCAATATGGTGATCCAAGACAGTTCCAAAGGATTCATGAGGAAAAATGCTATCTCCCCTCCCCCCCACCACCCCAAGAAAGAACTGATGCAGTCTGAATGCAGACTGAAGCATACTTCTTCAAACTTTATTTTTCTTGGGTTTGGGGTTTTTTTGCCCTGTGTTTTCTTTCACAAAATGACTAATATAGAAATACATTTTGGATGACTACACATGTATAACCTCTATCAAATTGTTTGCCTTCTCGATGAAGGGGCAAGGGAGGAAAGGAGGGAGAAATTTTGGAATTCAAAATTTTTAAAAATGAATGTTAAAAAAAATAAATTATTACATTTAAAGGAGAAAAAAAGCCATTTCCCTGATTTCTTTTGGGGGAAGATCTAAGCAAAAGCCCCACTAAATGAAGCTCTTGTTCCCTTTAAAAGATATATGCTTAAGTTAAGGTTTTCCTTCAAGATGTGAAAGAAAGCAGCCTTCATTTCACTCCCTCTAGGCAACAGAGATTCCAAGGCTACCTTTCCCACCAGGCCAGGTACTACCAGCAACTCTCCCTTTTCTCAGAAATGCTGACCACTTGGCAATAACCAGCCATGCAGTTGGTGTCTGCATTAGTGAAGGAGCCCCAGTTTTCTGGAAGAGAAGGGCTGAGCCCAGAGAGGAAGCAACTTACCCAGGAGGCAGTGTTTCCGAAGTCTGTGCTGCTGCGAGGGGTTGCTGGGCAGCCACGCTGGAAGCCGGCTCCTCCCCTTCCCTGGGTTCTGCCGTGGCTGGGAGAGAGGTAGCCCCGGGGTTAGGGGTCACACTTGACACTGCAGCAGGCGGGGAAGTCACCCCAACCACGGGCCGTTCTTCAGGATCAGTGGCTGTTGCAGACTCTCCATTCACTGAAAGTACAAAAACTCAATGAATCAGCCAGTTGCTTTTTTATCCCCATCACTCAGTTTTACCTTAAGCTAAACTTACTTTATCTTTGCTAGCACAAGAACCTAGAACATTCTCATATCATTGAAGCAGCAGCAATGATACATTTATCGGTTTAGCATAGCTTCTAAAATTGCCATGAACACATGCCCAGGGCCTAAAAGAATCAGGCAGAGGTTCTAAAATAAATGGAAGATACCACCTTCCTTCTGGGATGCTTTTTTTAGGTTCTTATAAGGATGTAGTTAGCAGGCTGCTATGGGTAAATGCTTCTGTTTTAACCCAATGAAAGGACAGCAGGAAAGAACAGATGTGACCAGGATAATGAGGGAACACTACCGGCAGAAAGCAGCGAGGCCAGTGTAAAGTCTGTAGGCCCAAATGATGTGTTTTATCCTTATCTTGTTTTAACTGTTAAGTTTTTATTGATATCTTTTGTTTTAATTATCTATGTTTCACACTGCATTCCTCTTCCCTGCCCCTCCCAGGGACCCATCTTTTACAATAAAGGGTACAATCAAGAGGGGAGAAAAATCCCTCAAAACCAATATATCCAAAAAGTCTGGTATTACATGTCATGTTCCACACACACAGAAGCAGAAGAAGGCACCCAGGCATCTTCTCATATGGATAAAGCACGGAACTTGGAACAAGAGTTCGAATCCAGGCTCATACTTACTAGCTGTGTGACCCTGGGCAAGTCACTCAAGCCATTTGCCTCAGTTTCCTCAACTGTAAAATGAGAATAATAACAGCACCTAATTCCTATGGTGGTTTTGAGGATCAAGTGAGATCGCATTTGCAAAGTACTTAGCAAACCTTTGTTTTACATCTATTATCACATTATGACTATATGTATATGTAATACATGTGAGTCTTATGTGTATATGTTCGCTCTCTATTCTCCAGGACCAAGCTCTGTCGGTTTCAATTGTGCTAGTGTTGGTGGCAATCCCTGCCCATAATTCTCCTCATTCCATTTATTTTCCTTTTTATCAGCTCACAAAAATCTTTCCATGTTGTCTCTGTATCACATTCATTTCTTACAGGACAGTAATATTCCATTACATGCATGTACCACAATTAGTTTTCCATTCTCCAATCCATGAGTGTATACTGTGTTTCCAGTTGTTATTACAAAAAGTGTCACTACCAAAATTTTGGCATATATGAAGCTTCTCTTCTTGTCACTGACCACCTTGAGGTAGATGCCTGGGAGAGGAATCTCTAGGTCAAAAGGTATAAATATTTTGGGGGTGGGGCAATGAGGATTAAGTGACTTGCCTAGGGTCACACAGCTAGTAATAGATATGAATATTTTAATCACTTTCTTCCCATCATTCCAAATTCATTTTCCAGAAGGGTCTGACCAATTCATAGCTTCACCAATGGTACCCTAGTGCACCCATCCTTCTGGAAACCCTCCAATGCGGACTCTTCCCATCCTTTGTCATCTTTGCCAACTTGCTATGTGTCCCCTAAAACCTCACAGGTGTTTTGATTTGCATTTCTCTTATTAATTCAGAGCATTTTTCATATAGTTGTTAATAATCTGCAGTTCTTTTGAGAAGTATTTGTTCATATCTTTTGGCCACTTACCTATTGGGAAATGGCTTTTGATCATATATTTCTATTAAATATGTATATATCTTAGATGAATGCCCATCAGCAGTCTTAGAGAGGTTTCCAGGGCACGGAGGTTGTCATTTTGCCCTAGTTACACAGCTAGTATATGCTTCAGAGGAACTTGAACTTGGCTCTTCCTGATCCCAAATCTAGCCTCACAGCTAGGTGGTGTGGTGGATAGAGCACCGGCCCTGGATTCAGGAGGACCTGAGTTCAAATCTGTCCTCATACACTTGACACTTACTAGCTGTGTGACCCTGGTCAAGTCACTTAACCCCCATAACAAACAAACAAACAAAAAAAGAATTGGAAATCAAAGGAATGCCCATCAATTGGGGAACAGCTAAACAAGCTGTGGTATATGATGGTGATGGAATATTATTGTGCTATAAGAAATGACAAGTAGGATGACCTCAGAAAGGCCTGGAAAGACATGTATGAACTGATGTATAGTGAAGTGAGCAGAACCAAGAAAACGTTGTGCACAGAGATAGCAATAATTGTCTGATGAAGAAGTGTGAATGACTTATCTATTCTCAGCAATACAATCCAAGACAATCCCAAAGGACTATTAATGAAACAAACTATCCACATCCAAAGAAAGAACTGATACTGATTGAACACAGACTGAAGCATGCTATTTTCACTTTCTTTCACGTTTTCTTGTACAAAATGACTAACATGGTAACGTTTTACACATGCATAACTCATATTTGATTGCTTACCACGTCAGGGAGGGGGGAAGAGAGGGAAGGAAGGAGGGATAAAATTTGGAATTCAAAATTATACATAAAGATATTTATTACTGAGAGACAGAGAGAGAGAGAGAATTCACCCCCCCCCATCCAGAGCTGCTCTGCATTTATCTTTTAGGCTAACATAGCATGTTTCTGGCAACAACTTCTAACAGACAGAATTCCCTCTGCTTTGTACTTCTGTGTTATCAATCCTTGAAGGAGATCATACTAAAGGAAGCAGGCAAAGATTACATCTCACTGTACAGAAGAAGAAACCAAGGCTCTGAAATTTTAGGATTTATATCAAAGAACACAAAGATCGCAAGCCACACCATTGGCAGGATTAAAAAGTGTCATTTCCCAAATGGTTATTTCACTTTTCCAGTTGGCCATATTGTCTCTCCTCCTTTAGCTTACAAAGGAAACTGGAGTAAGTATTGGTTTATTTGGTATGCTAACCAACTGAAACCTCTATCATCTATTTGAAGCTTCACCAATACAATAATAATTGGTGTTCATAATGGGAACCCAAGGTCCTGAAACGTCATCTGAATCACAGATGAAATTGATAAAGATAAAATAAAATTAAGCTGAGGCATTTGATCTTCTAAATCCTGGAAATCTGTAGCCTGCATGAAGTATGTGAGTATATAACTCTCTCCAGGGTGTCCCCAAGTTTCAGAAGTTTGTTTTTGTTTTTTTCTCAGAACAGTTTTAAAGCTTTAATTGTTCTAAGCCTTTTGAGCATGCTGTTGTTAACCAGAACGCTGCACACAAGTATGTGATTCTAGGATCGGAAGGAAACTCTAGCGGTCATCTACTCCAGACTCCCAAAAAGGATAGGAATCCCTCCCCAGAGGTGGGAAGAAGCCCCTTCTATTGCTGGACAGCTCTCAATGCTGCAAAGTTCTTTTCTTACATTGGGCTGAAACCTGATTCCTTGAAACTTCTGCCCAGTGGTCCCCCTTCCGCCTTCTGAAGCACAAAATCAAACTGACTCCCTCCACTCCATGACAGCACATAAAGGACCTCAAGATAGCCATCATGTCTCCCCAGAGCATTTCCTTCTCTAGACTGAACACACTCAGTTTCTTCCATTGTTCCCCAACTAACATGGCATCCAGACCCTCCAGCAACCTCCTGGCATTTCTCTGGAAATGCTTTCATCTGATAGGGCCCCTCCAGCTGAACACAACATTCCCAGTGCAGTTGGACCAGAATGGGGCCAAGTCAGACCTGTGCTTCCCACAGGCTCCACCCCTTTGGTTTTCTCAATAAGGAGTAGTACGGTATAGGAGCAGGAATCCTGGAACTGTCCTCAGCAGGTCTTCGTCCAAGGGCCCTATCCTCCACTTTCTAATTGTGTAACCATGACCAAGTACCTTTTCTCTGAGACTCTTTTTCTATAACAGGAGCAGTCAAACTATTGCCTGAGACTCAAATCCATTCTTCCAACTGTTTCTGGATGGCCCACAAGCCATACAATGTTTTTAAATTTTAAATAATGTTTTTTTTGGGGGGGGGGTTGGGTTTTTTGGGGTTTTTTTGCGGGGCAATGGGGGTTAAGTGACTTGCCCAGGGTCACACAGCTAGTAAGTGTCAAGTGTCTGAGGCCGGATTTGAACTCAGGCACTCCTGAATCCAGGGCCGGTGCTTTATCCACTGCGCCACCTAGCCGCCCCCTTAAATGTTTTTACGTTTCATGGTGTTTTTTTTTAATTTAAATGATTTTAAACAATATTTTTACATTGTGAACAATACTTGAAAATATAAATTTAAATACTATTTTAAATATAAAAGTTATGCTTTGACAAACAGTGAGCTGGATTTGGTCTGTGGGCCATAGTTTGCCAACTCCTACTCTATAACATGGATCTAATATTTATACGGCCCATTGTACAAAGTTGCTGTAAGGCTAGAATGTGATCATTTATGAAGAATGCTTTGTAACTACAGGACACTATAAAAATGTGAAGGACTTGTTGTTGTTGTTGTTGTTGTTATTCTTACTATTAATATTATGACATAAGAAAAAAAGAACAAGGTGGCATATGAATACACGTAGCACTTTGAGGGGCTGGGGGGAATAGAACCTCTTATTCCATTGGCATGGGAGCTCTTAGTGAGCAAACTGACTCTGCCGACACAGCCTGGGGCCTGATCCACAGTTGAGGATCTCCGAGAACTGCTGTGAAGTCAGAGGCCCTGCCAGGGACATACAGCTGGTGTGTGTCAGAGCCACCAGCACTCTTAGCCACCAACATCACACTCTTGGCACACAGCAAGCTCACACTCCACTCAAATCACTAGATTTTTTGCACATGAACTGCTGTCACACTGGGCTGCCATGTCTGTTCTCATGTGATGGATCTGCTAAACTGACCTTCAATGGGGGTAGCCTTGGGATCAGGAAGAGCCGAGTTCAAGTTCCTCTGAAGCATATACTAGCTGTGTAACTAGGGCAAAATGACAACCTCCGTGCCCTGGAAACCTCTCTAAGACTGCTGATGGGCATTCATGGAGGGAACTTCTATGTGGAAAGTCCGTACAATGACAAAATCCAAACTCTGAACCAAAGCAAACAAGGCATTTATCCCAGGTTATCTTTTATCTGACTGGCTTAGGCTTAGTCGGGACCACTTGCATTTCAGTCTCTCAAGATCCTTTGGATTCTGCCATCTCTAATATTAACTGTATGTTAAGGAGCACGGGAGAGAACAATCCTAGTACTAGCATGTTAGGAGAGAGTAGACTTGCAGTCCACCACCTCACGCTTCCTCAACTATAGCAGAGAAGAGACAACAGGCAGGCTAAATCAAGGGTCTTCAAGGATGGGTGTGCTCACAAAATAGAAATTTTTTAAAAGGAATAAAAAGAAAGGTAAACATTTTGGACATCTACTTGCTATGCCATATGTTTTGGTTATATTTAACTTGGTACTTTATTTTAGACTATCGTTTATTGGTTTTTTAGTCATTTCAATGCTAATTTCTGCACATGTGTAAGTCAAGTCTCTTTTAAAAGCCCAAAACATCCTTGAGAACAGGAACTGCACCATTAACTTATTTGTCATTTGCTATCTCTTAGGTCCCAGTGCTCCCCCAAGATGAACCTTGCGCTCACTCTCTACCCCAAAGGCCTTGGGCTTTCCTGAATCTGTCTTTTTGCTCAAGCTGATTCTCTCACCTGGAATGCCTTCCTTGATAAATCTATGCCTTTTGAAGTTCTCTAAGCCCAGTCCATTCTGCAAAGACCTCTTCTACTTCTGAATTCATGATTGTCTACAATCATCTGACAAGTGTTTATTACCTTGTGACCTGTCTTATACTGTGATTTAAATCTGACATTTTAATTTAAATTTTCATGTACTTACGCCTTGCCTTCCCAACTTGACTGGAAACTTCTTAAGGGTAAGGACCATAGTTAGTATTTCTTTATTATAAAAGTGTCTTACATACAAGACATGCCCAAGAAATAACTGAAGACTGGTTGACAGGTATTCAATAAGGCACTTGCTAAACAAAGGGAATACTTTTACAGGAGAAAAATATTTAATATTTGGAAGATAGGGAAAAAGGAGACCAGGAAAAAAAAAGGATGATAACAAGATGACCTTACTGTATGGCATAGAGAGAGTAAAGAAATGTACAAAGCCAAAAAACAACACATGTTAATAATTGTACTTAAATGAGACTAAATGGTCATGGTTGAAATCAGTAGCAACTGGAGAGCCTGGAATTTCTAAGATCATGGGTATTTCACAATGTTCCTTCCATGTTGTTAGCAAACCTTGGAGTTTTATGAATCAGAATGTTCATTCAGTACTAGGACATACTCAAGTGGTTAGCATAGGGGAATGGGAATTGGAAACTTTCTTCCTTTCTTCCTGGATACCCTGCCAATTCTCTGTGTAAGCCTGGGTCTTAATGTGTGTGCAGTGCTTCAACGGTTGGTCAAACAGTGGTCTTTTCAGGCACACAGGCGCGCGCGCGCACACACACACACACACACACACACACACACACACACACAGGGTAGTTACCACCTGCATTTTTTAGACTGAAGGACAATTAATACAGTGTGAACCAGGGTAATGCAAGTCACCGAAGAACAAGGGTCTCTCTCATGTGCAGTTCAGGTAGCATTTTTTATAACAACCTTGAAAATCATGTAATTCAGGTCTTCAATGAAACAGTATACCATTATATTATTTTCCCCTATCAGATGGCCTCAAAAACTTAAAATCCCCTTCTTTAGTTACTGTGTGTTCATACAAGTCATCTATCTAATTTTCTTTCCTTCTGTAGAAAAGTTTACTTATTGGCTGTCACAAGATGACAAGCACCTGAAATTCTGCTCCATTTTCTCTTTCAAAATGTTTTCCCATGTGTACAATTCAGTGAAAAAGGTTCCCTTGTTGAATATCTTCCCCATGTGGTATCTTCATAGCAAAAAATATTTCCTGGAGGCATGGAAACACCACTACCCTAGAAGTCTTCCTTCACAGCTAAATCTTCAGCACATTAGCCCAGATGAGCACCACCCGACTTGTATCTCTCCAAATCCTTTCTGTTTGCAAGCTACCATGAGAAAAACACCTTCTCCAAGCATTTGCCACACGCAAAAAAAAGGAACATTAAGATAGTTATCAAAGCTACCAGCCAATTAGCTTGGAGCTGTGTGTGCGTGTGGATGGGATGTTCCCAGTTTTCACAGGAGGCTTGTGGGAGGAAGAAGGGGCAAGGCGTGCTCTCTCAATCTCTTTCGTCAGGACTCTCATAAAGAGTGGAGCAGAAATGCGGGTTTCCTGAGATAGCTGAATCTAGGCCTCTTTCTCTCTCTCTTCACCAAATTCTTGTTCTCCTTAATAAATGCTTAAAAGTCTAAACTCTTGTTAAAGCTTATAGTTTATTGGCAACCACTCATTAGATATTTTAGACCGACTAGCTAGAATTTTAGCCCCTTACAGGGACAATGCCAGCTGGGGCAGAAACCACATTAAGACAACCACCTTGAGACTTTTCATATCAGTTATCAGTGGTTGGAGAGATTTGGGCTGACTGCTATTTGTCTCATCTATCATACTGTAATGTTTCTTGGGGCAAGGAAATAACTTTTAGTCTAGTTTTATACAGTGTATGTAACAAGCATATGCAATGTCTGCATTTATTTGACATTTAATAAATGTCCAATAAATAAAAGGCACTGTAGGTACAAAAATGAAAACAATTTACCCTCAAGGAATTTATATCCTATAGGGGACACAACAAGAAACAAGAGAGTAAATGCGTGATGATTTGAGGAGGAAGATAGCCTTACTTAAAACCAATTAATAAACATTTATGGGGCAGCTAGGTGGTACAGTGAATAGAGCACCAGCCCTGGAGTCAGGAGGACCTGAGTTCAAATCCAGCCTCAGACACTTGACACTTACTAGCTGTGAGACCTTGGGCAAGTCACTTAACCCCAATTGCCTCACACACAAAAAAAAACCAACAACAACAAAAAAAACATTTATGAAGTGCCTCCTATGTTCCAGGCACTGTGCTAAGAGGCGAAAGATGGTCCCTGCCCTCAAGAACCCTACAATCTAATGGGGGAGTCAACAGTCAAAGAAATATATACAAAGCAAGCAATATGCAAGATAAATTGGAAACAACAGAAGACAGGCATTGGAATTAAGAAAGGGTAAGAGAAAGCTTCTTGTGGAAGGTAGAATTTTCACTGGGACTTAAAGGAAGCCAGGGAGGTCAGTAATTGGAATGGAGGAGAGAGAGTATTCCAGACATGGAGGACAGCCAGAGAAAATGCCCAGAGCTGAGAGATGGAGTATCTTGTTTGTGGAACAGCCAGGAGGCCAGTCCCACTGGAGTCGTATAAGAAGACTAGAAAGGTAAGAGGGGTTAAAGCAGCTAAGTGATGAAGTGCTTTGAATGCCAAACAAAGTTTTGTGGTCCTGGAAGTAACAGGAAGCCACTGGAGTTATATTTAAGTAGAGGGGTGACATGGTCACATTTGTGCTTTAGGAAAATCCCTTTGGTGGCCAAATGGAGGATGAATTGGAGTGGGCAGAGACTTGAGGCAGGCAGACTCTCCAGCAGGGTATTGTAATAATCCAGGAGTAAGATGATGCCACCAAAGGGGTGGCAATGCCAGAGAAGAGGAGGGGGAATATCAAGGGACACTGCAAAGATGAAATTAACAGGCCTTGGATACGGAGGGGGTGGTTAAAGAGAATAAGGAATCCAGGATGACCCCCCCCCCCCTCGCCAGTAACAGGGAAGGATTCAGGAAGAAAGATAATGAGTTCCATTTTGGTCATACTGAGTTTAAGATGTCTGCTGAACGTAAAGTTGGAAATGTCTGAAAGGCAGTTGGAGATCCAAGATTAGAGGTCAACAGTGAGACTGGGGCAGGAAAAGTAACTATGATAGTCATTTGCATAGAGAGGATAATTAAATCCATGGGAGCTAATGAGATCACCAAGTACTACAGAAGCAGAAAAGAGGGCCCAGGATAGAATCCTGAGGTTTATCTACAGTTAAAAAAGGGTTATCTGGAGGAGGATCCGGCAAAGGAGACAGAGAAGGAGCAATCAGATAGGTAGGAAGAGAGCCAACAGAGAGTGGTGTCCCAAAGACCTAGAGAGACGAGGTTATCAAGGAGGAGAGAGTGATCAACAGTGTCAAAGGCTGCAGAGAGTCAAGGAGAATGAGGATTGAGAAAAGGACATTGGATTTATCAGCTAAGGCAGGGCTTCTTAAACAAATGACCCCTTTGACCTAAGAAATTTTTACGTGACCCTGCATATCTGGGTATCTATACATAACCTTTTGCTGTTGCCAAATTTTTCACAACCCACAGTTTAAGAAGCTTTGGACTGGGGCAGCTAGGTGGCGCGGTGGAGAGATCACCGGCCCTGGAGTCAGGAGGACCTGAGTTCAAATCCGTCCTCAGACACTTAACACTTTGGACTGAGGGATGATTAGCTTCCCATGTCTCCCTTAAAATAATCTAAGGATTGGAGTACAAGAGGCAGAAGTGATATGGGAGAGCATTCCACATAAGAAGCCAACAGCCTATGCAATGGCAGAGGGGTGGAAAATGGAATGCCAATTTCAGGGAACAGCAAACACCAATCGAGGCCAGTTTGGCAGGAACATAAGAGTTGAGGCAAGTAATGCCAAGTAAGTCTGGAAAAGTAAGCTGGAGCCAGACTTTAAATGTGAAGGGCTTTAAATACCAAGTTAAGGAATCTGTATTTTATCTGAGAAGTAAAAGGAAACTACAACAAACTTTACCAGAAGAGTGACACAGTCAGACCTGTGCTCTAGGAAGATTTTTCTGGCAATTTTGGAATGAGGAATGACAGAGAGAAAGAGCCAACAGACAGGGAGAGAATGAGGATGGGGAACGAAGGAGGGAATGATTGATGGAGGTAGTTCCTAGAGGATCCAAAACAGACGGGAGTGGTTTTGACAAGAAGAGCCACCTCTTCCTCAGATATAACAGCAGAGGAAGACAGAATGAGGGACGATACAGGGGTGTTTTTAGGAAAGAAGAGACTGTCCAAAAAAGAAAACCTCTACTTTCTCTGTAAGGAAGTAAAGGTAAAGTGAAAGGAAGAGGGGAAGAGTGGTACAAGACACTTGAGGACAGAAAATAAAATCTAAAATAGCCACTATGGGGACCATGAGTCAACTCAGAAAGACTATGAAGATTACTGTGCAGCAGCGAGAGCCCAACTGAAATCAAGCATCATAAATTTGTAGTGGACCCAGTCAGCATAGATGTGTAACGTCACCTAGTCACTTTCATTAGCCCTCCAGTAGAAGTAGAAAAGGTAGATGGGAAGAGAAATCCAGGGCTGGGTTTGACAAGGCATGAAGCCAAACACAAGAAGCCTAATCTAAATAACCAAAAACAACGATCATGTCTCCTCTAAGTCTTCTCTTCTCCAAGCTAAATATTATTAATGCCTTCAACTGATCCTCATACAGCACAAACTTGAGGCCCTCCACAAGTCTGGCTGTTCTCCTCTGGATACCCTCTAGACTATTAATGTCCTTCCCCAAACCTGAGACCCAGAACTGAACATGCCAGTTGGGATCTGACCACAGAAGAGCCCAGTGAACAGCGGGCCTCTCTTACTAATCCTGCAACAAAACACCCATATCTTCTCTAGATGAACTGCTTTCTGGTCTTCCACCTTGTACCTGTAAAGCTGACTTTCAGAACCAAGAGTAATACTTGACATTTTTCCCCTACTAGATATAGCCCAGTGTTCTGGCTTATCAAGGTCTGTTTGAATCCTGTTGTTAAGCTATCCCACCCAGCTTTGCATCATCTCAAAGTTCAATAAGCCTTGGTCAACGATCAAAGTTAAAAAGCACAGGGTTGAGTCCAGCAGAGGGTCCAGCCCATGACGTTCCACCAGAGAGGTCCTCACAAGATAAGAACCAACCTATTTTGGCTGAACCTCACTAAGCATCCTGTTCTAAATCTGCCCCACTAATGTGTCTCCTAGCCTGTCTTTCCATTCATCTCTTCCACAAGGACAGCATGAGGAAATATGCCAAATGCTTTACTGTCACAATAAAAGGAAAAGGAAAGGGCAAAAATTAATATGCATTTGCTGAGATCTCTTACCACCTGCAAATAGGCCATGCCTAAAGGTAGAATCTAAGTTTTCTCTGCTTGTAGTAATATGGATTTTTTTTTTTAAGTGAGGCAATTGGGGTTAAGTGACTTGCCCAGGGTCACACAGCTAGTAAGTGTTAAGTGTCTAAGGCCGGATTTGAACTCAGGTACTCCTGACTCCAGGGCCGGTGCTCTATCCACTGCACCACCTAGCTGCCCCGGATTTTTGCAAATAGGAAAAATTCAGTTCTCTGAAAATGGGTTATTAAGAATCCAATGCACAGAAATTGAAGGGTTGCCCATCAATTGGGGAATGGCTGAACAAGTTGTGGTACGTGAATGTAATGTAATACTATTGTGCTATAAGAAACGATAAGCAGGAGGAGTTCAGAGAAACCTGTAAGAACTTGCATGAACTGATGCTGAGTGAAATGAGCAGAACCAGGAGAACACTGTACACAGTATCAACAACATTATGTGTTGATCGACTGTGATAGACTTGATTCTTCTCAGCAATGCAATGGTCCAAGATAGTTGCAAAGGACTCATGAAGGAAAATGCTCTCCAAATCCAGGAAAAAAAAGAACTGTGGCATCGAGATGCAGATCGAACTATACTATTTCTATTGGTTTGGGTTGTTTTTCTTTTTTGAGGTTTTTTCCTTTTTGCTCTGATTCTTCTCTCATAACATGACTAATACAGAACTGTTTAATGTGATTGTACATATATAACCTGTATCAGATTACTTGCTGTCTTGGGGAGGGAGGGAGAAAAATTTGAAACTAGAAATCTTTTTTTTTTTTTAATGAGATATTTTATTTTTTCCATTACATGTAAAGATAGTTCTCAACTTTTGTTTATACATGCTTTACAATTTCAGATTTTTCTCCCTCCCTCCTCCCCTAGACAGCAGGTAATCTGGTATAGGTTATATCTATATATCTCTATACGTATACATATAGATATATATATATACACACACACATATATATATACACATAATAACATTAATCCTATTTCTGCATTAATCCTGTTACAAGAGAAAAAATCAGAGCAGTGATGCAAAACCTCAAAATAGAGAAAAAAAACACAACAGCACCCAAAACAAAAGAAATAATATGGTTCAATCAGCATCTATACTCCACAGTTCTTTCTTTCTTTTTTTTTTCTTGGATTTGGAGATCCTCTTCTATCATGAGTTCCCTGGAACTCTTCTGTACCATTGCATTGGTGAGAAGAATATAGTCCATCACAGTAGGTCAACACTCAATGTTGATGATACTGTGTACAATGTTCTTCTGGTTCTGCTCATCTCACTCATCATCAGCTCACGTAAGACCCTCCAGGTTTCTCTGAACTCTTCCTGCTCATCATTTCTTACAGCACAATAGTATTCCATTGTATTCATATACCACAACTTGTCCAGCCATTCCCCAATGGATGGGCACCCCCTCAACTTCCAATTCCTTGCTACCACGTAAAGAGCAGCTATAAATATTTTTGTACATGTGGGTCCCTTTCCCCCTTCCATGATTTCTTTGGGCAAAAGACCTAAAAGTGGGATTGCTGGGTCAAAGGGTATGCACAGCTTTATCGCCCTTTGGGCATAATTCCAAATTGCTCTCCAGAATGGTTGGATCAGCTCACAGCTCCACCAACAATGTATTAGTGTTCCAATTTTCCCACAGCCTCTCCAACATTTATTATCTTCCTTTTTTGTCATTTTAGCCAATCTGATAGGTGTCAGGTGGTACCTCGGAGTTGTTTTAATTTGCATCTCTCTAATCATTAGAGATTTAGAGCATTTTTTCATATGGGAATAGATAGCTTTGGTTTCTTCATCAGAAAACTGCCTGTTCATATCCTTTGACCATTTCTCAATTGGGGAATGACTTGGATTCTTATAAATTTGATTTAATTCCCTATATATTTTAGAGATGAGGCCTTTATCAGAAGCACTGGCCTCAAAAATTGTTTCCCAGCTTTCTGCCTCCCTTCCAATTTTGGATGCATTGCTTCTGTTTGTACAAAAATTTTTTAATTTAATATAATCAAAATTATCCACTTTGCATTTTATAATATACTCTATCTCATGTTTGGTCAAAAACTGTTCTCCTTTCCAAAGATCTGATAGGTACACTATTCCTTTCTCTCCTAATTTACCTATGGTATCACCTCTTATGTCTAAATCATGTATCCATTTTGACCTTATTTTAGTATAAGGTGTAAGATGTTGGTCAAAGCCTAATTTCTGCCATACTATCTTCCAGTTTTCCCAGCAGTTTTTGTCAAATACTGAGTTCCTATCCCAGAAGCTGGAGTCTTTGGGTTTATCAAACACTACATTACTAGTGTCATTTACTACTGCATTTCCTGAGCCTAGCCTATTCCATTGATCTACCACTATTTTTTAGCCAGTACCAGATAGTTTTGATGACTGCCGCTTTATAGTAAAGCTCCAGGTTTGGTACCGCTAACCCACCTTCCTGTGAATTTTTTTTCATTATTTCCCTGGATATTCTTGATTTTTTGTTTTTCCAGATGAATTTTGTTATTATTTTTTCCAGCTGTATAAAATAATTTTTAGGTAGCCTGATTGGTATGGCACTGAATAAGTAAATTAATTTAGGCAGTATTGTCATTTTTACTATATTAGCTCTGCCTATCCATGAGCAATTGATATCTTTCCAATTATTTAGATCTGATTTGATTTGTGTGAAGAGTGTTTGGTAGTTGTGTGAAACTAGAAATCTTATAAAAACAAATGTTGAAAACGAAAACAAAACAAGAAAAGAAAAAAGAATCCAATGCAAATTGGTCTTGCACCTCATTTGCATCCTGAACCGTTTCAACAGCCCAGATATCTTCTCCAATCCATCCATAATTTTAAGCAAAGACAACTCATGAGCCTGGCATGCAAATGGAATATACATTTCTTAATGGAAGAGAATGTCTTATTTATCTCTTTGCCGTTCCAAAACCCAAAAAAGTACCTTATAAATAGTATGTTTATTAAGTAATAGATGTTTCTTGAATTAAATATTACTTAATCCTTATTCTAAAACCAGTGATTTCCAATTTAAGAAAATATGGATACTAGTAAAGGGTTATTCCCAAGGAAACAACACAACAAGAAGGTACAAATGACTAGAAAAATTAAATCTTTATGTTTCTGTACAAAAGAAAATCTCATTTGACTGATGTCTTAATGATGAAATGAAACAACAAAGAAAGCCATTCATCATAGGTAAGGCCTGGGCAGAGTAATCATTACAAAGAAGGCAAGTCAAGAGAAGAATGAACTAATTGATTCATTATTCTCCTTCGGCAGCAGACCACCTTCTTACCCTTAATCATTCAATAATTCTGCTTCATCTTTTTTTTCTTATCACTGGTTCATGACAAAGGTAGATTCCTAAGAACATACTAAAACAACTGTCATATAACACTCCTTGCCTCAGTTTGGGTTGCTCTCCTAAGTCAATGTAAATTATTACTCACCTGTCCCATTGGCCAAGCTGCTATGGTTCTGACTCTTGGCTGGCTGCCGGTGCCGATTCCTACTATTGGGGCTCTGTTCAACATTTGCTGTGGCTCTGGTTGGTCCAACAGGATGCCTGTGTGTCCTTGGGAATCAAAGTATAAAAGAGCTGTGTGAGCCATTGTGAAAAAGAGACATCTCCCATCATGAGAAATTGTTTTCTTTCCCTTGCCCCATTTATTGTAAACATGTGCTTTTATCAAAGGCCTTTTAAATTAAGACCCCCCCCCCAGTAACCCCTGAAGACTATTAAGATTTCCACAAAAGGAGACACAGAGGAACTTCTTTATCAAAAAAAATAGTGGGGGCAGCTAGGTGGCACAGTGGATAAAGCACCAGCCCTGGATTCAGGAGGACCTGAGTTCAAATACGACCTCAGACACTTGACACTTAGTAGCTGTGTGACCCTGGGCAAGTCACTTAACCCCCATTGCCCCACAAAAAAAAAAAGTGGTTTGATCAAATATACATACATACATACATACATACATACACATATATATATATATATATATATATATATATATATATATATATATATATATATATATATATATATATAAATCCTTTGCTTCAGTTGCCAAAACCAGGGTGAATTATTCTCTTGGCCTAGCGTAGCTCACAGATATCTTATTTAGATTCACAACATTGTGTTTGATGGGCTGAGCTATTATTAGTCAGAAATCACAGTTGACCTAGAGGCTATATGAAGATCTTAGTTCTCCAACTTCTAGGTCTCTTGTGCTGGGGCCAGGGGGAGTTGGGAAAGGGAGCTCTAAGCTGGGGACAAATCAATTATCAATCAACAGACACATTATTTCCATGTAGGTACTTTCTAACAGATAGGAAGCCAAAGGGCCATGAGAAATAAATGCTGTAAGACCAATTCTACATTTAGTATGGAAATATTAACTAAAAGAACTTTGACATTTTGTCCCAGGAAACTGGGAGAAATAGCCCACTATCCTGAAGAAAACAGTGGGATCTGTCGGTCAGATCCCTCAGAGAATAGAGAATAATGAGGTTGTAGCATTTCTGGTTGCCCTACATGTACACATTGAGAATATTTAACCTTGTGGTTCAACTATTTTACAGAGCATCTGAACCCACTTCCTTCATGGTATTTATTTTCAATATTGAGATGTTCTGCAAATGCCTCTTGGCGACCAAGACCCCCACTTTTCAGATTCAGAGGATGGCTTCTTTGCCCTCTCTGACTCAAATCTTCTCCTCCTTAGTCTAGCACATAAAACTATGTTAAGTAAGGTATCTAACCAAGTTTCTCTAAGAAGAGGATTCTCAACTGGGAATACAAAGAATCAACAACAACTGGAAACTACTGGTGAAACGTTGGATTTTTTTCTAAATTAGGCAGAAGATATAAAAAAGTAACTAAACGTCTTCATATGCCCCATCTTCTTTCAAGAGAATACCATGAAGAAATAAGCCTTCTTGGCTCCGAGCTGAGTAGGATATCCTGAATGCTTCCAAAAGACAAGATTGTTGAAAATGGGTAAGGAACGAGTCTGACCTGTGGAAATAAAACTTTAATGTGGACTTCTTTTAAACTCAATTTTCTTTCCTTAATTCCATATATCAAAGCTGCCAAGGCACCTCAGTCAAATAAGAAAAAAGGCTCAGAGTCCCTCTGGGAAGAATGTTTAACATCACTGAACCTTTTAGCACACCTTCGGCCAGGCACAAACACAGACAGAATTCCAAAATGGAAGCTTTGTCTTTACCATGTACAGCAGTGTGGGGGAGGGAATGGCTGGGGGAGACCAAGTCGGTTGCTACCAGATTTATTCCAGCCAAGAATCCCCTTAAAGGGTAAAACCCACTCCAATTTTTCATCCCACATGCAGCACTTAGAAAAAGGCTGAGAGAGGCTTGGGTAGAGAAGAGCTTCTGAGGCAACAGAGAGAGCCTGCACCATCAGCCCTGTCACACCCATGGGCTCCGAGAAGCCTGTAATTACTTCCAGTTGCCTGGACTCCTTGTCCCCTACCAGGGCAGCTGGGCATGACAACTGGGTGGGGCCCATTACCCTCCTCACTCCTGGACTCTTCTCCCTTCCACGAAAGGGTGTGTGGTCAAAGGCAAGAGAGAAGCGTTGAAGGAGCATTTAACCACTAATGACAGCAGCTAAGCCTGCACACTCTAATGGAGGAGGGCCCGTGTTATTCCCCCAAGAAACCAGAAGCATCTGGGACCATTTTGGATGGATCACAGCCTCGCCCCTGTACCCCTCCCCACATTCTTTCCTTCCCCTAAATCTGGGGTTTCCAAATTTTCACTCCAATATTAAATTTAAAAGAAAGCAACCAGAAGAAGAGGATAACTAGAGAGTTGGGGAAAATGTTCGGTGTAGCTCAGCTTCCTTCACTAAAGACTTTGATCAAGCCTTACTTAACGAGGGAGTTCTAGCTTGATTAGAACCTGGCCCCAATGCTGAAACCATCACAGCCCACACACACAAAAAAGCATCCCAGCAAACTGCAGTGGTGGGTTTGGGGATGAGCTAGGCTTTCATCACAGACAACTGAGTGTAGACTCTGCCAGTAACCTCAAACCTGGCGTGATCCTCCACTTTGGGAGTGGGAGAAGTTATTCAGCCCCCTTGGCAACCCAGGACCAGTCTGAATATTGATATCCCACTCAGCCAAATCCCATATGTAGTCAGTGCTGTCTCTGGCCACAGGAACTCAAGCTCACTTTGCTGAGTGCCCAGATCTAAAATCTGAATTCTGCTCCCCAAGCAGAGGCAGACACTCTCCTATCTAATGTCCTTCCCTTAAAAAAAAAAAAAATGCTGATTCCACAATCAAGACAGTTGCTCTCATACAGTGGTCCCTTAGCTGTCCCAGGAAGTGGCTCAACCACAGATGAAGAGAATGCCAAGACAGGCACAAATGAAAGTGACAGAATCAAGGATGATCAGTCTTTTCTAGCACCACAGTTAAAAGCATCGATTCTCCAGTGCTCAGCTTTCACGGCCGTACATTACTACTGGGAAAAGTACAGCTTTGGCTATCCAGGCTTCTGTCAGCAAGGTGAGGTCTTTGCTTTTTAGTCTGCTGTCCAGATTTGCCATACCTTTCCTTCCAAGGATCAAGTCTTTTAATTTCATGGCTGCAGGCACCATCTGCAGTGATCTTTGAGCCCAAGAACACAAAATCTGACACTGGTCTTCCATTCCTTCTCCTTCTATTTGCCAGGAAACAATAGGACCAGTTGCCAAGATCTTAGGGTTTTGGGGTTTGGGTTTTTTTTTTATGTTAAGCTTCAAATTTATTAAGCATTTACTATATGCTAAGTACTGTGGTGAATCTCTGATAACAAATCCAGTCCTGTTACTATTAGATTTAGAAGATAACATGTGACAGATGAAAGCATGCTGGATTTCTGGGTTCGAAATCCCAGTTCTGCCACTTCCGGGCAAGTCACACAGCCCTCGGGGCCTTGATTCCCTCCATCTCTAAAATGAGAGGCTGGCTCAGATCACAGCAGCATCACAGAATTGTAGATTTCCAGCTTGAAATAAACAGTGGTCCAGCCCCTTAATTTATAGGCAAGGAACCTGAGGGTCTGAGAAGTTACCAGCCCAAAGTCACAAAGTTTCCTCTAATGTTCTTTTCTTCTCAAAGTCTATGATCCTATGATGCTGGCAGATGACAGAACTAAAATGGATTCTGTTCCTCCATTCAAAATAAGTACAACACAGAAGCTAAAACTGTCTAACAAGCATCAAAGTTCCCCTGATCCCACTTGTACCACCAATTGTACAACTCTGACTAACCAATCAGTCCCAAAGAGTTATTAGGAGCAAAGGAGCTTGTTGTGCTCCCGAGTTCTGCCAACCCCTCTCTCCTACAAGACCTCAACTGCACATTGTCTTTTAATAGCAGCATGGAAACAAACTTCAGTGGGGCCAGGCCAAGTTCCAGCAAGACAGGCCCAGCGGGGAAAAAGGGCACTTAAAATAGAAGGGGAAAAAAAAAGGGAAGTGGGGATGGGAGAAGATATTGCTTCTCTCGTGCAGAGACAGTCCCGACTCCCACCCTCCCCATACCAATCTCACCAGCAAAATACAGGTTGGACTTGGGGTAGGGGTGGCAGGAGAATGAGAGGGAAAAGTGAAAAGGAAAAGGAGCAATTCAGAGTTAAAATAGGACCATTCCAGACATCCCACTCATGATTTATGACTGCTTTCCACACCCTGCCTGGAGGCTGCCAACCTCACCAAGCGACAGACAAGGTAAAAATAAAAGTTTGTCAAGCCCATAGCCAGTTTCAGGAAGACAAAAGGATGCAGGATTTTGTTTTGGTTTGTTTTGGGGGGAGGGGCTCCAATCAAGGGTGTAGAGCAATCCTATCTGGCAAGGCTGATTTCCAGAAGGAAAACACTGAGCTCCAAAGTCACACAAAACCTAAACTAGAGACACTGGCACTGCATAAGAATGAGCCAACCTCTCCACCCCTCACCCCACCCCACCCCCGGCAAAGAGCCAGGTAAGACAGGCCCAGTTCAGGGGAAAATCTAGGCACTACATCAGTTCTATCCCTCAGCCCAAGAGAACAAGTCTCAATAGGCAGTGGCTTTGAGGTATCTTGAACGGAGAGAGCAGCACATTCTGTGACTCATGATTCGCTCCCATCCCAAACCAAACGCCAAGGATGTACTGTGCCCTCCAGACTCCTACCGGGGCCCCAAGAGAGGCACAGCTCCATGGGTCAGACTTGACTGGGCTGTAGCAAATCTCTGTACAAGGCAGATTTAGGAAAGAACTGTGTACAACTGAAGCAGAAAAGCAAAAGAGACAAAAAGAGGTAGGGACTGGAAATAGCCCGGAGACTGATGACGACCATACAGACTGAGGAAAAAGGCCTGGAGGAGTGTTGCAAATCCCCAACTTAGACAACCACCAAACATTATGTTTCCACAACAGAAGCCCTAGCCAATAATATCGTTCACAGACAAGAAAAGGGAAAAGGAAGAGACAGGAGACAAGGGGGAAATTAGCCCAGCAGTAAAAAGAATTTCCCACACTCACTAGCTGTGTGACCCTGGGCAAGTCACTTAATGTCTATTTGCTCCAGTTTCCTACCTCAAATGGTTGTTGTGAGGATGAAATGAGATAATATTTGGAGAGAAAAAACCACTTAGCACAATGCCCGGTACACACACAGTGGGTATTACGTAAATGTTTATTCTCTCTTACTTCCCTATTCTCACATCATTCCTCCCCCACAGCCCCCATCAATTAAGGCAATGTGTAAGCAGCCAGTAAGCAAAATGGAGAAATGTTTTATGTGAAGACTGAATGAAGATGAGGAAGTTGGAGCATACACATAACCCAGACACCTGATTCCCATGACTGACTTCCATTACGGGTTTCCTGGTGCTTATTCTTTTAAATAAGCCTAATAAAGGGCAGCCTCCACCCCCTGAAGCCTACTAACAAGCAAAGCTCTGCTGCATAAAGAATCTACCTCTCGAGAGCATCCCTACCTCCCCAGTTTGAAAGTCATCCCCCAGACAGGAGCAAACTGGAGAAGAAATGAAGTCTTTGATACTCCTGTCCTGCTCACCCCTTCCAGATAAAAAGAGTAAGAGCAATCCCATATGAAGCAGAACCCAGAGCCAGTATTGTCCATAAACAGGAACTAGGCATTTATATAGTGCCTACTATGTGCCAGGCACTGTATTAAGCACCTTTTTTTTTTTTAACAAATATTATCTCATTTGATCCTCACAGCAATCCTGAGAGCTAAGTGCTATTATCTCTATTTTACAGATAAGGGAACCGAAGTATAAAGAAGCTAAGTGGCTTGCCCAGGGTCACACAGCTAGTAAGTGTCTGAGGCCAGATTTGAACTCAGATCTTACTGACTCCAGGCCCAGTACTCTATCCACTATGTCATCGGCTGCCTCTAAGTAAAGACAAAGAGAAAAGTGAAAAAACACTGAGAAGCTAAAGGGACACTGAGCAAGAAGGGAGGTGCAAACACTAAGTATTATCTAGGCCAGAGGTGTCACAGCCTCAACCCGCCAATGTACAGTCTGAACCAGATTAAAATGCAATTGGAAATATTAAACAAGATAAATAAAAATACAATAAAACATAGATAAGCTACATTTTAAACTTAAGTCAATATGTAACTGCAGGGATCCTTGTGTACAGATCCATGGCCCCAGTTTCTGTCTGAGTTTGGCACCACTGGTTTAGACTATTACGTGCCAGGACTAAGGGTAAGTACGGGGGACAGGCTCCTAAGATACAAAACATGGGAGGGGAGGGAAAGGAAAGCAAGTGTTAAGAAAGAGAATTTTGAGAAAAACTTTTTATAAGTGAATACATTTCTAATGCCCTGAATCCTGCTCCCCACAGTATGAATGTATTTTGTGATAAGGCCTGGCATGTGTTAAGGGTGAGAGTTCAGAATTTCTAGCAGCCAGGGATGGGAAAGAGCCTGGTTTTCAAAACTTTCAATGGGCCCCCCAAAAAATGCCTTATCCTGGATCTCAGATGCTCCTGTAGGGAGATTCAACAGCACTGAGGTGAACCAAGGAGAATATAGCAATATCCCCAGGAGCCTAAAAGGAGCCACATGGGATCTTAAGAAGGGTCCCTTTAATTATCTATTGGGGAGTGGCTGAACAAGTTGTGGGTATATGACTGTGATGGAATACTACTATGCTATAAGAAATGATGAGCTCAATGGTCTTAGAAAAACACGTAAAGACTTGCATGAAATAATGAAAAGCAAAATGAGCAGAACCAAGAAAACATTGTATACAGTAATAGCAATCTTGTTTTAAGAATGACTTTACATCATCAACATTATGTGTTGATCAACTGTGATAGACTGGATTCTTCTCACCAATACAACAGTATAAGAAAGTTCCAAAGGACTCATGATGGAAAAGGCTCTCCAAATCCAGAAAAAAAAAAAAAGAACTGTGGAATATGGATGCAGATTGAACCATACTGTTTCTTTTGTTTTTGGTGCTTTTGCTCTGATTCTTCTCTTATAACATGACTAATGCAGAAACATGTTTAATGCTATTGTACATATATAACCTATATCAGATTACCTGCTGTCTTGGGGAGGGAGAAAAATTTTAAATTAGAAATCTTATAAAAACAAATGTTGAAAACTATCTCTACATGTAACTGGAAAATAATAAAATACTTTTTTAATTAAAAAAAAGAATGACTTTATAAATACCCAAATTAATTATAAAGGACACATGAAGAAAAGACATTATCTGTATCCAGAGAAAGAACAGATAAATAGAAGTATGTATAGAATTTTACACACACACACACACACACACACACAAACTATTCCTGTCTAGTAGCCATCTCTAGGGTGGGGGAAGGAGGGGGAAAAAGTAATTTACATGATAACTTTATTATCTATTTAAAAGGAATAGCAAGTTGCACATAAGAGATTTGCAGTTTTGTGTGTAATCATCTTTTATATTATATTTTATATTATACTATGTTATAGAAATGCTCATTTTATTCCATAAGTTTAAAAACTTAAATTTTAAAAAAAAGGAAGGAGCCCCTAAATCCAGGGCCTACTGATGAAAGACACAAAGTATCAGCAAACTGAGTTAGGATCACCCCCAAGGAACACTACTGGTTCTGAAGCCTCTCCTGCTGTTTTCTTGCCCCCAAACATCCGAGGTCAGAATCAATGGTCTATTTGGAACTAAGGGGAGAAATACACTGTCTCCCAGAAATCTAGCCCTCCTGCGGGGAGGGGAATCGCCATCCAGAATTCTTCCTACCCACACCCACATGCTAAAATTGCCAAAGTTCATCTTCAAATACAATGGAATTCAATTTGACATTATAGCTATACTTTTATTTTTATTTTTCTAAAAATAAGTTTTTATTGATATCTCTTTTTGACATTACCATAATTTCCCCCAGTATCTCTCCCCCCCTACTCCTTCACAAAGAACCATTCCATATAACTAATAATATTTTATTGACCCTCCCCCCCAAAAAAGAGGGGGAAAAAATCAGCAAAACTAATCAATATACTGAAAAAGTCTGAAGATCTATGCAATGTACTATAGTTGTGGTACCAGTAGTACTTTTTCAACACATCCAAGCTATGAGAAGTTAAGGCAAATGAAATAATTATACAGCACTTAGCAAAGTGCCTGGCACATAGTAGGTGCTTATTATTATTATTATTAATTGATTCAACATGAGAATCAGAGATCAATCTTAATCAACATGCAGCCAGAAGAAAGACTACCTTTTTAAGTACATTGCCCAGGGTACAAACCCTAAGTATCAGCAGCCTCAATGCAAACTCATTGGGGAGCTCCAGTTGGTCACCCTCTCTTACCCTAGTTTCCATGGGCTGTGCCTCTTCCTGACTTTTGTCTTGAATCCTGCTCTCTGAAACCTCAGTAACTGTCTCTAGAGAAGACACTGCATTTCACTGATGGAGAAAATGATCTTAAGCCAAAATTTACAACTCTATGTGGCTAAAGAACTCTGGAGTGATAGGGGAGAGAGATGACTACCCAGAAGCCAGATATTATTCTGTTTGTTTGGTTTTTTTTGCAGGCAATGGGGGTTAAGTGACTTGCCCAGGGTCACACAGCTAGTAAGTGTCAAGTGTCTGAGGCCGGATTTGAACTCAGGTACTCCTGAATTCAGGGCCGGTGCTTTAACCACTGCGCCATCTAGCTGCCCCAGATATTATTCTTAGGTGTGAGTGGGCAACACTTAGGCAGGGGTAGGGCACATCTGCTTGGCAGAATAAACCATGCTGACATGGCTGCTTCTCTCTGGTTCCAAAGTGAGCTTTCAATTCGCAAAGGGAAAATTTAGATTAGATTTAGAAAGCATCAGTCGAGAGAAAAAGTTCAAAACAAAAACACCAACCACAGTGACAAACAAGCTAAGACAGGAGGTTCTGAAACATGGACTCGGATGTGTTCACCTGGATGCCAAGCTGAGGCTCCAAAGGCCTTTAGGCAGCACTGCAACAAAACATGGACTGTACACAGGACTTGGAGAGCATGCTAAGAGAGCCAAGATGCCCCAGAATATGCAACGGGATGGAGACTACTCAGTCAGCTCCTATTTCAGCTCTGGCAAGTGAGGGGATGGAGAGAAAACAAACCAGACCTAGAACAAAGGATCTTTGCCCCTCCCAGAGTAGGAATATGCCAGCAATAATCTGCAAGGATTCCCCTCAGTTCTTGATACCAGCAAAAGAAAATCAAAATTCTATATGAATACAAAATAAATTTGGAAAAAAAAAAAAAAGAACCTGCCTTGTGGCAATTTGGTTTCCTCCCCTACATAAGAAGAACCATTAGCTGGGTTCCCCACTCAGTCATTAAGAACTGGATTCGGAAAGGCTATTTTAAACCTCCGAGTACACCCAACTGACAGCAGAAATACTAACACCCAAAGGGGCTGACACAAAAGCCTTCAGAACGGGAGCAAAGGAAGGGTGTGTGCAGCTGACTGTAGAATTCCACACCCTATTAGCAAAATTATCAGCAAAATGTAATGCAGCACCAGCTCCCAAGCAAGGGCAAGCCCATGAGGGGGTCAGCGAGGGAGAGTAGAAAACATGTAGTCCCCTTAATACCGATGCCTTCCTTCTGAGATCACCTCCAATTCATCCTATAGGAAACTTGTTTGTACAGTTGTTTGCATGTTGGGGCGGGGGCGGCGGGGATTAGAATGTGACCTCTCTAAGGGCAGGGACTGTTTCACAGACAATCAATCAATAGTTAAGTACCTACTATGTGCCAGGTACTGTGCTAAGTGCTGAGAATACAAAAAAGAGGCAAAAGATAGTCGTGTCCCCATGTCCCCGTTCCCCCCCCCCCCCCGCCGCCGCCAAGGAGCTTACAGTGTAGTGGGGGAGACAACATGCCAACAAATATATATGAAGCAAGCTAATATACACAAGATAAATAGAAAATAATTAGCAGAGAAAAGGCACTAGAATTGAGAGGGACTAAGCAAGGCATCCTATAGAAAGTGGGATTTTAGTTGGGATTTAAAGAAGCCGGTCGGTAGTCAGAGTGGAAAAGGGAGAACATTGTGGGCATGGGGAACAGCCTGATAAAAATATCCAGCGCCAAGAGATGGAGTGCCTTGTAGGTGGAACAGCTAGGAGGCCAGTGCCACTGGATCAGAGAGTACGTTTTTGGGGAGAAAGGTATAAGAAGACCGGAAAGGTAGGAGGGAACTAGGTTATGAAAGGCTTCGAATGTCAAATAAAGCATTTTGTATTTGATCCTGGAGAAGCCACTGGGAGGTTGCTTAGTAAGAGAATGACAGGATCAGATCCGCACTTTGGGAAAATCACTTTAGTGACTGAATGGAGGATGAATTGGGAGTGGAGAGAGATATGAGACAGGCAGACCCACTACCAATAGGCTATTGCAATAGTCCAGGCATGAGATGAGGAGGGCATGCACCAGAGTGGGAGCAGTATCAGACAAGAGAAATGTTGTAAAGGTGCAAAGGTGAAATCAACAGGCTTTGGCAAGAGCTTGGATATTGGAGGGGGGGGGAAATAAGAGATAGTGAGGAGTCCAGGATGATTCCTAGGTGGGCCTAAGGGATGGGAGGATGATGTTACCTTCTCCATTCATAGGGAAGGTAGGAGGGGGGGGGGGAGGGTTTAGGGGGAACGCTAATACATTCAGTTTGGGACATACTGAGTTTAAGAAGTCTACTGGACGTCCAGTTTGAGATGTCTGAAAGGCATTTGGAGATGTGAGACTGAAGGCCAACAGAGAGACTGGGGCTGGATTGGTAAATTTCAGAATCATCAGTACAGAAATAGTCGATTCCTGGGAGTTGATGAGATCACCAAGGGAAGTAGAATGGAGGGAGAAGAAAAGAGATCCCAGAACAGAACCCCGTGGAACACCCATGGTTAGAGGGTGGGAGCTGGAGGAGGATCCAGAAAAAGAGACAGAGAAGGAACAGTTTGATGGGTAGGAGGAGAACTCGGAGAGAGAGAAGTACCCTGACAGCCCAGAGAGAAAAGAGTATCCAGGAGAAGGGAGTGATCAACAGTGTCAGAGGCTGCAGAGAAGTCAAGGAGAAGGAGGATTGAGAAAAGCCACTGAATCTGGCAACTAAGAGATCATTAGGAACTTTAGAGAGAGCAATTTCCATGGCATAAGGTCAGGGTTGTAAGATGTTAAGAAGAGAGTAAGAGCAGGGGTGGCTAGGTGGATAAAGCACCGGCCCTGGATTCAGGAGGACCTGGGGCAAGTCACTTATGCCTCATTGCCCAGCCCCCCAAAAAAAAAGAGGAGAGTAAGAAGAAAGTGAAAGCACCTGTTGGAGACAGGAATGTAGCCACAAAAGACAAGAGAAATGCAATGATAGTTAAGGGGATAGAAGGATCACATGAGGGTTTTTTGGTCCCCCAAATTTCCCACAGTGCCTGGCACACAGTAGGCACATTACCTATCTGCCTCATTATTTATTTAATTAATTTGATGTTTATTTAATTTATTATTATCTATTCAATTAACAAATGTCCATCTGGCTAATTAACTCATTGATAAGCCCCAGCACGTAGGCCAGGATAGCCGGCATCACTGCTGTCTCTACTATGTTACATATATTCATCTCTCTTCTTAAATTTTCTTACTGCCCAGAAATAAATACTGGGCTTTCCCAGAACATACACAAAAACTGTTGGATAGGAACTTCCACATCGAAAATATAAACAGATGATAAATTCCACTTCATGCTGACCGTGTATCCCATCATCTCTAAGTAATGGACACAAAGTAGCTTTGGCTACTTCCATCACAAGTCAAGGAGAGGAGAGTGAGAGATTGAGTACCACATCCAGAGGCTTGGTTCCCATCTGTTCCTTTCCTCTTTCCCTGCTTAGACCAGCCCTCCCTTTCTGCCTTCCCTTGATTTACTGAAATATTCCCAGTAGACTCACACCCAGCGTTAGTGTATTTTCCTTTCCATTCTGGGGAAGGCAGTCTGCAGGCACAGTTGGCCAATTATTTAGAGGTCTCCATATGTCTTTGGGGCTTTGTTCAAGTCTAGAATATTAGAAGATCACCAGATCCTCAGAGGTTACTACAGACAAAATGATTCAGCCAGTATACTTGATACGTTTTCATCAAAATAGAAACAAACGGGGGGAAAGTGATATGTAGTAAGCAAACAGACAGACAAAAACCCATGATAGTATCTTAACTAAGGGATCCTCCCCATACTTTCAGGTCACTTTCTGAAAATACCTTTGATAATGGAGATTAAACTCAACAATCCAATATTTACCGACTTCTATGACTCCTGCAAACCTCCCTCAGGAAAGCCAGATGTGTGACATGGATGGTTGCTGGGAATCAAAAAGGTATTCTGCTAGGGAATCATTTTATTAAGTCAGAAGACATCTGGGCAAATGCAGAGGTGTACTGATAATATAAAGAAATAATGTCTTTACTCCCCTGAGTCCCCTTACAACCTAACTCCCTTCCCCCAAGACAGCCTTGGGCCTATGAAAGAGGGGAAAGAAATTCCTTAGTATCTGGTCAATTGATGATTTCACATGGCAATGAAAGTAAATCTCAGATAGCTGAGATTCAGCCACTAATGAAAGGCCCCCAACATCGTGGCTTTCCACTCTGAAGCCTAGAATTTCACACTCATTTTCTAATGTCACAGCGACTTTGAAGAAAGCTGCCAGTATAAGCCCAGGCTATATTTGGATAATTTTCTTTCTCCCTCCAGATGTATTTCACTGGTTCTCCTCAGCTCTCCTCAGATGTGATTCTGAGCTATTGTGCATCTATGAAATGCTTCACCAGCTTACTCCAGAAAGTAGTTCCCAAATACTCCAAACCTACCCTGCTTGTCCTGTCTCTAAACTCTTAAATGATTGCCTTTCAGGGTCCTGATCAAATAGGACCTGGTACTATTATTCAATCAACGCACAGGGCTTCTCCGACGAGAGTCAATCGCTCTGAAGACAAAGGTTCTCTCTTATCTGCCTGTTGTACGCAGAATCAGAATAGTTCCATGGTGGAGAGGTGTAGGGGACGTCGGCAGCAACCTTGCCCACCCCACTCCTGACCAAGAAGCTCCTCAACACATGGTCAATCATCCAGCTCCTGGGTGAAGACCTCCAAGGAGGAGAAAACTACTCATTTCCACCACCACCCCTTCCCCTTTTGCCTTTAATGACTAATTACAGAATTGAATTTTATCAGCTCGCCAAAGCCATGAAATACTTAAGGCTGACGGAGGAGCATGACCGTTACTGCTCCCTTGGAATTCACTTACCCAACTCCCAGCTATGCCTCACACAAAATACATCTATAAATGCAACAGGACTGTCTACACACACAATTGGGGAAGCAGGTGACAAACTGGGAGGCTGCAGCCAGAGACCTGGATTTGGGGCCAGACCACCTACGCTTGATGATGACCTCTACCTACCACTGTGTGACTCTGATGGTGCACGTTTCCTTATCTGTAAAATGAAGGAGTTGACTAGTTGCACTAGATGGCTTCTGAAGTCCCTTTCGGCTCTAAATCTACAATCCTACGCTGGACATGAAGCATCATTTCGGGGCTGCTGCAATGTGTCTTCCCTAGATAAACCAAAAGGAACACATTAGCTACTAGCGGGCCCAGAGAGTCCTAAACTCTATAATTTGTATGTCTTAATTTGGGAGGGGAGGACTGGAACTGCCTAATAGGCAACAATTTCTTCAGCCCCCAAACTTCCACTCTCAAATTTCCTAAGATTAGGAAATAGCTATCTTCTTCTAAGTAACTCAATACCTCCATTGATTATAAACTCTCAGCCTGTTCCCAAAAACAATTCAAGCCAAGTACATTGCTGGGAGACCTCTGCATTGGCCCCCTCGTGGGAAATCAGACAGAATCTATTAAGACATTTCGTGCACAGAGTTTGTGAGAACAGGAGGTAATCCCACATGGAAACAAGGCTTTGAGTCCTAGCTTGGTAGGCAGGAGATATTCGTTACAGCCTGATGATCTCCAGCTGATGTGATCTAGAGGCAAGTAAGCCCAAATCCAATCAGAGCTTAAGTCAATTAGCTCTGTGACACCAAATGAAGCATGGGAGAGATGGAGAAGGAAAGGACACCAGGACAATGCCACTGTCCTGGCTGTGCATCTGTATTTCAGTCTCTTCAGGGAGTCTGGCATGATTTAAGACTGAGAAAAAACCTGCTCTTCAGACAGTGGGAACTAAATATTTAGTCTAGGAGGCTGAGTACAGAAGCTAATCTTTCACTATGCTCCAGGGGCAGGAGAGCAAAGTGCTATCACTGACAAGGCAGAAGGTGGACTCCTCTTCCCCACACCATTCCATCTTACATCCAAGGCCTCCCTGGGCAATAAATCACTGTCACAAGTCCCTGAATCCATAGGGCCTCCCACATTTGCTCTTGCATTAACTGCTCCCAGAAGGGGTAGCAACTATAAAATGTGGGGGAGCTGCCAGGTTCAGAGTATGCTACCCAACCAGCAGCATCTCCACAATGATTTTCTGTGAGATAGCAGCACCCATCGAGTATACCCACAGAATGCCCAGATCACAAGGGCGTCATCCAAGGATTTCAGAGGGTTACCTAGAGAAAAATGTTGCTACCAGCCATACAATGCTGCATTCTGGCTTCCTGCAAATAACCCACATGGGACTTTACAATGGATACAGAAATGGTTTTGCCCATCTCAAAGCAATCAGTATTTACTGAATATCTGTAATACTCAAGGCTCCAAAACAGAACCATCTTTGTGATGGAGTCCAGTGGATGTTTTAACTTAACTTTTAACAAGTTATGATACAGAGAAGGAATGCATGTGTATGTATGTTTTCCCCTAAATCAATCTAAGAGAAATACTGGGTGCAAAGGTCAGATATATAAATCCAAATGTGTTCAAGGCCCTGTGACAGCTTATCCATCACCATCCCCTCCGGCCTTTGAAGTAAAAAGGAACATTAGCTCTGTCAGCTACAGAGAAAGCTTTCTAAACCAACTGGAACTCCAAAATACTTGTGGCTAGAGATAAGAAAGAAGAAACATCTTTAAGGAATGACATGGTGAAACTACCCCTCCCTCCTCAATAGCTAGTTACCACTTTAGCCTGGGATCAGATCCAGAGTTTCCCATTCTAGATACCAATTAGCCCCTTTCGCTGAAATAAGATTTGCTAATGGTACCATTCATCTCGGTGCTGCAAGATCAGATCATTTATTCAGACTTTCAAAAAGTTGTTAACAAATCATGGCTAAGAATGATTTCACAATCTCTGCAGAGCAGTTTCTCTCAACTCACCCAAGGAATCAGAGAAAAGGATGCCTTTAATGATAACATATATAAGCAAACCAAATACCCAGTCTTTCCTTCCCAAACTAGAGAAATGTCCAATCACATCAACTCATCAAACCAGTCTAGTTCACTGTGGTCTACCCAAATGGTCAGAAAAGTATTGTCAAAGGCTATACCTGTTCCCTGGAAGTCACACAAACACGAGCAATCATTTTTTTGCTTTTTAGAGCCTCAGAAAAATTTTGCCCAAATTTACCAAGACTAATGAGGACTTTTACCAATCAATCCATCAGCTGCTCCCCGAGGAGCACACCAGACTGCTGCTGTGAGATGGCTTTTTTCCTTAAAGTGCCTGGAGACTTTGTACACTGTAATAAACAGGCCAGCAGTCCCCACCCCCATCCCTCTAGCATCAATGCAGTCATAACAGCTCCTCTCTACCCAAGAACTGTTGCCATGGGAATGCTCTTTCACTAGTAACACAAGGACAAAATGGGAATTTCACTAAATAAAGTGAAGTCTCTTCAGATGGGAGCAATGGGACACATTATGACACAGACTCCAAGAGCTATGTATGAAAGTATGTATGTATGTATGTATGTATGTATGTGGGTTCTAAAAGGGGCAGTGTAACAATGGCACCTGATGGAGGGAAGGGTGGGGTCAAGATCTTCTCCACACCCTTCCACAAATTTGGTCACTCAGAGCAATCAACTCTGCCGATGACCATCCCTACCAACATGCCTGCCTTTCCAAAGGGCCTAGATTCTACTCTCACTTCTGGACCACCAGAAAACACTTCAGTTCTTAAGATTATTGGGAATTTTGGGGGCAGCTAGGTGGCACAGTGGATAAAGTACCAGCCCTGGATTCAGGAGGACCTGAGTTCAAATCCAGCCTCAGACACTTGACACTCATTAGCTGCGTGACCCTGGGCAATTCACTTAACCCTCATTGCCCAACCAAAAAAAAAAAAAGATTATTGGGAATTTCTGAAAGCTCTCCTGTGAAAATGGTCTTTGACTACTTCCCAACATCTTTCAACAACACCAAAAAATCTCCCCTACTTTGGGTGCTACAGATGCTTAGGGGTAAGAAAGCCATACCTGGATCTACCTCCAAAGCAGTTGGTGCTGGGTGGCTGGTGCCGTGCCTCAGTTGAAGGAGCTGTCCCACTGGGCTCTCTGCCAGGTAGCTGTGCTCCTGAAAGGGAAAATGCACAAAAGGAGAACAGAAAGATTAGACACTATCTCTGCCCCACCCACCCACCCAAGTGGCTGTGACAGGACCCTGGTTTGGACAGCAGTGACCACCAATGAAAGGTTAAAGAACATTGGGACATGAGCACGCTAGCCTGCTTTAGCCACTGGGAGAGAGCGAGTTCATGAAGAAATAAATAAGTGGAGAAAGATACATGAAGTGGGTCCGGCAATACAAATAGTAGAAAAAGATCAAGCATTTGAGCTATTTCGCTCTAGGACTTCCTAGAAGGTCTCAGGAGGAAGCTTGATGGCCCGATGGGTAGGGTGCTACACTTGGAGTCAGAAAGCCCTGAGTTCAAATCCTATCTCAGACACTTGAGAGCCATGTGACCCTGGGCAAGTCCTGAATTCTGGGTCCATTTCCTTCTCTGTGAAATGAAGGAGTGCAATTTGACTGATGGCTTCTAAAGTCCCTTCCAGTTCTAATCTACGACCCTTGGTTTCAATCGTCTCACTTATAATATGAGGGGAGTGGGGTCTGAAGTCCTTTTCAGCTCTAGTATCCTAACATTCTAAGGTCCTGTGCTTACTTTAGATAATTCAAGGACCTGTGATTTCCTAGTAGTCCCTCCGCTGATGCAGAATGAAACCTATTGACAAGTCAGGAAATGGTCTTTAAGAATTCGGGGGTGGGGGGGGGCAGCTAGGTGGTACAGTGCATAAAGCACAGACCCTGAATTCAGGAGAACCTGAATTCAAATCCAGCCTCAGACACTTGACACTTACTAGCTGTGTGACCCTGGGCAAGTCATTTAACCCTCATTGCCCTGCAAAAACAAAAACAAAACAAAACAAAATAAAACAAACAAAAAAAGAATTCCTGTGGCAGAAAAAGTCACTGTTCTGTGGGTCGCCTGGTGATGAGTCTCTTCAAATATGGCTAGATGGGGCTATGGCCACCAGAGACACTACCTAGCACAGAGAGCTCAAAGCCTTTCCCCTTGGGAGCTTCTATCAGATTGTGTTCCCCTGACCCCCCCACCCCACCCCAAACTTGATGAAACCACACTGAGATAGAGGACCTAAGTGGATCTCAGTCTCTTAAATGGAAATTAATTTCCAAGTGACAGAAAGCGAGGAAAGAGAACATGAGGAGAAAATGACTTGTGGGGCATGCTCCACTAAGACCCCCATCTTTGGACCCCAAGTGGCCATCGAGCTGTCTCACCAGTCCCCCTTGCTGTTCAGCAGAGTCTCCTCACCTGCTCCGGTGCAAGAACCTTTCAGCCCAGTGAACAAAAGTCTAGTTGTGGAAGGTGACTGTCCTTCCCTCACGGTCACACGTTCTACCTGCTTACCCAGAGTCATGATACCAATCTTGCCTCTCTGGATGTAGAAAGCTGCTCAACCACACTGCATGCAGTAAGACATTTAGCCCAGGAAGGAGGAGGGAACCAAATCCATTTCAAGGGCCAGACTCAATGAGAGGAATTTCTTCCCGGATCCAAAAGACCCAGACTCCCACTAGACTTAATGAACCGCCTTATCGACTGTGCTAGCTCTGTACCCGTTTTATTAGATTTGTATAGCGAGGACAGCCAGAATGTCGCACTGATAGCCACGAGACATTACCCAAAGAGCCAGAACAAGGCCCGGAGCATGTGGGGTGGATCCTCTATGGAAGAATTACAGAAAGACAGAGAAAAGAACTGCTCAGGATGAATGAGCCCGGAGGGGCTGCCATCACCTCCACAGAGGGGGTAGCCAAGCGGAGGAAATCCAGAATACACTGAAGCCCGGGAGCCTGAGTATCTGCACTACAGATGAATCCATCTCCAAAGAACATGCGTTCTCACACAGCACACCCTCAGATCTCTCCATTAGGTATAAGCACATAAGGAAGAGGAAAAATGAGCAAGAGGAAGAAGCTATTTCCAAGAAGTCCCCAGGACTGAATGTAGCTCACTGCCTTTGCTGCAAAACCAAAGAGCAAGCACTGACTTTTCAATTTTAGATTCATTGGCAATCAAGTAAGTCCTAGGAAAACCAGATTAAAAGAGGCCAGATTCTTGACTTGGACACAAAACTTGAGACCAGAAAGCACAATCAGGTCATTTATGAACCCAAGATGCTCTGGTCCCTTTCACCCAACCAGAAACCAAAGCCATATTATGGATCAGGACTGATGGGGAGGCAGAGAGAATGAGGCTCCCTGGTGCTGAACCAAACTCCTAGGACCACCCCTGCCCCTGGGTCTCAAGCCCTGCCACTCCCCTATTCAGGCACCACTATGTGCAACAGGGCAGCACTCACCGTCTGTCACGGCATTGCCATTAGGCACACTTCCCAGATCAACAGTTGGCCCGTCCAGGAAAATTGTCAGCTCTCCGCCTGAGACAACGCTGCCTTTGTTCTCTGTCTGCAGGTTCAGGGTCAGCTGTGTGTTCTCCACTGTTGGACAGAGAAGGCAATACAGACAGAGCAAACCAATTTCACCATCAGTTAAAGATTTTTCAGTTGAAAGCCTCCCCTTTCTTTCTTTCTTTCTTTCTTTCTCTCTCTCTCTCTCTCTCTCTCTCTCTCTCTCTCTCTCTCTCTCTCTCTCTCTCTCTCTCTCTCTCTCCTGTTTTGATTCTTTTTTTTTTCTTACAGGACTCTGAAAGAAGGACTAGGGCTGAGGTGACATACTAGAAAAAAGGGACCTTGAGAAAAGTTTCAAACAGTATTCACTGCACCTACCGAAAGACCAATAGCAAACCAACCCCACTCATGGAGTTTATTCCTTCCAGCTGCAGAAGGAAATGAACATGACCAACTTCTCACTGGTTGGGTCTCATGAGTGCAGAACAGTCAAGAGTTGGCCCTGTGAGTGGGATGGAGAGGAGCAAAGCTCTCAAAATTAAGGAAGGAGAACAACAGAGTCATCTGGCACCCTACAAAAATTCAAACCTATGAGCCTGGTACAAAAGGGAGAATGTTGGTATCTCCGGCAAATATATACTATACAAACCAACAAAATCTGTGAATGCAGCATTTCAATAAATGATTTGAAAGTACAGCATAACAAATGATCAGTCTTAATCCCTTTCCGTTTCAGGAACTATTTATTTAGTACAAATGTACTGTCCATGCAACTTTTTTCATCCCTTCTTTATTCTACTGATATTTTTTTGTTTGTTTGTTTGTTTTTTGCAGGGCAATGAGGGTTAAGTGACTTGCCCAGGGTCACACAGCTAGTAAGTTTCAAGTGTCTGAGGCCGGATTTGAACCCAGGTACTCCTGAATCTAGGGCCGGCGCTTTACCACTGCGCCATCTAGCTGCCCTATTCTACTGATATTTTCAGTCACTGTCGTCTCTTGGTAATAAGTTCCATAACTAATTTTCCAGGAAGTAGCACTTTTTACCTGTCTTCAAATGACCTATTTCCAATCTCAGTGTCCACTAATTCCAAGTTAGATTGGCAGTTTCTTTCTCTCCTAAAGAGTCCCACTGTCTCTTTATCTGCTCCATTAAGGGAGCTTCCCAGAACTTGTCAAGTCTAAAGGCTTCTTCTTCCTCTTTGCCCTCCTTAAGGTGCGGCAACCAGCTACACAGTGAGGAGAAAACAATGTGGTCTGATTTATTTCCAATACATTTCTTGATGGGACCAAGCACTGTGATCTCCATTTTAGTCAGCTACCAAGCAAAGTATTGGAGGAGCAGTCTATAAACAATGCATAGCTATATTCCTTCTACGTATCTTCTATCATCATCTTCTAAACATGATTTGGATGAATTTTCCTCCCAGCTGGAAAGCTAACAATGTCAAAGATTATCATGGAGGCAAGAACCTCTCCCTGACCATCTGTGATATCACATCTCCTGAGGGTCTCTCACATGAGCCAAAGAGGCCCAGCCTTCAAAGAGGCTGGCCTTGAAGGTAGACCCATGAAGTGCCTGGAGAATATACCTCTTCTGGAAAGGGAGAGAGGTGGGGACCACCAGGACAGAAGAGAACATACACTCTCAGGCCCAGTGGCTGCATGAGATGTTTTTGCTTCATTGTTTTACTTGGTCATAAAGAAAGGATGAACGGGGGAAGACGAGGCATGTAAAAACACAAAGCATCAACGAAGAGTTTGTGTTTATTTCCTTAAGACAATAGCAATGACACTGACTCAACTCTGTTGGCTCCCATCTCTCATGGCCCTAGTTTTGCTTTTCTTCCCACTGTTTCTGGCCAGATTGATTTTACACACACCACACACACACACACACACACACACACACACACACACGTGTCCAGAAGCAACTCTGTAGTCCTGTGCAGTACATTTTATCTTCATTTCACTCGGGGGTATTTTTATGTGTATTTTTTTTTTCATTAAGCCTCTGAGAATACAACCTTCCATTCTTCAACATGCTTCACAAAAACCCACAGAGCCAGGGGAGCTATACAATATATAATGGGGCTAAGAGAAGGTGATTAGCTAATTGAATGACAGCCTGGGGTACCCAGTGGAGCCGAGAAGGAGTGTGTGTGTGGTTGGAAAATACAGCCTGAAACCGAAGTTCTAAATAGGTACATTAGCTGTCCTCCTCCTGTGGCCCAGCAGGAAAGCTGACACACTCTATAGACGCCCTTTCTTCCCTTGCACTCCTTCCTAATGCCTTCTGGCCCATTCCTTTAAATTATGACAACAAGGCCAAAGGGGTCTAAGTCATCTATCTGCCTGCCGGCATGGACGAGTCAGCCTCAGCCAGGGCTTCTGACTGGGATTGTCTCTGGCCCAGCCCTGCCTGTCCTATCAGCAGATACCACATGGAACAAAGCCCACATTGCTTCCTCAGCAATAACTAGAAAAGACTAATTCTCTATGTTCCATAACTAATGTTTTAGGGTCTCTGCCAATGCATCTCAACTGTGACTCATAGATCTATCCTCTAATTCTAACCATGGGGCCTCTTTAGCAAAGGAGAATGGTTGGAGGAAATCAAGTGCAATCAGAACAAAACAGGACCTAAGTACGAAAGGAAATACTAGACCGGCAGGAGAATTCCATTACTGCCCAGGGTATGACTTGATGCTGGCCTCCTTCCTAAGTTATAGCCTTGGTAGTTGTAATAGTGATCTCCAAAATCATCTTAGCAGAAGCAGAGTGGGCTCAAGAGGCTGAAAATAAATTACCTGACACCTAGAATGAGGACGTCCTTCTCTATTCCCTTTCTTCAAGACTTTCTATGTGGAAGATCAAACAGCACAGAAAGTGAAAACCATGAGCTGCAGGCCTTATGCTTGCTTCCTCCTCTGCTGCCTTGCCGTGAGGTGACCCCGGGGTCTGAAAGACCATGCCAATGCATTACCAGTCCTTGCTGGTCTTAGCAATTGAAGGCCCAGCAAAGACAACCAAGGACCAGAAGGGCTCATCGTCAGGTTGACTCACAGGATAGTGAGTTTCTCTGCCACAGCAACTCACAAAGACCAACTGTTAAGGCAAGAATAATTTACAATTGGGGTCAGCTAGATGGGGGGACAGCTGAGTTTTACCTGAATCTCAGGAGCCAAGCAAAGTATTCCTTTGTTTTCCTGCTAGAGAGCAATCAAATTCTAGATTCTTTTGTTTTGGTTTGGTTTTTTGGGTTTTTTTGGCAGGGCAATGGGGGTTAAGTGACTTGCCCAGGGTCACACAGCTAGTAAATGTCAAGTGTCTGAGGCCGGACTTGAACTCAAGTCCTCCTGAATCCAGGGCCGGTGCTTCTTCGACTGCACCACCTAGCTGCCCCAAATTCTAGATTCTTAATATAAATCAATCAAACCTTATCTGAGTACAAGTTCAAATACCCTAGGCCTAATTTCAAGGAAAAGATCAGGATTCTTGGTCCCAAATTCCTACATCCCCAATTTGGCCCCTCCTAAACATCACATTAGTCATTTCTCCCAGTGGCTTCAGACAACTCATGTCCACTAAAGTGTCCACTCCCCATATGTGCAACACAGGAGACTAGAATTCAACTTTTCCCTTCCTTAACTGTGGTGTTGAAACATATAGTTTCTATAATGCATTAATGAGCAGAGATAGACAGAATCTACAACACTGAAGGGTTCTTTTCTCCCCATGCTGATGATATTTTAAAAATTAAAAAAAAAAAAAGGGAGGAAAACCTCTAAGGATAAATCATTACGGCCACACTTATAACAATACAACTACTATGTGTTTACGAAATCCAGAGCTCACGCTTTGACAAGGGATTTCTAAACACTCGGGATTTCTGCCTCTATGTGAGAAAGCATTTTCTATTTAGATGCTTAGCTGAGCTGGAAACCCTCCCTCCCAAAGTATGCATGCATTACTCTGAAAGAAGGGAATGTTGTCCTTGATTTCCCATAACGCCAAAAATGAAGGCAAGGATTTCATTCAAACGTTTAGTATTCAGCCTTCCTAAATCAATCTTTCTCTCATTCCCTACCGCAAAAGTCTATACAGTGCTTTTGGAGGAAACCAAGTACTGAGACTTTCAGCTCGGAAAGGCTTCTTTATGGACACTGACGACGATGTGGTTTACTTGGCTTTCACTCTAACGATTACGGAAACAAACAAGGCTCCTTCTTCATTCCACCATCATGCCCATATTCCTCTCAAAAGGAAGAAAAAATAAACAGTGTGTTTATTAACAGGTAAACTCTCATTTTGCACATGACTGTGAACCTCTGTGTATGCTAAGAGCTGCCCAGCAACAAAGCACAGAGGAAATGCCGGAAGAACACAGTGTGGCTTTCCCTTCCTAGCTTTCATTCGAGTAAGCGAAACACATGGTCTGGGGTTTAACCAGCTTCCCTGCCCCTACAGCTCGATCCTAACATTCTTCCTCCGTGTTCCTGCTGTAGAAAAGGGAGGCGACAGGCCTCCAGCATTAACTCTTGCAAGGACCTGCCACACTGGAGACGTCTGCCACCATCTAACTGCCCACCAGCTGTAGTCTGACAGGAGAAATACATTGCTTTGAGTTTCCCTTAAACTAGCATCAGCCCGAGAACACTAAACTCTTGTTACTTGGACAAACTCCACCACCCCACAATGGGGCCCATTTTGTTTCGATCTCTTGCTGGAGGGGAAAGTCCTGATCCCATTTGGCATCTACACACAAGCACTCTGGTTTACAGATGAAGTACAGATTAACAATGCTCGAGGTTACGCTAACTTGCCCTGAGAAAAGAGCTTCATCTCCCAGGACCAATTCAAACCTATACATATAAGAACTATCAGACCAAGAAAAAACATTCACCAACCTCCTGGACATGAATAGACTTCAGGCCCCAATGTACTTCATCCCAAACTTATGTGGATACACACACACACGTACGTTCTCTTTACTTGAAAAAATAACAAATATAAATAGTATCAAAATCTCCCAGTCCTTATTACAATCTATCCTATAAGTCACATTAGACACACAAAGAGACTTTGCTGACCCAACAGAGAGTTCCCTTAAAACAGGATACAAAGCCCTCATCTATGCGGCTAAGTCTCACTGTTTGTTATGCCCTAGCAAATTTTAGATTACAGGAATGATTTAGAGGGCATAATTATTATTTTGGGAAAAGCAGGTGAGTTTGACTTGAATGAAGTCTCAGTTCACTTCAGCGCTGCTGCCCTGCATCATTAGTACTTCTATTCACCAAGGGAAGAGTGAAATTCCCGCTCACCTCATTAATCTGGATTCCTAGAACCAGGCCCAATTTTAACAAATTCTGTATTCCTTGCCCTTAGGAAAACTTCACTACTATCCCTTTGTGTTGCATGACGCCAAAATCATTACTATAAACCCTAAAAAGGAAACAGACTGCAACGAATCTTTACAATGAGCACCTCTGATAAAAGTCTGACATCAAAAGCTCATAAGGAATTAACACAAAATTATAAGAAATGCCATTATCCATTAGATAAGAAATCAAGGGCTGTGAACAGTCAGCTCTCAAAAGAAAGCCAATTTACAAAGAGAAAATATGGGGGGAAAAAGTAATGAAATTTTAAATTTTAGAGAAATACACATCAAAACTCTGAGATACCATCTTATGCCCATCAAATTGGCAAAGATGGTAAAACAAGTATGCCAATATACCGTCACTAGAGTTCTGGATGACTATAATCTCCTTGGGAAACAGGAAAATTAAAAAAAAAAAAAGATTACAAAAATATACATACTTTTACCTAGTGATCTCAATTTAAGAATGATATCCTAAGAGGAAAAAAGACCTTTGTGTCCCCAAATAATCCTAGTACCTTCTGTAATAGCCAAAAATAAAAAGGGAAGGTGAACGGTATGTCCAATGTTTAGAAAAGTTGAACAAATTATATTATATGAATTATTAGAATATTACTATGCCATAAAAATGACAACTATGAAGAATTACAAGACAGATGGGCAAAATGGAGAGTGAAGAAGCCAAAAGCACCCCAAACACATGCCTACAACGAGGCAAATAAAGATAGCCATGATATTTACAAAACTCAACTAAATAAGGAAAAAAGAAGTAGAGAATGGGTCAAGGAAACAAAGAGGTCAAATGTGTTACTCCCTTGTTAAAGTCAACAAACACACCTTTCCTGAACAATCTGCAAACCACAAAAGTGGATGGTTTGCCTAAGGGAGGCCTCATGAAAGCCTCTCAAAGGGGAGAAAGGACATCCAGCAAAGGGACTTCCTGGAGAGGCAGGAACTCCCTTTGCAATGGGAGTTGTCTAAGCTTGAGCCCACTCTCCTCTGGATTCTCTATGGTGTTTACTATACACTGCCTGAGTAAATCTCTGTTTTTAATAGCTAAAACCTGCTGGTAGTTACAGTAACAAAAAAATAAACCATTCTCTCCACCACAAATGGGCTTTGTGACCCACCACGAGTCATCTCACCTCTCAAAGGCCCCCCGGGTGAGGAGGGGGGAGGTTTCTAGGACAAGTTGCTAAGGCAGATGTCCACTTGCTTCAGTCCCTGCACCCATGAAATGACAGGCCTTGTCAAATGAAACAGAACAAATGCTCTAAGGTTAACCATTTCAGCGAGCATCCAGTTCATTTTCATCCTCCCTCCTCAACAAAGTGCAAGAGTCCTACTAGGAAGAAGAAGAAAAATGGTCCAAATTCCAAATAGGCAAAGATGCAGGGCTGTGGGTGTGGCCTGCTGGTGGAGAGACTTCTGCTTGACTCCCCAGACTGTAAGAAGCTCTCCCACTGGGAAAAGCAGAAGGCAATTCTGGCCCTCAGCAGTTGGTAGGGCTACAGAAATGCACAGATGACAGGACTTTTTAAATGATGATCCCCTCCACTCACTCAATACCTCTTTCTCCCATCTTCCCCCCTCCTTCTCCAAAGACTGGGCCAAAGAAAGTACTCAAAGTATCCTGGTAGACAGTGGGAGAAAGGAAAGCAGAGCACCATGAATGAACACTATGCCTGGGTAAACCGAGTCCTGGCCTCGCCACACTCCAACTTGCCATAATGACCCATGGAGAAACTAGCAAGGCTGGGATAACCAAGCAGGGGACAGTCATTGTTTCAAGGGACTGGTTCAGATCAGTAACCATAACTTAAAATTTTCACGTTTGTCTGTGGCAGGGGGAGGGAACAACTTTGTTCTCTTATCGAGATTTGTAGCAAAATGTTGCAGAGCCCTTTCAGATATATTACTGGCCAACTAAGGGCTATGAGAATGGTTCTGTGGTACAGGTTTAAGACAAAGTGTTGAAAGGAAGAAGCAAAGGACATTCTGGGACCACTATAACCAGTACAATCCTAAGCTCTCTGGCTCTATTTCCTCATATGTCAAAAAAGGGTTTAGATGAATGACTTCTAAGGTTCCTCTCAGTTTATGGATTCCTCCCCAAGATTAAATCAAATGGGGAAGGGAAGGTGGGAAGAAGGGGGATGGACCCTTCTATTTCTTCCCTGAACAATTCCACCTAGGAAAATATCCACCTGACATCTTTGTCATTTTCTAGACTTCTTGACTTCCAACAAGAGTCAAAAACCCTAAGAAAATACTCTGTACACAAGGATCAGGAAAATTCTCTCAAATAAAATCCCACTCAAAAGCTGGAAAGCAGTTCATTCTGAGAAAAAAAGTCTTTGTCTGGTGAGCTGAAACATGGGAGAATCTGAAGAGTGATGGAGGGGACGAGTTCGAACCCTTTGCCGAAAGGAAAAGGAAGATGATCTCGACCACAGCTTGTGTTTTTAGTTAGAGAATCATTCCCTTCTTACAGGGACAGGATCAGGGACATTTCCCTGTCCGTTCCCTGTGGTTTAATTGACTCGTTCTGGTGGTCATTACGCCCATTCCAAAGCTAATGCACTTACAAATCGCTTGAAACTCTGAAGCTGACTTCCAGGCTATGCAGAAGGGGCCAAGAACAGGGGAGAAGCTGACTTTTAGCTCAGGACTTTTTCTTCCTCTTTCGGAAAGTGAGATTTTACAAGGCAACCTTAGAGCCTGAGACACAGAAAGCGGGCTTGTTTTAACATTCATTTCAGGGGCCTGTGTGTTTGCTTTTTAAGACTTATGACTAAAAGAACCTTTTCTTTCAAACAGCCCTCCTCCTCTGACACCAAAGTCACGAAATGGGTCCAAATGCAGCTTTCAGGAGGTTGGGGGTGGGGGGGGGGGGTTGCTGTTGGCTTCTTAAAGAATTCCTTGAGGTTCTGGCTTGGGCATGTACGCCTGAGGTGCAGGAGGATGCAAAGCAAACACACAAGGCGCTTTTCAGAGGCTGTTAAAAAAAACAACAACCTTGGCATCTGGTGCCAATCAAGAAACAGTAGCCGCTGATGTAACTGCAACCCGATCGCAGTGCAATAAAACAAAGGCTTTCATTTGGAGGCTGTGGGGTGGCAGACTCGAGCAGACTACAGAGCCCAACGGGGCTCCAGCGGTCTGATTCAGCACACGGTCCATCTAAGGCTGCATCAAGGGGCCTCATCCCTGGTCCCAAGGTTGAGGATGGCCCCAGAGATTTGTCTCTCATCCTTCCAAAACTGCCTCCCCCTTACTGAGCCATGTGCGGCTGTGCTAGTGCTATGGGGATGTTCTGGGGTTGAGACAACAAGATCTCAGTAGTTTCCAGAATTATAAATATAACAAACTGGCTATGGAGTCCTTCAGAAACTGATTTAGCAGTTTCTGCTCTTGGATACAAGCTCCACAGGCCCACCCATAATACACAGGGGTATTTTAACATCACCTTTAAACCAAACCTTCCTACCAGCTCCAGTAGCTATTAGATACAGTCATTCTCTTCCCCCAAGACCAACTGCCTTGGCACAGTGAAGGTATGAAATAAATTCTTGATGACTGATTGATTCTCTCTTCCCTTCCACTCCCACAAGCTGGAGCAACAGTAAATAAAATAGCAACCGCTTTGACAAGGAAAAGAGAGTTTGAGCTACTTTCTGTTTCTTTTTCTACTTCAAAGATTTAGAGGATTAAAAAGTTTAATTTATATCATTAAACAAGAAGGTTAGAGTAAGTCTGGGGCTGTACTGGAGGAACAGCTGAACTATTACATGAGTGTAATGGAAAATTACTCTCCTGAAAAGGAAGACAGGCAGTATGGTTTAATAGATTGAATGCTGGCTTTAAAAAACCAGAAAAGAATGGGATTTGAGCTGGGCCTCTGACAGTTACTGAGCTTTGTGATCATGGTTGGTCAAGTCACTAAAGTTCTCAGGATCCCACACAACTCCCTGAGATGAAAAGTCTACAGATGAGCTCCTGCCTCGCATCAGTAGAAGGGATTTCCAGGCCCTGCATGAATGAAATCACATACCCGGACCAAATGACAACCATGGAGAATTCAGAGAAACATGGGAAAAACTGGACAAGCAAACAAACAGCGTGCAGAATGATGACAACATAAACAAGGACAATGTTAAGAGGCAGCAAAAGGAGGATCCAATACAAAGAAAACCCCGTAACCACAGCATCCAAGCTGGGGTACACACCTTCTCTCCCTCCCTCCTTCCCTCTCAGCAACTGCAAAGAGACACATACTGTCCTTCACAACTAAACTATCCCATGGTGGAGCTAACTCATTTTCAGGGGCTGTAACTCAGTGAGGTGGTGATGCTGGGGTATTTGCTAGGAAGTCTCTGTGGTGTCCAAATGGAATGTATCAAGAAGAAAAAGGGTTCAGTTGGTTTTTAAATATGCACATGGTGGGGAAGCTAGGTGGCACAGTGCATAAAGCACCAGCCCTGGATTCAGGAGGACCTGAGTTCAAATCCAGCCTCAGGGGGCAGCTAGGTGGCACAATGGATAGAGCACCGGCCCTGGAGTCAGGAGTACCCGAGTTCAAATCCAGCCTCAGACATTTGACACTTACTAGCTGTGTGACCTTTGGCAAGTCACGTAACCCCATTTGCCTCACCAAAGAAAAAAAAACAAAAAACAAATCCAGCCTCAGACACTTGACATTTACTAGCTGTGTGACTCTGCCCTGCAAAAAAAAAAAAAAATTATTTTACAAAGCACATGGCCTCCCTGTCCAGGGCACCTCTCTCAGATACATAAGAATCCCTCGTCTTGATAAGAGAATAGGTAGGCATGCTATCCAGCCCATGACCTGCAATCTGGCCTTAGCACTTAGAATATATTCAAGTAAGACTACTCTCTGCTTATAGGCTAAAATCAACAAAGAAACCTTTGCTTCTTACTGGGAAAGGGATGGCTGGGAGCAGAAAGAGACAGAGAGAGAAAGAGAGAGAGAGAGAGAGAGAGAGAGAGAGACAGACAGACAGACAGACAGACAGACAGACAGACAGACAGACAGACAGAACCGGCAACACAAAGATGAAGAAGATGCAGAGCACGTAGAAAAGCACCGCAGGCCTCATCCTTCTACTTGAAAGCCGGGAAACCTGGCAGCAGCCGTAAGCAGGTCACATGGTGAACAGTTCATGAATAAAGCTCTGGGCGGCAGGATCCAAATCCCGTCTCACAACTTACTAACTGCACGACCTTGGGCAAGTCTATTCGACCTCAAAGAGTCTCCACTTTCTCATCTGCAAAATGATGATGTGACAGCCACTGTACCGCCCTGCCTCCCAGTGTGAGAGAGCTGCACAAAGCATGAATGGGACCACATTTAAGAAAGGCGAGTTGCTCTCAGACCTACCTACAATCAGTGCAGAAAGAACTCAACATCAAATACTCCTTCCCACACCCAAAGCTGTTCCTATGCAGAGAAGATCCCCAGGAAGTAGTCTCCATATGCAAACCAGAGCCTAGCATCAAGTTCCACTGGAGGCAGACGCAGGGGAGACATCCTAACACAAAGGCAGGACTTGCCGGCCACTGTGTACTTCTAAGACACTGAAAAAACTCTCCATCACCATTTGCTCTGCCAAGAAAAAATCCAATAGCTTTTCCTAGCAAGAGCCTCAATAAGAAAAAAATAGGCATAAACAGCCAGTTGACTTTTCCAGTCATCTTCCATCGATGCAGAGGAATAGAGGGACTAATGAAAGGGCCAACTGTGCCTTGTGGAGCTGAAAAGCTACAGGTAAGAATGGCAAACTGCCCTCACCCAGGTCCTAGCTGGGAAAATCAGCTTTGGACGGATCAGTCCATTTACTGAGAGAATTTCTTAAAAACATGACTGTAAGCTCAACTGTGTGTCGTGGTTTATAATACTCACTACCAGGGCAACATTTCCATCACAGAAAACCCACATGGGGAAGAGAGATCATGACAGAAAAGCTGAGATAGCCCTTTTCAGAGGCAGATAAGGAAGTTTGTGGGTAGACCCATGGACTGGAAGTAAGGCAGACCATTCAAAGCCTAACACCAACAATTACTAGCTGTGTGAAAGCTTCTTACCCTCTGTGAGGCTGTTTCCTCATCTGTAAAATGGGAATATAACTCCTGTACCTACCTCACAGGGTTGTTGTAAGGATCAAGTAAGATCAAATACATAAAATGCTCCGACAACTTTAACACATTCTAGAAAGCCAGTTATCATTAGTGACAACTTCCCCCCAATCCCCTGTCCAACCCAACATGGAACTGATCAATGCCATCTCCTGTTTAGGCCAAGGGTTGCTATCCGCCCTCCCTCAAGACAGGAGGCCCCGAAATGCTTCTCTCTGAAATGCTACCCCTCCCATGTTTCCAGGATGGCAAGCATCAGGAGAGACAGAAGCAGGCCTCTGTTTGACTTACAATCGCTGCATACAGCTCTGCTCTGAATAGAAGGCTTTATGGAATCAGAAACCCACAGCTACGGACCACGCCACAGACCACAAACAGCAGTAAATATCCATAGGGTTTGTTTTTCTAAGCGGGCAGTGACACCCTGTCTAATTCTGGTACCATGTCTATCATATTCCAATATGGTACACCCCACTACCAAACCCGGACACCCATACAACACCCCAGAGCAAGAGTCAGTCAGCAAACTTTCAAAAATGGGGTTTCAGGTTGGCAATTCCTGTTCTTCTGGCTTGCTAATGGGTAGATAGGGAAGACAGGGAAGACACCAGTGGTGTTGGTGACTGTGAACTGCTTTCAGTAAGGAAGCAAGCACAATTCTTGAAAGCAATTTGGAAGTATGGGAAGAAAATTACTGAAATATCCATACCCTCCGACCCCTGCTAGGCATGTAAGCCAAGAAGTTCAACGTCAGAAAGAAAGATCCCAAATACACCAAAATGTTCAAAAAGAGCACTTTTTATAATAGCAAGAAACTGGGAGAAAAAGAGAAGGAAATGTCTATTTAGGGAGGAAATGGCTGCACAAATTGTAGTACATGCATGGAATATTATGGCACCTTTAAAAATGATGACCCAAAAAAAAAAAAAAGATAACCAAAGAAGAAAAAAGCCTGGCAAGATTTATCTGAACTGATAGAAAGTGAAGGGAGAAGAACCAGGAAAACAGGACACAAAGTGACTAAAATAATGCAACAACAAAACACCAGACACTGAATGATGTGAGATTATATGAACCAAGCTTGACTCTCAATATAAGACAATACCTTCCCTTCCCCCCAATTCTTGGCAGAAGTGGGGGGACAATGGGTATGGAACACCACATATAACATCGGATTTTTCTGATATGTTGTTTAGTTTTGCTGACCATTTTTTTTCCTTCCTCTTTTTTCCTTATTTATTAAAAAAGGATTACTCTGGGGGGGGGGAGGGTTGAGGAAGGGATATGGTAGAAAATGCAGATGATAAAAACCAAAAAGTCTCAATAAAAATTTATTTTTAAAAAACATGTTTTGTTATTATGATCAAGCCTGGCTTCAAAGAGAAAGAAGAAATCTCCTTCCCTCCCTCCCTCCTCTGCAGAGCCCTGCAGAGATGCCACACTCAGAGCATGGCTGGTCTAGTTTTGCTAACTGTTTTTTTGCTCTTTCTCTTTTGTCCTCTATTGTAAAAGAGGAGGGGGAGAGAGGGGAACAAGTACCTACTGTGTGCCGAACACAGTACTTAGTGATTGACAGGTAGCTCATTTGAGCCTCACAACAACCACCCGTCAAGGCATGGGCTGTTTTAATCCCCATTTCACAGGTGAGCAAACTCAGGCAGAGAAAGGTGAAGTGACGTGCCCAGGATCACCCAGATAGTAACCATCTCAGGCCAGATTTGAACTCGGACCTTCTAGACTCCAAGCCCAGTACTGGATAGAAGGGAGATGCAGCAATGATATGATGGGAAATAAAGGCGATGTAAAAACAAAAGACATCGATAAAAAGTTCAAAAACAAAAAGGGATGCCAGTTCTTGAAAGTGGCAGAGAAGGGTTGAGAGAAGCAGAGAAAGAGCCAATGAGAACCAGCCTCCTGCATGCTCTTCCTGAGGCAGGCACACTACAGGTTACCTACCTTGCCCACAGTGGGTTTATTTGTGCCTGAGGCAAAATCAATTCTCCAAACAAACAAGCATTCCGTGCCTGCAGGGAGACAAGAGGCTTGCCCAGAAAACCACACAAAGAGAAAGGAGGCCTCCCACTGAAGACCATCCAAAACCACTTATTAAGTGCCGACTGTGTACCAGGTGCTTACTATCTGGATGTGCAACTAACTATTCTTCAGTGAGAAGCCCAGCCAACAAATATTTCTCCCCTAGAGAGCTTCCTATGGGTCATCCTGTTGCCTCCTTAATCTTCAGCTTTAAAAAGGCCGGGGGGGGGGGGGGGGGGGGGGGCGCTAGGTGGCGCAGTGGATAAAGCACCGGCCTTGGATTCAGGAGGACCTGATTTCAAATCCGACCTCAAACACTTGACACTAGCTGTGTGACCCTGGGCAAGTCACTTAACCCCCATTGCCCTGCAAAAAAAGAAAGAAAAAAAAGGCAGGAAGGGGTTTCCCAAACATTCAGAGGACCCCAACAACATTTTTCTGTAGAGCAGAGATGGTCCTAACATCATACAGTCCCTGAAACTGCATTTGTCAGGGACGATAAGAATGAAGACTTGGGAGTTCCTGCAGTAGCCCAGTCAGAGGGGAAGAAGAGGTACCCGAGTAAACTCTCTTTCTTGCCCCTGGGAATCTCCAAGCCGCACCATATCTTTCAAGCTAAGTCCCACATTTAGAAAATAACTCCTGAATGCAAACATGGGGAGAGACTAACGTGTCTTAGCCATGGCTTCCAACAACCACATATGGCTGTGCTCTGAATGGAATCCTTTATGACATGGGCCAGAATACCACAGCTGGGGGCCAGTCCACTGACCAAGAACGGTGATAAATAGCCACTAGGTTTGTGTTTCCAGCAGGCGGAGGCAACTCGGGTAATCAAGGGACATTCCAAGCAAGCGACTGCTAGAAGATGACTTACTGAATGCCTACTATGTACACAGCCCTACCGCACACAATTCTTCCTTGTTCTATCCTGAGACTAAAAGAAGAAAGGGAATAACAGAACAGGAGGTTCGGGGCTGTTTTTTCTCCCCAGATCACACGGCTATTCTACCGCTGAGACAGCAGGGAAAGGGTGAGCTCAAGCATCCCAAAGGAACCCCCAGTGGCAGGGGGCAAGTTATCACCTCCCTTTTCTGAAGGCTCCAATAGGAAGGGCAGATGATCCTATTCCTTACCCTTCCAAAAGTCCCAGACTGATCATCAGAGGAAAACAGTTCTGATGCTGCCTGATGCTGGTAATGGTTTAACCACTGAATTTAATTGTCTATGACCCATGGGAAATTTGGCTTATGGAAGCTAAAGGCCAACAGTACGAACACACCTTGGTAACTGCCCATGATGTCGTTCATCGGAAGCACTTCGGTCGTTCCCTCATCATACTTACTCTTCCCCCCGTTGTTCTTCAACACGTTGGAGAGATTGACGGACGCAGTGCCCAGTAACTCATTTCTCAGGGTGTGGCAGCTCCAGACCTTCAGATCTAAGTGGCTCTGTGCGGTGACATTCCTGAAAAACAAATCTCTGGTTTATCTCCCTCATACACCAAGCAGACCAGCTACTCCTAGAACTTGGGAGAGACTAATCACAAGCCTGAGAAAAAGCCTGGAAGGGACGAACGGATCTCCTTGTCACTCACAAAGATGACCCTGAGACTTCCTAGCTGGTTAACAAATGCTTTTTGACTACAGCGATACAGAAACACTGATAGAGAAGTGCCAAAGGAAGAAAGGGGATGGTGAGAGGGTCCCTGGAGAGGCCTCCTTCTCTTTCCATAGGACTATTTCCAGAGGGAGAAAAGTTCTCTTACAAGATGATGATTTCATTCCAGAGCAGCTCAGAACTCCCAATCCGTTTCCCCGTCTTCTTCGTCTCGCTGGGGAGCCCATCCACTGCCACCTCCACAAAGGAGTTAATGCGAGGCTGGCGACTGTGCACCTTGGGCTTTGCTGACACCACTGTGCAGAAAAAGAGAGACAAGGGGAGTCATCAAAGCCAGGTCCAAGGGCTCTTTCAGACCCCTGTGTGGCAGAGTTTCTGAAGCTCACTCCATTGGGAGAGGCTAAGGATTCATGGAACACAAAGCTAAGCAAGTATCTCAGCTGTCATGGGTATTCAACCCCTGAGCCATCAACAATCAATTACCTCCTGTAAAAATGAGAATAACTCTGGGTAGCCGTTATCGGACCCCCTCAGTCTTTTGTCTTCTTCCATCTAAGGACCCACCGATCAGAAAGCCCCGTCTTTGGAAAGCTCTTCCCATCCTCTCCTCTCACTGAGATCTCTTGGGTGGGCATACGCTGGGATTCTGTTGCTTCAAGACCCCTCGAAGGCTGCCATCCCTCCATTAGAAAGGGAGCCCCACCCAGAGCCTATGCTTAATAAATGAGCATGATTCTTGATCACAAGGTTGTTTTCTAAAATAGCTGCCTGTTTTAGAAAAGACAATCCCAGGAGCAAGACAGAGCCAAGGCTTGACTTCAAAAGTGACTAGGTGTGTGAGGCTGGGGGAAATGGAAAGCAAGGGGCACAAATGAGGGAGACGGGCACCATCTAGTGGTGGGGGGGAGTCTCAGCAACTAGAAGCAGGGCCCCATGGGGAGCAAAGCTTCTCAATGATGACCCACGGCTTCCGTTGGACATAGCGCTTTTCAGCTAGAGAGCACTTTCAAATAACGACGGCAGCGCCCTAAATGAGGTGGCACTCTTCGGCTGATGGAGCCGCTGACAGTAGCACGTTTCCTCCTCGGGCCAACCTTGGCAGAAAAGTAATCAACATCCCCGTTACCAACAGGGCAACAGGCGTAAATTGGGAAGGGATCTGCCCAAGGTCACGGAGCCAAGGAGAGAGCCTGCAGCCCAGGTGTTCTGCACCAGTGCTCCTTCCTCTGTACCCCACGGCAGAAAGGCCAAAGGGCTGGGTAACAGGAAGCGGCTAAATTTGTTCCTAAAAGACAATAATAAATCGATACCCGAAGCAAGTCTCAACGTGAGAGCAAAAGTACCTGAGAAGGGCATACTTCCTCTCCAATAATTTGATTTCTTCTTCTAATGTCATCAAATTAGCTCCTCCCAAGAGCAAGAGATGCAGGACGCTAAGAGGAGCCAATCTATCGAGGGGCATTTATTAAGGGTTCACATGGGGAGGGGTCACCTCGTTAAAGCCTCTCGCGCTTAAGGAAGCCAACAATAAAAACGGGGACAAAAGGACACAAATGAAGGATGCCCTGCTCTCAAGGACCTTATATTCTTTCTTTCTTTTTTTTTCTTCCTTTTTTTTGGTGGGGCAATGAGGGTTAAGTGACTTGCCCAGGGTCACACAGCTAGTAAGTGTCAAGTGTCTGAGGCCAGATTTGAACTCGGATCCTCCTGACTCAAAGGCCAGTGCTTTATCCACTGCAGCACCACATAGCTGCCCCTTATACTCTTATTAAAAGGATGCTAGCAGAGAGGCACAAACATTTTGGCCAGACACACACCAAAGTCTCCTTTACTCCTGGCCTTGAGTGCTCTTGGGGAAAGAGGAAAAGAATGAAGTGGTTGGGGGAGGCATCCCTCCACATGCCTGTCTGCTGACCTGTCTTGTCTCAGAAGCCATCAGAAATGGAATTCCAGGGCACTGAAGATAAGCCTGGCAAACTATAATACAGCTTTGTCCAGGGATGGCCCTGCTGAGAGAGCTGAGATCAATCTCTAAATTCTGTCTCCATTGTTCCACAGGTCTGGCCCCAGAGTCGGGCCTGCTCTCAGGTCAAGAAACTAGCCTTGCTAGCTTCTTCTGAGACTAGTCAGATGCCGAAGAGGACAATGCTACAAGGTGGGGCGCCCCGCTTCAGGGAAATGCAGCCTCCTCTTCAACGGTTCTAACCAACACATAGGGCCTGTCCAATAGAAGGCTAAGTTCAAAGAGGCTCGTCCTCTCTGACCAGGAAGATGCCAGCCATCTCTTCAGCAAAAGATTCTCTTTCCTGCTACAGGTCACACTGGCCCTTGACAAGGCAAATACGAGTTTCACTCACCTTTCAAAGTAAGCTGAGACTTCTCAAAAGGCAGGCCTACCCCTGCCCTGCTGGAGCTAGCAGATGCCATATCATCACCGTGAAACTGTAAGACAACAGATCAGTAAGCTTTAGAGAGGGATCGTGTGGAAAAAGGGGAAACACTAGAGACAGAGCTCAGTCTTAAAACGGAGGTTTAATAGGACAGAAGCGAGAGGTCGTTAGTGGCAAAGTGAACTAGGCCACCAGGGACTGTTACAGCCACGGTAGATTTTATAGTTGCTCAGACTTGGGCAGCCTCCACAAAAGTCCCCAGGAAATAAGAGCACAGAGGTGGCCCTTCCATCCTGGGGGGGCCAGACCATGCCAAATGCCCGATTCCTCCACGATATCAGAGGATTTAGAGTTCAAATCTAGCGTAACTCCCTAACTGTGCGGCTGAGGGAACCGAGGGCCAGGGAGGAAATGACTTCACCAGAGTCAGACAAGACAGCAGAGCCTGGTGACTCCAAATGCAAGGTCCCTTCCACCACCCCAAGCTGTGCCCAGGAGGAGGAGAGGAGCTCTGGGAGAGGCCACATCGGAAAGCCCCCGACATGAGCAGCACACTAGCCAGGGAAGATGCCAGCGACTATGGCCCTTTCCTTTAGTTCTGTATCCCCAATTTAACAAGCACCGCCCCCGAAAAAAAACCATTCTCAACAAAACATTTTCACATATAAAGTGGAAAAGTGGGCCAGAAAATGAGGATTTATCAAGTTGCAAACTTCCACTGCATACAGCAGAGGGGCTGCCAACAAAACTGCCCAGTAAAATTCAACCCAGATTGAAATGTAATTGGAAAATTTTAACAAAACACATTTTTTTCCCAATTACATTTATTATTTTTTTTTTTTTTTAGTGAGGCAATTGGGGTTAAGTGACTTGCCCAGGGTCACACAGCTAGTGAGTGTTAAGTGTCTGAGGCCGGATTTGAACTCAGGTCCTCCTGACTCCAGGGCCGGTGCTCCATCCACTGCACCATCTAGCTGCCCCGACAAAATACATTTTTAAAAATACAACTTAATGTTAAATTGTGGTTTCCTAAATCAGGATGCAGCCCTCAGGGATCCATTTCTTTTTGAGTTTGACACCTCTCACGTTCAGCTTGCTCTTTTAAGGTATATAATATATTCAGCTTGTCACTTTCCAAGCTGCCCTGCGTCTGTGTTTCTTTGTAAACTTCTTTCAGTTCTCTTTTATGCATTTTGAAAAAAATGTTCTAATTATCCCCTTTTCTTTCTTTTCTTTGGCAACTTTATCCCTAGCTCCTCTCTTCCCCCATAAGCAACTCACACTCATAAATACAAAGAGAAAAACAGAATCCCTATAACAAATAAGCACTATCACGACAAACAGATCCGCACAATGGTCATGACCAAAAGTGCCCATCTCCTCCTGCCCTCCCCTTGGGCAGGAGGTGGGCTACATGTTCCTGGCCAGTGCTTGGCAGTCAGGGTTGGTCATACACTCATATAACCCTTTGCAGAAATCAACATGATGTCATCAGCGTCATTCTCTAAGGACGCCACAGCATCAGTCGTAGCCTCATCTGTGCCTGTGGTTTCATCTGTACGTGATCTCTTCTCCGTGCCCGATTCTGAGCCGTCATCCAGCTTTATAACACAGCTCCCACCTCTACTCACCACCCCGTGAATGATGCTGGCACCACCTTTTGTGGTGACCTACATTCTGCTCTCTAGAGCCAACTGAAATGGACTTGGAAAAGAGTTCACGGCTGATGCAAACCAGGTCACTGTGATCTCCTGGGCTGGATGCTGGGTCAGAGCCATTTTTCCACGACCAGCACAGGGTTAACTACAGGGTTCATAGGGACTTAGGAAATATCACACAGAACAAAAGAAGGCCAGCTCACTTCTTCGAGACCACCATTTCTAAAGTGGATAACGGTCTGCATTGGGTGCTTTGGATCCCTGAAATATCACCACAGATAGCCCCACAAGCTTCAGGGGTCAGGGTAGCAGGAAGACCCATCAGGATAAATGCTCCCAAAGGCCCTCAAAGCTGCAAATGCCCAACCACTGGGTTGGCTCCTTTTCTTGACTTATACAACCTCATTATTAGAGGCAGTTTCCGGGAGCACAAACTTACTTGTTCACTTTGTACTAAAGACCTCTACGAGAAAGAGGCAGGCATTTTAGCCTTGTTACCTGCTTCTCAAATCCCCACAGAAATCAAATGCTCGACTCTTGTACCTCCTGAATGTGACAGCACAGAAAACCTAGCCCTCGGTAACCATGGTGATCACAATGCTCATGACTATCATTTATAAGGAGCTTTAAGGCAATCTCAGAACAACTGTGTAAAGGAAGTGCTTTCCCCAATTCACAGATAGGAAAACTGAGGCTCACAGATGGTAAGAGACTTGCTCCTAGCCACACAGTGACCCTGGGCAAGTCACCCAGTCTCTAAACTCTCAAAGACTAAAGATTGTAAGCCAAGTGCCAGGCTGCCTCGGTAGAGAAAACCTCTTCAGAGGGGACTTCGTTATATCAATGAAGTCATAAGACCAGTCCCCCCCCCCCCCCCCCCCCCCCCCGCAAGCCTAGAATCAGAAGGAAGCCGGGTAACCGTGTGGCTAGGAGCAAGTCTCTTACCATCTGTGAGCCTCATTAGTGGCTCATCTGTGAGCCACCATGCCACATTCCCTTGTCCTGGTGTCCTTGCACGACAGGATGATTCAGACTGGATTGACTCTCCTGGTGTGAAAAGAGAACCAATGAGATCTATACTAATTAGGTAGAATGCTATTAAGAGAAGACAAAATCCTGCACTTCATTAGTGGGCTCAACATGGGCTGGGGGGCTCCCCCCACCAGTGCAGAGCCCACCCTGCTTTGGCAAATGAATATTTTCATAATTGGACAGCCAGGTAGTGCAGTGGATAGAGCACTGGCCTTGAAGTTGGGAGGACCTGAGGTCAAATCTCACTTCAGACACTTATTAGCTGTGTGACCCTGGGCAAGTCACTTAACCCCAATTGCCTCAAACATCCACGGCCATCTCCAGTCGACCAGATGTATATCTTGCCATTGGGGACCTTGCCCAGCCCTGCCTCACTTAAACCCAATTCACTGCAAGTCATGACATCACCCCGATGTCAGGGTCTTCTCCAAGAATAAAGGACAAACAACCACCTTCCATCCACTCTGTATTTTCATAATATGATGTGACTGAAGAGATGAATAATAACAATAGTTAAAATGTCTACAGGGCATACTACGTGCCAGGAGCTGGGCTAAACACTTTACAATCATTATCTCATTTGATCCTCATGAAAACCCTGTGAGATGAGTGCTATTATTATCCCCATTTTACAGATGAGGAAACTGAGGCAAGCAGTGATTAAGTGACTTGCCCAGGGTCACACAGCCACATAGCCACTGAGGCTAAATTTAAACTTAGGTCTTCCTGACTCCAGGCCCAGCTCTCTATCCACTGCACCACCTGGCAGCCAGTCTCCCAATGATGCACCTCTACACGTTTAATTAGACATCCTTGGACACCAGACATTTAGGCCCACCTTCTCTCAATAAACACAACCTTTCCAGCTTGGTAGGAGCTGCCAAAGCTTATGTTCTGCTTGAAACTGCCTGGAAGAGCCCAGAGCTACCCTTCTGCCACAAGGAGGCATCAGAGGAGGCTTTTGGTGGAGGCCACATTGATAAATGGCATCTACGCAGCTACTCTCCCACTCATCATGGAGGCTGGTCCAGATATCTTCAGTCCTTCTCAAGCCTCCTACATGCAGAACCCATCCTGTTCATAGACACTAACTCTCTATGTCCTGGGCTCTCTTCTCTCCTCCCTCTGGGCTCTTAGCTGGTGATCTCATCCACTCCCTTGGGTCCAATGATCATTGCTGGGCATGACTTCCACCTCATTCCTGACATGCATCTCTACCCACCTCTAAGGCATGTTGGACTGGCTGTCCCGTGGGCAATTCAAACTCAACACATCTAAGACAGAACTCGCTATCTTTCTCTCACAACCTCCTCCTTCCCAGCTTCCCTATTAACATCAAGGATGCCCCCACCCTCCCAGTCACCCAGGAGGCAACATCAGCACCAACCACTCCTCCATCTCACTCAGCCCACTTGCCCCATCTGTTGTCAGATCTTGTCCTTTCTCCCTTCACTACATCTTTTCTATATGGCCCCTTTTCTCTGGCTGTATAGCCCTCATCCCTCCTCCCCTGACCTGCTGGCATGGCCTGTTGGTGGTATCCCTGCCACAAGTCTCTGCACACTCCAATTCCTCCTCCCCTCAGCTGCCTAAAGCAGAGGTCTGACCGTCTCCTCTCCCCAACAAAGCCCACTGGCCCTCCAGTACTGCCAGGCTACGCCCCCCCCCCCAGTCTCCTTACACTCTACTCCCCCCACACACTCAAAAACCCAGCCTGGCCTTCCCGCTATTCCTCGGATAGGACACTCTCTCTCCTAACTTCATTTGCTCCTAGCAGCTCCCCCTTCTTACCTTGGCTTCCACGGCTTCCCTTAAGACGCAGTTCAGTCAGTCAATAAACATTTAATAAGCACATACTATGTGCTGGGCACTATGTGAAACACTGAGGATGCAAAGAAAGGCAAAAATTAGGTCCCTGCTTTCAAAGGGCTCACAGTCAAATAAGGGAGAAAACATGTGCACAATTATGTACAAACAAGTTATACAGAGGACAAACTGGAAATAAACAACAGAGGGAAAGCATGAGAATCAAGTAAGACTGGGAAAGGCTCCTGTAAGGGGTAGATTTTAGGGACCTGAAGCCAGAGGGTGGAGACGAGGAGAAAGAGCACTTCAGGCACATGGGGTTATTTGTCTGAGGAACAACAAGGAGGCCAGTGTCACTGGGCTGGGAGCAGGTGGTGGGGACGGGGGACAGGAAAAATAGAAGGGGACGGCAAAGGTGAGGAGAGGGATGGCTATAAAGAGTTTGGAGATCAAAGGCTCGTGATGAGAAGACCAACCAGCAGGCTACTGCAATAGCTCAGACTTGAGGTGACGCACCAGGGCAGTGGCGATGTCAGAGGAGAGAAGTGGGGGCATGGGGGAGTCCCTTCCTTTCCCCTCTCTGAGATAATGCTCCATTGACACGTATTAATCTTGTATGTGTACAGTTGTTTGCATGGTGTCTCCTCCACTGTGTGAGCTCCTTGAAGGCAGGGACACATTTTTTACTTTCTTTGTATCAGCAGCACTTAGCACAATGCCTGACTCAAAGTACGTACTTAATAAATGCTTGCTGACTGACTGCCATTCCTGCAATACTCTCCCTCCTCACCTCAGACTCCTAGCTTACTTTAGGACTCAAAGCCAACCTCCAGCAATAGGCCCTTCCCAGTCCCCAGAGCTGCTAGCTCCACCCTGAGATAAGCATGTATAACACTGTCTCTATCTCTTGTGTCTATGGTTATCTACATGCTGTTTCCCCAATTAGAATGTGAACTCCTAGAAGGCAGGGACTGTATTTTGCTTTTCTTTGTATTTAGCCCAGTGCCTGACACATACTAAGCATTTGATAAACGCTTGCTGACTGACTGCTGAAGCACCAAGTTTGCAAGTGTTATATTCAACTTCAGACCACAAACATATGTCTTTAAGAGAGGTGACAGGCAAATGTTCTTCTTTCAAACACTGACTGTGCCACTGCAGGATTGTCCAGACTCGTTAGGTGGTTTTGTTTATGACCCTTTTCCAGTCGTGGGCCAGTATGAGGAAGCGAGCCCACAGCCCAGAATCAGAAAGGTCAGAAGAAAGGAAGGGGCCTACAGGGGTAGTATAAACCTGTCACCAGCAACTTTTTCACTTAGCTTTTCTCTGCCTGGGATACAGGATCCTACAAAATTCACACTGCTAGCACTGACACAGCAGAGCTGCTCCCCATAACAAGCCTACAAAAGCACAGGCAGCCAAACTACCCCTGACCAGATACAATGGCAGAGCGCGGTGGGTGTGACCCACCTGGGCAAGTGACTTTTCCACTATGGGCATTTTCTCTTCAGCCTGCTCCTGGATAATAACCTAATAGCTAAATGATGTTTACCCTCTGGCCCTTTCAAACTACCTGGAAGTGAGCGGGAGAGAGAAAAAAGACCTTTTAAAATGTAATCATGCTGGTTCTGCACAGGCAAAAACAAGCTATTACACAACTTCTCTGTCAATCTTAAGATAAATAAATATGATGGCGTTATTAATTGCTAGCTCCCCTGTAACTCAGAAAATCTACAGAAGCTCCAAGTGGCAGGAAGAACCCAGGAGGTTCTCTACACTGGAGCAAGTATCACCCTTTAAAATAAATATCCCTAGCAAGTGGAAGTGCCTTCCCTTGAGTAGCTCAAGGGATAGAGAACTCACTAGCCACTGAGGCAGACTGCTGTACTTTTGGAGAGCTCTGAATTCTTGTTCACTGGAAGAGTATGTTAAGACCTTCCAAGAAAAAAATTAAAAAGGGCAACCCAATCCTATGAAATTGTCCCATCCTAAGAATTCTCTTTTGCACTAGACGGGGAGGGGTCAGGACAGGGAAACAAAACTCAGAAATATTTCAGAGCTCAACACGCAAAAGCACCTCACAAACCTTAACTGGAGACAAGTCTTTCATCGGGAAGGAGTCATCATCTTGGATCCACTAGGATCAAGGTGTTTCTCCCAAACCACGTGAAACTATGCCCAGAATGAAAGAGGTTTAATGTAAAAATTGGAGTTGACCCAACTCTTTATGAAACACAGGTTCCCCTAAAGACCTGTTCAGATATCTGCTTTAACATGATAGGGAGAGGGCCCTAAATATTCAAAAGGATACCAACAGGATGCAAGCTTGGGCAGGGCCTACACAGAAAGCCTCTGAGCATGGCCCTACCAATGGACTGTGGGTCTATGGGCAGAAGACTAGTCTAAGCTAAGAAGATTGGTCACAACATGGTATTTTTCCCCCTTACCACAGCAATTCAGGAAGATTAATCACTAAGGTGTGGGGCTGATGGGAAGGGTGAGAGATTGATTAAATGAAAGATATATGATTAAATCATATATCTTCTAAAATACAAAAAAAATTATAAAACATAACTGAGGTCATTCCAGCCACAACACTGACCTCAGAAGAAAAAGCTTGATCAGGGGCTAAGACAACAACATATAACTTCCTTTGGAATTGACATTTTTCCCACAGGAAGTGTTCCATTCAACTCAGCCTAAAGGATGATGTATTGGTTGCATTTTAATAGGAGATCACTATCCACATTGAACCAAAGCTGAAGGCTACAGTTTTCAGGAAAGGTACAATTCTACTGATCCCATGTGACTGAAATTAGAAGCCCTCTAAATATCAGGGAAGCATCTCTGGTAGCTCAGCCTCACTAGGGCTCCCACATCTATTGAAACACCAAGGCAACACAATCATTTTTCTTAAGAAACAAATCCCACAAACTCAGTACCTCCAGGCTGACAGGAAATAACCGACCTGCTGGGTTTATCACCTCTTTCTTAACTATACAGAAATAGGACTATTAAATGGTGTTATGATTTTTAAAGGTTTATTTTTCATGGTGCTTCTTTTTAAATGGCTACATTCTCAAACCTTCCAAAACGAGAACAGTCAGCACTGTCATCTGTGGCTGTTAATAATGGAGAGGAAAGGAATAAGCAATAATGGCATGCCTCTTAAGTGCCAGGCATGGTGCTAAGTGCTTTACAAATAACTATCTCATTTGATCCTCACAACAACCCAGAAGGTAGGCACTATTACAGATGAGGAAACTAATACTAAGACAAGTTAAGCGACTTGCGAGGGTCACACAGCTAGTAAAGGTCTGAGTCCACATTTGAACTCAGGTCTTCCTGATGCCAAGCCCAGTGCTCTATCCAGTACACCAACAGCTGTCTATTACTAAGTATTATAATTAATTATAATAACCACTCACGTTCATATTGTACTTTATAATTATGGTTTACAAACCTTTCCTCATAACAACCCTAAGAAATAGATAGTGTAAATATTTTTATCCCTAATACACACATATACATATGTGCATGTATGTGTGTATACACGTGTGTGTGTTTTATCTATGCACATACACATATATGGAAAGTGAGGCCCAGGAGTTAAGCAGCTTGCTCAGGGTCACACAGCTATTAACTCTCTGTGCCAGGATGTAAAGCCATATCTGATGTTACCAGGCCTGGCACTCTTTCCAGGACACCAAGCTGCCCCACGTGACACTTTACTGCCTCTCATTTCCTGTTCGTACACCAAAGATGTGTGTATGAAAGATTAGTGAAATAAGGGAGAAAAGATTCACTCAAAAGCCAAGCAGAGAGCAGCCAGTAAGGGTGCCACTTAGTAGTATCTATGGCAACCGTTTGTTAGGCTCAGGTGCTACCACTTGGCAGCACAGGCAGATTACTCTCCCTTCTCTCTCATACCTCCTCCCCTTCTCTTGTCTACTTTCCACATCCCTTTTTCCAATTCATTTCCCCCCCTTTCCCTGCCTTAACCATGGACCTGTTCCAGATACTGCTTTGTGCTGTCATGATACTAAGACAGCATGGCATGGTGGACAGAGGCTAGGCTTCAGAATGCAGAAGACTTGGGTTCAGATCTTGCCTTAAGCACTAGCCATGAGATCTTGAATAAGTCAGTTCACCTCGACAAGCCTCTGTAAGAGGAAGATAATATCACACCAACCTCCCAGGATTGGTAGGAGGATTTAATGAGATAACATTCAAGTCATCAACTAGCATTTATTAAATGCCAACCATGAGTCAGGCCCTGTGCTAAGTGCCAGGGATACAAAGAAAGGCAAAAACAGTCCCTGATTCCCTTTGTAAACCTCAAAGCACAATACAAACATTAGCTCTTAGTGTTGTTGTTGTCGTTACCACCACCAAGGGGGACTCAGAGAAAAGAGGTTTCTGGCCACTGAAGAGAGTCCTGTTGTACTATGAATACTGTCAGTAACTCACCCTCAGTGGACTGCTCCTGCCCCCTCCCCCTTTGTAAGGGTCCCCAACATCACTGATAGCATCTTTGTCTTTAAACAAAATCAAACAAAAAGTCAAGATTCTGCATCAGTGCCCAGGCCCATCCCAGCATCTTGAATAGATCTGCGCATTTCACTAGCCCCACCTGCTGGTTCAAAGTTTACAACCCTCCCATTGGAGGAATAAGCAAAAAGATTCTGCAAGATCCCTTTTAAACTGAATTACTTAAAAGCAACTGTGGCTACAAAGTGAAAGGGGAAAAAACTTCAGAGAAGAAACAGAAGGAACTTGAGAAGCCACCAGGTGCATGTGAGCAAGAAGAGCTGGAGGAGGAGGAGGGGTGGTGGCCCAGGAAGCCGTCCACCTGGACTCTTGGATTTGACCCCTGAGAAACAAAGATACTTAAGACTGACCTGGATTGCCACCTCGAGATAAGGGATGAGCTTTGGCAATATATTGTTCTTTCAGTGGGGCAGCTAGGTGACACAGTGGATAGAGCACTGGGTCTGGAGTCAGGCGGCCCTGAGTTCAAATTTGACCTCAAACACTTAGTAGTTGTGCAACCCTGGGCAAGACCCTATTTGCCTCAGTTTCCTCATCTGTAGAATGAGCTGGTGAAGGCAATGGTAAATCACTCCAGTACCTCTACCAAGAAAACCCAAATGGGGTCATGGAGAGTGGGACCCTAGTGGAAAACACTCAACATCAGCATCACCGCCATAATATTCCACTTAGAGCAAGACATTCTGACTTCCAATGTCCCATCTGCCCGAGGCTGAAGGCATCAAAAGGCACTGGACGTCTAAGACCTCTAAGACCTCTAAAAGGAACTGGACGTCTAAGACCTCTAAGAGATCATCTAGGCCAAAATGAGGGGCAATGTACAAATGAAGACATGGAGACCCACACGGCAGAAACGTCATAAGCCAGGAGCAGAATCCTGGGCATTAGAAGCAAATTCCTGAAACAGGACTTTGTGCACCTCACACATCCACCATGAGCACCAATACCAGAGGAACTGCTTATAGAGAGCAGAAGCACCATTACAATCCCTCTTCCACATACAGCACGACGTCCATCACTCCCCATGCCCGGTAAGACCCTTCAGACTGAGAACCTTGTCTTCAGAGGCTCCAATAACATCCTGACCTTTTCTCCCTCTTCTACCACTGGCTCCAGGAAGAATTTTAGGAATATGAGTGTTTCTCTTCTAGTTTTGAGTGGAGACCACTGACTCCTGCATTCATCATGAAGTGAAATCTGCAGGGGATCGATCACCTGGGAAGACCAGAGAGGACACGACCATCACACAGCAAGAGGATTTTCTTTTGAACAGACCCAGCTGTGGGAAGAGGCCTCAGTGCCTTATTGTTTTCTAACCAGAAGCAGGCAGGCTTGCTTGCTTCATCGCCCCTTCTCCCTCTCCTGCTCTTCCAAGGACTTCCAAACTAGTCTCTGGCCTTCTCCTTCCCAGGCTGCATTCAGACTGTAATGGAGTACAAGAAGTCCCAGAGGCTCTGCCAATACCTCCCTCCCGTGTGACCCTGAGCAGGTCGTTCAGCAGCTTTTTGGGGCTGTGGAAAGAGGAGCCAGGACCAGAGCAGGGGCCCTCTAGCCTTTTTGGTGTGGAGGACCCCTCAGGCAGTGCCAGGAAGCTGATGAAGCCCTTCTCAGAGCCACATTTTCAAATGCATAAAGGAAAAGCTATTACCAGATTGCAGAGGAAACCATTTACATGGAAAATCGTTATCAAAACATTTTTAAAAACAAATTCAGGGAATTCAGTTTATGGACCGCTGCCCCCGATGATTGCTAAGGCCCCTTCTACTCCGGAATTCTATGAGACCAGCACTAATCTAAATACTAAAAAGCAAATAAATAGAACCTGGTTGTTTTATCAAAGTCTCTAGGGAACTAGAAATGGGGAGGAAAGATAGCATATAAAAGGGCAGCCAGGTGGCACAATGGAGAGAGCACTGGGCCTGGGGTCAGGAAGACTTGGGTTCAGATTCAGCCACAGGCACCTACTAGCTGGGTCACTTAACCTGTTTGCCTCAGTTTTCCAAACTGTAAAATGGAAATAATAATAGCACCTACCTCACAGCTTTGCTGTGAGGATCAAATGAGATAATATCTGTAAAGCTCAGCACAGTGCCTGACATATAGAAAATGCTATATAAATGCTTAATCCCTTCCCCTTTCCCCCCTTCATATCCCTGGGAAGTCCATCAACAAACATATATACAGCACTTACTATGTGTCAGACAAGACACTTCTGCCCTCAGAGTTCAGCTACTAATGGGGGCTACAACATGAAAATAACTGTGTGTGTGCAGGGTACTGTGTAACAGTGTAAATAAAAGGAAGGGCCCGCAAAAAAAATAAAGAGATAGATAGATGGAAAGACAGACAGACAGACAGATAGATGATAGACAGGTAGATAATGATAGATTGATAGATGATATATAAATAGACAGAGATAGATGGATGATAGATGACAGACAGATAGATAGACAGACAGACAGATAGACGGATAACAGATGATAGATAGACAGATAGACAAATAGATGGATGGCAGATAGACAGACAGATAGATGATAGAGATAGATAGATAGATAGATGGATGGATGGATGGATGGATGGATGGATGGATAGATAGATGGATAGATAGATGGATGGATGGATGGATAGACAGATGGAGAAAGAGAGAGAGAGATGGATGGATGACAGATGGAAGGTAATCTTGGAGAGAAGGGTGGAAGGGGTGACAAGGGGTACAGAAGGAAAGGGGGAAGCTGGGAAAGTCCTCTCACAAAAGACGGCCTTTGAGGGGAATCTTGAAGGAAGTCAGAAACGCTCGAAGGTGGAGGTGAGGAGGGATAGCATTGCAGGCACTGGGGACAGCCAAGGCAAATTCGTGGAACAGGGAAAAGAGCCAGCTTTCAATTCTATGAGCACATTTTCCATTTTCCTGTGCCTCAAAGAAATTCCAGAGTTTGTATAGGAAAAACTCCTTATTCCAAAGATCCTTGAAAACAGCTTTATCTATCACTTCCTACGATTGTGTTCCTAAGTTAAAACTACTCCTACAAACAGGAAAGAACCCCCACCCTCCCGACACCTACTCTTCCTGGCACCCCAAAGCCCAGAAGCCTCTATTGAAATCTTCCCATCTAGGCAAGACAGCACACGTGAAAGGGTGGCCTTCCCATCAAAACAGCTCAAGACTATTTAGAAGAAACTCCTATCCGGTTATAAGAGAAACTTCCAAGTGTCTTAAGGACTCTCTCAATAAAGAGCAAATCCAGTTAAAGTCAATCTCATTCAATTCAACAGATATTTTAAAAGGCAACTACTGTGTGTAAAAGAGCACTGCATGGGGGCAGCTAGGTGGCGCAGTGGATAAAGCACTGGCCCTGGATTCAGGAGTACCTGAGTTCAAATCCAGCCTCAGACACTTGACACTTACTAGCTGTGTGACCCTGGGCAAGTCACTTAACCCTCATTGCCCTGCAAAAAAAAAAAAAGAGCACTGCATGGGGCAGCTAGGTGGCGCAGTGGATAAAGCACTGGTCCTGGATGCAGGAGGACCTGAGTTCAAATCTAGCCTCAGACACTTGACACTTGGCGGGGAGGGGGAAAGCACTGGATCAAATCTTAAGTTCAAAGGCAGCCTCACACATACCTGAGCTGTGTAACCCTGGGTAAGTCACATAACGTCTGTTTGCCTCAGTTTCTCCCTCTACAGAGGGGATAATAATAGCACCTGCCTCTCTGGGTTGCTGTGAGGATTAAAATTTGTAAAGAGCTTATTAGCACAGTGCCTAGCACATAGTAGTTGCTATGTAAATGCTTATTCCCCACTATCACCACCATGGAAGGTAATATGCTGGGATATAAAGTTTCTAGAGATATTGAACTAACTTTTAATAAACTTCAACTAGAAATTAGACACTTTGATGTAATAATACAAAGCAAAGGTTTTTGCTTGAAAACTTAACATGTAGCAAAACAAACCCTTTAAGATGTAATGTTTCCTCTAGGAAACAAAGAGCTACTAATGATAGCTAAAGTTGACCCCCCTTCCATTTCTATCACTTTCCTTGGAAATAATTAATAACTTAGAAGTGGTGACTGAAAATAGACAACCTTGCTCACACCACATTTTGGGGAAGACAGTAAACAACTGAAAGACTTGGATTCTCAACTCCACTCTTGTCAATTATTATCCAAACAAAGGACTTTGGGCAAGTCATTCTCATTCTAGGTTTACTCTCCTATAAAATGGGAATGCCAACCGCCCAACCTATGCCACAGGGTGTTTTGTGGAATAAATGAGACTCTACCCTTAAAAGCATTATTTGCTATTTCTACTTCTTACCAACAACCACCCATGGACCCAACACGAATCTTCTGGTCAGTGACAGATTTCAACATGCCAATTTAATGTTTTCAAATTTTGTTAACAAATTAAAGCCCCCCAAATTGAGGGAAAGCAGACAGACTTAAATGGGCATTTAAACTAAAAATGAAGTGGCCACATAGTGGGCACAAAAGGCGAATGAGGAAAAGCCTTTACCTCTGTCCCTTGTTTATAAAGAAATGTCTCCTCTGAGAGACACTCAGTCTTGTCCTAAACAAAAAGCAAGTGGGAGTTAGTACCTATCCTTATATGAGAAAAAACATGAAAGGTATGAAAGTAAATAGTAGTACAAAGGTCTTCTTTTGCAATACTTGGAGGTAATCACTAAATTGTCTGACAAACAAATGCAAACTACTGCGCTTTTCTTCCACAAAGGAAACCAAAGCAATAATTTTCCAACCCAAAAATATTACAAAGATGTTATGTGCATTTTGTAGGATTTTACTTCCTATTTAATGCTTGTAATCTTCCATGAAGCTGCAGCATTACAGAATGGACAGAACGATAAATTTGGCAACAGAGCAGCTGAGTACAAACCCTTGCTCGGTCGCCTACCAGCTATGTGACCTTGGGCAAATCCTTTCCTCTCTCTGAACCTCATTTTCTCATCTGTAAAATGAGGTGGATGGACTACTGATGATACTCAAGGTGCTTTCCAGTCCTAAAACCTACACTCATGTTTAATCTGGGGCACAGAAGTGACCTTGAGAAGTTGAGGTTGAATCACTTGTAACTTTTTGGACAAAGCCCCTTACCTGGCCACTACTTTCCCTATGAGATCTACTTCCCCTCATTAGAAAATGAACTCCTTGAGGGAAGGGGCTGTCATTACTTGGTATCTCTAGCGCTCAGCCAGTGCTGGACACATAATAAGTGCTTAACAAATGATTTTCACTCATGTATGCAAAGAAAGCTTTATCTGCAGAAAATGCACTTTTACAAGACTTCCCTATCTGAAAAACTTCATATACAGACATTGCAACAGACTGTACATCTGTCATCCAAGGACCAATCTAATTAATGTTTGTAGAGCCACTGAAACTCATAAATAACCATTTATTAAGGCAGAGAAGAATTACAACCTAAATCCCTTCCTCCTTGAAATCCTTTAAATAATTGTGGGTGTTTTTTTTTTTTAAGCAAACATCTAAGCTTATTTTATTTCCAAAACAGCCTTTCACTTTGGGCTTCATAATTAATGTCCCAACTTCTGGGGGGACAGCAGGAGTTTAAAATAGAACTACTGCAGAGACTCTGGACTGCTCTCCGTATAAAGCAAACTGCATGATGGGATAAGGAAGAAACTATGATCCTGAGTCACAGTCATTACAAACATTAACAAAGGTCTCTCTCTAGGTCAACCCTTCCTATTTGTTTACCGAGATAAAAAGAACCAGACTGTCGCCATCACCAGGTTAAGAAGACTGAATAATTTAGATCAAACACAAGAAAAAAAATAGAGAGCAGAAACAAGTAGAACCCTATCAGTCTGGGTCTTTTGCACTGGCCTTTTAAAGTTTGGACAGCCCAAGCAACTAGGCAAAGTCATCACCCGAGAATAAAGGCTGGTTCAGTGCCAGGGCAGGGCACGCGCCTCTTATTTATTTGGGGTGGGGGTGGGGGGAGCTTTTAGGGTGAGTTGGACCAAAGAAGGCTACAAAGAAAGATGATCTGAAGAGATCAGCGACTCCTGCAGAAGTGGAAAAACCACACCAGCAAAACCAGGGAGTCAGATGAAAGAAACACTTAAAGATTAACAACACTAAGCGTACTCTTCCAAAGGGGAAGGGGAAGGGGAAGGGGAAGGGGGGGGAGGGGAGACTGACTGAAAGAGGCCGGGAAGAGTGACGCCCGGCCCTCGGGCAGGGTTACCCGGGGGGAGCCCTCCGTGCCCACGCCTCTCCACGACCTTCCCCTTCTTTTTTCTCCGACTCTGAACTCCTCTGGTGGAGGGATTGTTTGGTTTTGCCTTTCCCCGGTATCCCAGCACACAGTAAGCGCTTAATGGTGGCTAATTGACAGACCGATTTCCAGACCCCCTCACCCAGAGGTCGGTCACCTGCGCCGGGTCATGACCTACCCCCAGTTCTCCAAAGGAAGGACGCTCCCGCCCCCTCCCTTCCCTCCCCCCAAGGATCCCAAAGTGGGTGTATGGACAACCCCTCCTCAGAGGCCGGAACCACCATCCCAGGCCCCTCCCACAGGAAGCCGCCTCCCCCCGCCTCAAAAGCCGGCAGACAGCCTCGACAGGGCCCGTTCCGGGCTGCCCGACACTCCCGGGCCCGCCCGCCAGGCCTGCCGGGCTCGGAGACGAGACCCCTACCTGCAGCAGGCCAAGCAGCGGTGCCGAACTCCTCTTCTACTTCCGCCTTCGACCGCTGGAACTCGGGCCGGGTCATGTGGCCATTGTTGGTCACCTGACCCGGAAGAGGCGAACCCGGCCCACACAAGTGTGGGCAGGTGAAGCCGAGAGCGCGCGCGAGCGCCAAGAGTTGGGCGAGGCCGGGCATAGAGGCCCCCGAGGTGGGGGCGGTGGGAAGCGCACCTGCGCACGCGCGTGACAGAGGGAGCGCGCCACGCGTGGCAGCCCGTGGCGTGGGGAGTGCAAGGCTTGCGGCGAGCCAGCTTCCTTCCTGTCTGGCGGCTTGACATTCCTTTATATTTATTTTGTGTTAAATTCCTTGAATAAGAGTTCCAGTCCCTTTAGAGTGTAAGCTCCCAGGGGGCAGGGACTGTTTTTCAGTTTTTGGTTTGTTTTCGGCTCGATCCTCAGTGCCAGGTCACACTACAGGTGTTTTTCTTGGGAACAAAAATCCTTTAATTAATTAATTAATTAATATCGTTTATTAAGAGCTTACAATTTTCAAAACACTGGGGATACAAATTCAATTAAATTTGATGATCATTTATTAAGTGTCTATTCTCTATTAGGGCAGGTAGGTAGTGAAGTGCCAGGCCTAGAGTCAGGAAGACCTGAATTCAAATGCTACCTCAGACACCAGCTGTGTGACTACACCTCCGCAAGTCACTTAACTCTGTCTGCCTCAGTTTCTTCATCTATAAAATAAGCTGGAGAAGGAAATGACAACCGACTTCAATAGTTTTGCCAAGAAAATTCCCCAAAAAGGGGGTCAGGAAGAGTCAGACACGACTGAAAACGACTAAACAACAAAGTGCCAGGGACATGAGTTCTGGGGATACAAAATCAAGGAAAAGACACATTTGTAAGACAGTCCCACTTCTGAAGGCACTCATACTAGTAGGAAAGATTATGCATGTAGAAGCTTTCAGCTACAAGAAAAGTCCAATTTGCTTTTTTTGTTTGTTTGTTTTGAGAGGCAATGAGGGTTAAGTGACTTGCCCAGGGTCACACAGCTAGTAAGTGTCAAGTGTCTGAGGCCGAATCTGAAGTCAAGTCCTTCTGAATCCAGGGCCAGTGCTTTATCCACTGTGCCACCTAGCTGCCCCCTGTCCAATTTACTTTTAATTATATATTTTTTTCAATTAACAAGCATTTATTTTCTATATCTCCCACCTCAGTGAGGAAGAAAGAATTGAGAAAAGAAAAAGGGAAAAACAAAACCCCTATAGCAGATAATGCATGGTCAACCAAGACACATTTTCACACTGATCATGTGCAAAACTACGTTTCAGCATGCACCATGGTTGCAATCCTTCTATCAGGGGCTGAGTAACATTGGTAGGTGATAATATTCCTGATCAATATGCTCATAAATGCTTCTTAGATGAGGGCAGCTAGGTGGTGCAGTAGATAAAGCACTGACCCTGGATTCAGGAGGACCTGAGTTCAAATCCAGCCTCAAACACTTGACACTAGCTGTGTGACCCTGTGCAAGTCACTTAACCCTCATTGCCCCTGCCCCCCCTAAAAATGCTTCTTGGCTGTTCATGAAAGAAGAATGTCTATAATAGGGGATCAGAAATTAGACTAAGTTCAAAAAAGAAAACAAAGGGCAGAGTTTTCCAGGTACCTGTTATTGAGGAGCAGCATGACCGAGAGAGAGCAAGATGAAAGCCACTTTAGTGATGAGACCTAGCACTTATACAATTCCTTAAGATTTGCAAAACACTTTACGTATATCATTGTAATAACCCTGTAAGGCAGGTACTATTATAAGGTCCAATTTACAGATTAAGAAAGTGAGGATTTGTGAAGTTACATGACTTGCCCAGGGTCACAATGCTATTAAATGTCTAAGGCAGGATTTGAACTCAGATCTTTTTGACTCCAAGTCCAGCATTCATTCCATTTCATTGACTTGAACCTCTCCATCCACCCAGCATGTTGTTAGCACAGATGTGCCAACCCATTTCCCACCTGGTTACTCTGGACTTCTCCCACACTCCTTTGTACTTCATCCCACTCCAAGAACCTCATCAACCTGTAGGATCTCTTCAGCCTTGGTACTCACACTTCCTCAGTTCTGATTGGAGATGGGAGCAAGGGACTCCTCCCTAAAACCTCCAATTAAGGGGCACCCAGTGAACCAAGTCTTTCTTTTCCTGCTGGGCTGCACTCCTTTGTATTCTTCTTGCAGTCTCTCCCCCCATCCCAACACACACACACACACACACACACCCTTTCAGCTTCCTTTTGTGTGTTTTCTTTCCCAGTTAGATTGTAATCTCCTTTATGGCATGGACTGTCTTTCTTTTTCCTATTTTTATCTCCAGAGCATAGCACAATTCCTGGCACAGAATAAATGTTGAATAAATGTTTATCAATTGTTGTTGTTCTTCAGTCATGTCCAACTCTTTGTGACCCCTTTTGGGATTTCCTTGGCAAAGATACTGCAGTGGTTTGCCATTTCCTTTTTCTACTTCATTTTACAGATGAAGAAACTGAGGCAAACAAGGTTAAGTGACTTGCCCAGGGTCATACAACTAGTACGTATCTGAGGCCAAATTTGAACTCTGGAAGTTGTCTTCCTGACTCCAGTCCTGTTGCTCTATACACTATGGTGCCCCCTAGCTGTCCCCCCCAAAAATGCCTGTCCCTCAAACTAAACAGTTAAAATTGATGACATTAACATTCTTGACCCCTGCTGCTTTGGGTACAGAGGGTTGGGAGGGGGCAGAATGATAGCTCTTGTGGCCAAATCCCAGTTCTGCCACTTGCTACTCGTGTGGTCTTGAGCAAGCTAAGTTCTCTGGGCCTCAGTTTCTTCACCTGTAAAAATAAGGTTTTTTGGCATGATGGCCCCTAGCTCCCCATCCAGCTCTTTTGGGGGCAGCTCGGTGGTACAGTGGATAAAGCACTGGCCCTGGATTCAGGAGGACCTGAGTTCAAATCCAGCCCCAGACACTTGACACTTACTAGCTGTGTGATCCTGGGCAAGTCACTTAACCCTCATTGCCCCACAACAAAACAAAATAAAAAATAGAAGATGGCACCTGCCCTAATTATATTCTTTTTTTTTTTTTAGTGAGGCAATTGGGGTTAAGTGTCTTGCCCAGGGTCACACAGCTAGTAAGTGTCAAGTGTCTGAGGCCGCATTTGAACTCAGGTCCTCCTGACTCCAGGGCCGGTGCTCTATCCACTGCACCACCTAGCTGCCCCTTGTTTGGTTTTTTGGTTTTTTTGGTTTTTTAGCCTAATTATATTCTATTTGAGGGATTTACATGTACACAGATAAGTAAATAAGTGGCCATTTAAGACGCTAACAACTTGGGAAACAAAGGCTTCCCTTAGAAGGCTGCGTCTGAACTGAGTATTGAGTAAGCAATCTCAGCGTTTTCAAAAGGATAGAGGAATGAATTCCAGACATGGGGAAATAATAGCATGTGAATGAGCAGAGGTAGGAGATCAGGGACTGGCTAGCTGTCCAAATTGGCTAGCTGACAGTTGGTGAGAGGGAGGGTGAGAGTCTGATGGCCCAGTTTGAATAGGGTTTGAATTACAAAGTGCTGGAAATGCTACATGAGAGAAACTTGTGGTGTAGTGGAAAAAACACTTGTCTTGGAATCAGAGAACTTGGATTTGAATTCCAGCTTGGCCTCTTTCTTTCTGTGTGACCGTAGGCAAGTCTCTTCTCTTTGGGCCTCGATTTTCTCATTTGTAAAGCGAGAGGGTTGATTGGACAAGACGACCTCCAAAGTCCCTTTCAGCTCTAAATCCGTGATCTTGGGACTTTGAAGCTTACGGAGGTTTACTGAAAGTCAGCCTGTGCAAATATGCAGAGACTGGAGATGGGATGCCAAGTGTGGGGAATAGCTTATATTCTGATGTAAGGGGACATATTGTGAGAAGAAATAAAGGGGGGGGGGGAGGGGGAGTCTGTAAAGGTAGATTGGAGCCAGACTGTGAAGAGCTTTAAATTCCAAGCTGAAGAAATTGTGTTTCATCCTCAGAGTCATTTGGGAGCCACTGAAAAATTTTAAGCAGAAAAATAATAACTTAAGATCATTATTTTGGTAACTATGTCAAGGATGGATTAGATAAGGAAGGTTCTTGAAAAAGAAAGACCAGTTAGGAGATTATTGTAAAAGTGAAGATGAGGGGGCCGCTAGGTGGCGCAGTGGATAAAGCACCAGCCCTGGATTCAGGAAGATCTGAGTTCAAATCCGATCTCAGACCCTTGACACTTACTAGCTGTGTGACCTCGGGCAAGTCACTTAACCCTCATTGCCCTACCAAAAAAACAACAAACAAAAGTGAAGATGAGTGATGATGATTGCCAAACCATAGTGGTGGTTGTGTTGGTGGAGAGAAGGGGAGAGATAGGAAAGATGGTTTGAAGCTGGAATTGACAAAATGTGGCAGCTGATTGGACATGGAGGTGTAGATGGATGAACAGAAGATAACTCTGAGGTTGCAAACTTTGGAGACTAGATGGGTAGCAATGCCCTGTCCTAAGAAGGAAGTTTAGAGGAGGGACAGGTTTAGAGGGAAATGGTGCCAAAGAAACATCCAAGTAGAGCTATCTAACAGGTACTTGGTAATGTATAAGAGTTCAGGAGTGAGACTAAAACCTGGATATGTAGATTTGGGGATCACTAGAGTAATGTTAATTGAATCCATAGATACAAATAAATTAACCAACCAATGAGCATTTATTAAGCAGAGGTTTGAGTGACATTGAGACCCATTTTCCTATTTATAAGCTGGAGTCCCTGACTTTAAAGTGGATTGTCACTGAGAAGTGCTGGCTCGGTCATGTGCACCACATGCAAGACGGGAGCATTCCTAAAGACCTACTCTATGGTGAGTTAGCCTCAGGCCAAAGACCTGCTGGACGCCCCCAGCTTCGCTACAGAGATGTATGCAAGTGAGACTTGAGGGCTCTGGGAATAGACACTGGCAGCTGGGAGCAGATGGCCAAGGACTGCGCCTGATGGAGTTCAGTACTCAGGAGCAGCTTGAGTGCAGTTGAGATGGGCCTTCAAGCTCGGGAGGAAGAAAAACAAATGAGATGCAGGAACCAATGGCAACAGAGAGCGCAGTTTTTCGATATCCTCGTTGCGGCAGGAGCTCCCGTATCGGACTGCACAGCCACACTGTGGTCTGTGGCTCTTCAAGGCGCTGATCCATGGTTGTCCGCGACTGGTGGAAGCCTACTACTACTATGTTTATGGAGCAAAGTTATAAGTGTAAACTGATAACAACCCACTGACATATTCTGACCAGTGTCAAGGTAACAACAATAAATACCAATTAAGTACCTACTATGTTCCATGCAGTGAGCTAAGCACAGGGAATACAAAGAAGGAAAAAAATAGTATGTGGTCTAAAGAGGGAGGCAGTATGCAAACAACTATGTACCAACAATGGGCAGCTAGGTGGTGGTGGATAGAGCCGCCCAGAGCCAGAAGGACCTGACTTCAAATCTGGCCTCAGACACTTGCTAGCTGTGTGATCCTGGGCTACTTGCCTCAGTTTCCTCATCTGTAAAGATAAGCTAGAGAAGGAAATGCCAAACCACTCCTGTATCTTTGCCAAGAAAACACAAAATGGGTCATTAAGAGTCAAATACAGCTGAAATGACTGAAGAAAATGTATAAACAGATATGCACAATAAATTAGAAATCTCAAAGGGAAAGGCACTAGCACCAGGAATGAGGAAAAAGGCTTCTTCTAAAAAGTGGGATTTTATTTTATCTGAGACTTGAAGAAAACCAGGGAAGCAAAGAGGCAAGGATGAAAGAGAGCATTCCAACCATGGGAAAGAGCCAATGGAAACGCAGAGATTGAGTGTCTTGTGTGAGGAAGAAGCAGGAGACCAATGTCACTGGAGTTCAGAGGATATGGAGGGAAATAAGACAAGAAAGGTAGAGAGAGACCAGGTTACAAAGGACTTTAAAAGCCAAACAGGGTTTTATGTTAGATTCTGTGAGTAATAGGGAGCCATTATTGAATAGGGAGGCTGACCTGCTTAGACCTATAGTTTGGAATATCTTTTTTTTTTTTTTTTGCGGGGCAATGGGGGTTAAGTGACTTGCCCAGGGTCACACAGCTAGTAAGTGTCAAGTGTCTGAGGCTGGATTTGAACTCAGGTACTCCTGAATCCAAGGCCGATGCTTTATCCACTGAGCCACCTAGCTGCCCCTGGAATATCATTTTGATAGCTGAGTGGAAGATGGAAAGTGGCAGAGAAAGCCTTGAGTCAGGCTAACTGGCCAGCAGGCTATTATAATGGTCCAGGTGTGAGGTGAATAAGACCTGCACTAGAGTGGTGGCAAAGGTGAAATCAGGGGAAGGAGTCAGAGGTAGTGAGGTGTGTAATTTAAGATTCTAAATGTGGATTCTAATCTGTTCCCCCAGTTTGGGGGAAACTGACTAAAAATCACTGATAAAACGAGTTTAGGTTTTTAAGGGTTTATTGGAAAATAGAAAGAAAAAGATTGAGAACAGAATTCTAACAGCCTGGCATTCCTATCTTTCCTCAAATTTCCTGTGAAGTCCTCTGCCGCTACCACCATCAAGTCAGGAAGCCAAAAGGCCCAGCGCTCTCTGCGCAGGCTCCCTTTCCTCCTTCCTGTCTCCTCCCAGACCATAGGAGGCTCCTCAAGTTGATTGGCTGGTAGCCTTGATAGACAGCACCCATGAGCAAACGTCATTTCCTGACGCCAAGGAAAAGCCACAATGCCTCTGAGGCATTTTCCTCATGGTGGAGCTTTCCCACAGCAAGTCTCCAGTAGGTGGTGTCATTCCAATCATTACAGAGGGATCCAATGGCTCCTAGGTTTCAAGTCTGAGGGACTGGGAAGATAATGATCACCTTCCATGGCTCTTTTAGTGCTTTCTTGATCCATATGTTCAAACTTATCCAAAGCTTTATTGGCCCTAGATCACCATATGCCGAGTTGCACCAAGTGCTTCCTCACGCAATATGTAGAAGCAATGGCAGTCCAGTACAATACTCTGTTGTTACACTTCTGCTCAAGTTCCAACCTCTTCCATTGACTCAATAGCCAAGTGTCTTCAGAGGATTCAGAGACATTTGAGTCCTTTGGCATCACATCCTTGATTCTTGACTCCTATCACTTCCCACAATCCATAAACCATTTGTGTTCTTCACCAGTGCTCCATAGTCAATTGAGGTAGGGTAGGTTGATTTAATGAAGCAAAGGGTAAGGTCAGAGGAGAAATAGGAAGAGTTTGTTTTAGAACATGTTAAGTAAAAGATACCTACAGAATATCCAGTTTGAGATGTCTAATAGGCAGTTAGAAATGAGAGACTAGAAGTCAGGAGAGGGCTGAATTAACAGATCTGAGAATCTTCTTATAAAGATGATCATTGAATCCATGGTTCAAAGAAGAGTAGTAGCACTAGCTAACTATGAATTCAACATGCACTACTGACCATGGAAGATCAATGTGGATGTAAATACCCTTTGGCCACAAGATGCCAAAGGCAGCTTGGTGGTGCTGAAGTTGGGAAGACTTGAGTTCAAATCTAGCTTCAGACACTTCCTAGATGTATAACCCTGGGCAAGTCACTTCACCTCTATCTATCTCAGTTTCCTCACAAGTAAAATAGGGATAATAATAGCACTTGACGCAGTGCCTGGTACATAGTAGGTGCTATATATTCCCTCCCTTTCCCACAAAACTTGGTGATCATCTAAAGAAGTGAAAGGCCAAATGTAACACTAAGGGAGTTGGGTTGTAAGCAGATGTCAGGATAGCTGAAAGTTCGGGACTCTCCCTAGACAGCATTCCAGCAGCATATGTGAACCTCTCTTCAATGAATCTACCTTCTTTGCCTTGTAACTATCTATAGAGGACCAGCAAAGAGAACAATAGGCTGGAGAAGGAGTCTGTGAAATGATGCAAGACAAGAATCAGGACTGATAATAAAGAACTCAAGTGTTAGCTCTGAACTAACATGGCAAAAGCTGGAGCCATACGATGGAATATTGCCTTGGACTATCATTGATCTGACATATGGTATAAGGAAACAGTTGATCCTGCCCAGTACCTAACTCTCTACGGCCCAAGAAAGCTTTTCAACACATGAGTCAAGAAGGGCCTATAGAGCAAATAGACAACAGATCTTAGCATCTCCCCCCCCAAAAAAAAAAATGCTACAGATGTCACCAAGAAGTGTGACTTGTGCTTATTGTATGCAAAGAAAAATGTCAGCAACTCATGCAGCATATTTGGTGAATGTAAGTACTTGCAAAACTTTGAAATTTGTCCACATTGATTTTTTATCTTTGAAGGGCAATAAAAACAGAAGTCATATATTAAGAGTAACTGACTAGTTCACAAGATTTGCATTGGCATTCCCATCCAAGAACCAGAAAACATCCATAGTGGCTAATGTATTGGGGCGGGGGGTAGAGTATCATTCAGTATGTCTTTCTTTTTAGGATCTGTTTGAACCAAGGCAGAGACTTTGAAAGATATCTTAGCTTTGGCTAGCATCCAGAAGTCTAATACAGGGGGCAGCTAGGTGGCACAGTGGATAAAGCACCAGCCCTGGATTCAGTAGTACCTGAGTTCAAATCCAGCCTCAGACACTTAACACTTACTAGCTGTGTGACCCTGGGCAAGTCACTTAACCCCCATTGCCCCACAAAAAAACCCAAAAACAAAAAAACAAAAAACAAAACCAGAAGTCTAATACAACTCCTTATCACACTCAAAGGAATTCAAAAGCCGAAGCTTTTCATTGGCTTGCTGATGAGCAAGTTAGGGACACTGAGACCAAAACATTTCCATAGAGTCAGAATGTGGCTTTTCTTATACATGTGAACAATTCTATCATGAGTTACACTGCTCACTCTATGCCCGTTGTTCTTCAGTCATTTTCAGTCATGTCTGACTCTTCATAATCCCATTTGGGGTTTTCTTGGCAAAGATACTGAATTGGTTTGCCATTTCCTTCTCCAGCTCATTTTTTTACAAGTGAGGAAACAGAGGCAAACAGGGTTAAGTGACTTGCCCAGGGTCACACAGCTAGTAAGTGTCTGAGGTAGGATTTGAACTCGGAAGTTGAGTTTTCCTGACTCCAGGCCTATCCACTGACTATCCACTGCACCACCTATCTACCTCACTCTACACCCCACCTGCTGATATTTGGACATGAACCAGACCTCCTGATAATTTGTGTGTTGGATATTCCAGTGATGGAGAGAGCATAGACACACTTCACCAATATAAGTCTTGGCTGAGAAATAAGTTAAATGACACTTGCTACCTGCTACCACTTCAACTCAGAAGGAGGCCAGAAGAAATAAAAGTTAGTATGATGCACATGTTTCTTATTCAAGACTCTTTAAAAGGTGAGAGAATTCTGTTGAGAAACCTCAGTGTTCATAGGACACACAAATCAGCAGATGGATAGAATGCTACCCATGTCTATCTGTGGAGGAACTGGGCAAACTTCCTGTTTGTAAATGACACCTGAAGACTCATCTTCTTGAGTTCAAATCTGGCTTCAGACACTTACTAGCTATGTGACTCTGGGCAAGTCACGTCACCCTGTTTACCTTAGTCCCTCATATGTAAAAATGAGTTGGAGAATGAAATGACAAACCACTTCAGTATCTTTGCCAAGAAAATCCCAGAATGGGGTCACATAGAGTTGTACATGACTGAAATGACGCGACAATAAAAGTAGTTTTGATGAGGCTTCGGATCAGTCTGTGCACAGGTATAGGGGCAGGTCAGTCAATAGATGGAAGGAGGGTTAGGATTATCCACCAGTGACCAATTGACCTTATTATAATCCAAGTGAAACTGGTGAAAAGGTTACACATGTAGCCAAACATAATGCTAATGGTTACCTGTGCAACAGTGTCTTAAATATAACTAAATATGTTCATTGATGAACCTATTGATTATTATGTGCTTAGTATGTATCTGTTTCATTGTTTTGTCATTTTGCTTATTTGCTTTGTATTGATGTAGCTACATTTGTTAACTTTGCTTAGTTTGCAGTTTTACTATTTTGTTTTGTTATTTTGAAACCTATTATTATTATTGCTTTACATTTGTTTGTTATGCATTTTTGCTTTTGTTTTATGGTTATGCATGTCCTGATGTAATGTGTACATATAACATCCTATATATCACTTAGGTGGTTACTAAAGCAAACTGTCAAATGATGTTTTGTATAGTGTCAATGTCTATTCTATGTATTGTTGCTGTGATGCTACACCATGGTGATTGTCTGAGACTCTTAACTAATTATCCTTGTTCTGTTTGGCACAGATGCACTTGATGCTATACTGTAGTATTTATTTTTTAAATTAATTTCATTAAATATTTGCCAATTACCTGTAAAAAATTTTTAACAATCATTTTTTTTGTTTGTTTGTTTTTGTTTGTTTGTTTTGCGGGGCAATGGGGGTTAAGTGACTTGCCCAGGGTCACACAGCTAGTAAGTGTCAAGTGTCTGAGGCCGGATTTGAACTCAGGTACTCCTGAATCCAGGGCCGGTGCTTTATCCACTGCGCCACCTAGCTGCCCCCAACAATCATTTTTTTAAACTTTGAATTTGAAATTTTCTCCCTCCTTCCCACTCCTCCTTTAACCCTTGAGAAGGCAATCAACATGATATTGATTATACTTGTAGAGTCATGCAAAACATTTTCATATCATATGCTGTGGTATTTTTGATGCTGAGGGAATGCAGTTGATTTTGCAAGGGATTGGGAAATTCGAGACTCCAGGAAGGAATGCAATATCCTGAGGGAAAAAAAATGATCAAGCCTCCAGAGACTAAACAGCCTCCAAAGACTATAAACCTCTTGGGAAATGTAAGTCAGCATCTTTACATAAATATCACAAGATCTGGGGACAGAAATCTTGATATTTGGCAAGCCTGCAAAGTTTTAGAGAAAGAAAAGAGCATGGGCATAGTAGGAACAGAAATCTGCATCTGAGTTCGCAGAGAAACACCTGGCAGCAGCTATAGAAGCCATGGTTTTAGTGGAGAGATTTCCCTTAACAGGCATATGGGGGCAAGGGAAGACAGTGGTAGTTATTGGAGAGGTAGAGTGTCTGCTCAGGAAGCTGTGACCTGCTTTATTTTTCTGATGGATTCTCAGGCTGACCCCTCAGGATAACTTCAGAATGACCCCTCCTCAGGCTGCCTGGTGGTTATTGGTGTCAGACTTAATGTAAACAACCAGTTGGCTTAGCCCTATTCAGCCCAGAATTCCCAAACTCAAGGCATTCACCAGTCTCGGTCTCCTCAGCAGCAGGGTCTACAAGGATGCACCACTACACCTAGCTATTCATATTAACTTTTGCTCTTTCTATGAAAATTCAAGTCAACCAAGATGCATATTTTCTCAGATAACTTAACTGTGGTCCAAGAGAACTAGGTTTATGTTTGGTTGAGTAATTGACAGGATATACAAGGGGATCGCATGATCCCTGGGGGGAGGGGGCGGGGTTAGCAAACTGTTGTTTACTGATGTGAATGATTCTATAACTCGTCCAACAAGCAGAACTTTAAATATGAGCTTGGGTGTTTACTTTCTTTTCCCCTAGAAGAATGAGTTTTCTATAACCAAGGATACAGCTGAGATCATAAGCACTGATCACCAGGGCTAAAATTGCAACTCTTTACCCAAAGGAATAAAGAAGAGTAAGACTGAGTAGTTCTTACATTCATTTCATTCTGCTCTCCAATCCCAACCCCAGTCTGTCGCTGTGTACATGAACACCGAGGGTTTCCATAAGTATATGTATGTATGTGTATATGTATATGTATATATACGAACACATATATATTAAAGAATCAGGAAAGACTATGCAGAAAATGGTGCTTAAGTTTAATCCTGAAGGAAGCCAGTGATTCCAAGGGGCAAAGGTGAGGAGGAAGCTCAAATTCCAAACATGGGGAATGTTTAATATAGAGGGATAGAGAAGAAGCATCATGGGTACAGGACAGCAAATAAGCCAGTATGGTTTAATAGCAGAGCATAAAGAGAAGGTAATGTATAAGAAGACTAGAAAGGTAGAGAGGTTGTAGAGAGATTCAAGGACCAAACAAATGAGTTTATATTTGATACTGGGTGAGACAGGGAGCCTCTGGAGTTTACTGAGTCGACCTGCTCTTTTGGAAAATCACTTTGGCTGATATGTGGAGTAGGGATTGGAATGGAGAGAGGCTTGAGGTTGGGAGGTCAAATAAATTGGCTATTGCAATAGTCCAAGTGAGAGATGAAATCATTGGTTAAGAGAGATGGTGTTGGAGCAGCTAGGTGGCACAGTAGATAAAGCACCAGCCCTGGGTTCAGGAGGACCTGAGTTGAAATCCAACCTTAGACACTTGACACTTACTAGCTGTGTTACCTTGGGCAAGTCACTTAACCCCCATTGCCCCACAGAGAGAGAGAGAGAGAGAGAGAGAGAGAGAGAGAGAGAGAGAGAGAGAGAGAGAGAGAGAGAGAGTTAGTTGAGGGGAAAAAAAGATAATCCCAGGGTAGAGCTGGGGGTACAAACATGTTAGGGGACAGAATATTGGCAGGGATTGAAGCAGATGGCCAAAGTGGTCCCTTCTAACTTTAGAGCTGTTATTGTATCCATGATCCTTGTGCAACCCCCTCATTGTGTAATTGAGAGGCTCAGCTGGGGACAGTGATTAGCCCACAGTCACAAAGCTAATGGCAGAGTCAGGAACTGTAACCCATATGCCCCACCTCCCAACCTAGTGTTTTTTCCATTACTCAATGCTGCTTCCCTAGCTAGCATAAAGTTGGGCAAGTTGGAGTTGATCTGTGTTTTGAAGAAAAAGACAGAATTTCTATAGACAGAGATATAAAGACTTTCTGAGCAGGGTTGGGGGCAATGGCACAAGTTCAAAGGGGAAAAGATAGAGAATATGTTTGGGGAATGACAAGGACATCAATTTGACTAGGATATCATTCCTTCAGGAGGTGGGGTAGAGAGAGAAGGAGGCAAGCTTCCTTCAGACACATGTATTAAGGTATGAAACCACCTACTGAAAGAAATTAGGAGGCATGTGGTAACTATTTTTAAAAACCATTTTAGCAGAATAGTGGGATAGAAGCCAGATTTCCATGGGTTGGGGAAAACTGCACATAATATATAAGTGGAAATAGTGAGTATATATCACTTTGCAAAAAAGGAGAGAACTAAGGCAATTGCTAGAAGGTATAGCCAATAGAAGTGAAGTTTTTATAGCTAGGAAACATCTGTGCATGAATTTTTTAAATATTTTTTTTTTGCAGGTCAGGGGGAAGATAGAATAGGGATTTGAATTTGAAAAGGGTAAAAAAAGACTGACATAGTCACTGAGAGCAGTGTACTAGGAAATCCATAAAAGGAGTATGATCATGTAGAACAGCACTGAATGCCCTATTGAAGTCTGATGAATGGATGGATTAATTAATTAATGAGCAAGAGAGTGAATAAAAAGGCATATATTAAGCATTTTCTATTTGGTTCAATAAATATTTAGTTTTATAAAAAGTAGAATACATGTATGCATATTGAGATACACATATACATATATGCACACACCTCTATACATATACACACACTTCAAGGACAAAATTTGAACCCAGGTTCTGCTGGATCAAAATTGCCCCTTCTAATGACTTCACTATATAGCTTTTCTCTAAAATAATAATAATCACTATAACCATATATGACCTTGACATGTCATTTAACCTCTCAGTGGCCTCAAGCAATTTTCTATTACCCTAAGTTACAGACAAATGTCAATCTGCATTCATGGAGGGGGTTTATACCCCTGGAGTTCCCTACATCAATGAAATCAGAGGACCAGACCATTACAAGGCAGAGAATGACAGACAACCAAAGAATTCTAGGAAACTCTGAGAATAATACAAGAAACACAAATAAAAGAAATAGACCTGGGGGCAGCTAGGTGGCACAGTGGATTGAGCACCAGCCCTAGATTCAGGAGAACCTGAGTTCAAATTCGACCTCAGACACTTGACACTTACTAGCTGTGTTACTCTGGGCAAGTCACTTAACCCTCATTGCCCTACCCCCCCCAATAGACCTAAATGGAGACTTAATAATGAAATCCTGAACAATGGGACCAAAGAACAAAAAATGAAAATAACTATGTGAAAGACAGTGATAATGATGAAGAACAGACAAGAAATGTGGATTTGGGGTTTCTCATCTTAAGATACAGGTCGGGGCAGCTAGGTGGCGCAGTGGATAGAGCACCTGCCCTGGATTCAGAAGGACCTGAGTTCAAATTCGACCTCAGACACTTAACACTTACTAGCTGTGTGACCCTGAGCAAGTCACTTAACCCCAATTGCCTCACCAAAAAAAGAAAGAAAGAGAGAAAAGATATAGGTCACTATTCATGAGGAGACTCTGCTTCCTGTCAAGAGAGTTAATGAGAAGCCTTATCTTGAAAAGACACTTGAAAAGCCTCCCCTCCCCCGAAAAGACCCAGAGAAATGAATGAGAGAGGTTTATAAGAGAAATTGTGTACAGAAGGTAGAACCTAAGAGAGCTAAGATGCTGAGAAAAGGTGATAGAAGCACATCTTATACCAGGTGATTACAGGCAAGAAAATTCTGCAGTTGATGTGTGGAGTTGAAAAAAATCTGCCTCACTTTCTAGAATCATCTATAGCTTAAAAGAAGATAAACCCTTAAAAGGCTTGCCTAAATTGCCTTTTGTTGAACTCTTTGACTCAGTGGAAAACCCCTCAAAACTTATATTAAAAGCAGAGATAATATAGGCAGATTTGCATATTTGCACATTTGCAAATTCCAGTATTAAAGGGAACCACTTTTCTCTAACGCCGCTAGGTGGCGCCACAGTGCATAGAATGCCAGGACCGTAGTCAGGAGTTCAAATCCTACCTCAGTCGCCTAGTAGTTGTGTGACCTTAGACAAGTCACTTAACCTCTATTTGTCTCAGTTTCTTTGACTGTAAAATGAGAGGAATAATAGCACCTACCTCCCAGGGTTGTGAGTATCAAATAAGATAATATTTGTAAAGCACTTAGCACAGTGTCTCCCATATAGTAGGCACAATATAAATACTATTAGTAGTAGTAACTTCAAACCCTGCCTCAGGCACTTACTAGCTGTATGACCCTGGGCAAGTCACTTAAGCCTGTTTGCCTTAGTTTTCTCATCTGTAAAATGAACTGCGGGGGGCAGCTAGGTGGCGCAGTGGATAGAGCACTGGCCCTGGATTCAGGAGGACCTGAGTTCAAATCCGACCTCAGACACTTAACACTTACTAGCTGTGTGACCCTGGGCAAGTCACTTAACCCCAATTGTCTCACCAAAAAAAAAAAAGAATTGGAGAAGGAAATGGCAAAACCAGTCTAGTATTTTTGCCAAGAAAACCCCAAATGGGTCATGAAGAGTAAACACAACTGAAAGGACTGAGCTACGACAGCAAACAAAAAAAAATTTGATGATGACTTAATGAATTAATAATTACGTAAATGAGTGAAGAAATGAATAAAGAAAGAAAAGAATGATTGATCAATACATGTGTATTAAGCACCTATTATGAGCCAGGCACAGGTGCTAAGCCTCGGTATACAAAAAGGGAAAAAAGTCGTCCCTGCCCTCAGGGAAGCTAACAATGAATGACGAAGAGGAGGGGGCTGGACTAGGAGGCTTCAGAAGTCCCGCCCCATCCCTCTTGGGATGCAGAAAGAGAAAAGGGAGAGGAGGGAGGAGGAGAGGAGCGGACGGAGACCCTGGTTTTCCTCCTCCAACCAGCAGGAGGAGACGTGCTGAGGAAACGTGCCGGGTTGGCTTTTCTAGGCCTCCTCTCGGCGCGACAGACTGCGCAGGCGCGGGCGTGCTCGACGCCACGTCCTGTCAAGATGGTGCTGGTGGAGCACGTTGTGGCCGACGCCGGGGCCTTCCTGCGGGACGCGGCCCTTCAGGTACCGGGACCGCGGGCCGGGGAGGGGAGGGGAGGATAAAGGAGGGGGCGCCTTCCGAACGATGGCGGGGGCAGGAGGGGCGGATTGGAAGGCAGGCAGAGCCCTTCCTCCTCCCCTGCCGCTGACCCTCTGACCCCCGGCAGGACATCGGGAAAACCATCTACACCATCCGGGAGGTGGTGACGGAGATCCGCGACAAGGCGACCCGGCGGCGCCTCGCCGTCCTGCCCTACGAGCTGCACTTCAAGGAGCCCTACCCCGAGTACGTGAGGCTAGGTGAGTGCGGAGACCCCCGCAGCGCTTCCTGCTCCCGCCCCTCCGCCCCTCCCCCTCAGCGTGCCTTTAATTGCACCAAGACTTGGGGGCCCCCAGTCATCTCCTCTGTTCCTCACGTGGGGAGACGGTGGCTTGGTCTGGAGTTGGGCGATCGGGACGTTAGACTGACCTTTGGAAGGGTAGTTTCCGTACACTACGGGGGCAGAAGCGCGGCTGCCGGGGGTGGAGACGACGTCCCGAGCCGGGGGGAAGGAAAGGGACTACGGGAGAGGAAAAGTGTCATCAGATCAAACGTTTAATCCCTACCCGGCCCAGGCTCCGGGCGCCCAGAACGAGGTGCTGCCCTCAGGGACCTTACCTTGCGCGCTAGTGCGTGCGCTGCTCTGGCCCCCAAACATCGCCCCTCTCTGTTATTTCTTGGGGACGCTCGTCCGCCTGGGAGGAGAGAGTCAGCAGGGCTGAAAGTGAGAGGAAGGTCGGTGATAAAGCATCTCACCCGGTGTATGACTTTTCAGTACAGTGCGGGAGTCAGAAATCAGACCAGAAGGAAAGGAAGAAGTGAGTAGGTGGTGAGGGGCCAGCGGGGAGCGGAGTTAATTCTAGTAGGCTCGCAAAGAAAGGCAGAGACACAAGATAAGTTTGTAGGAATGGAAGGGTCCAGCGAAGTGTGTGTCTATTGAAAATTAATCAGTAAAAACTTATTAAGGGCTAGGCACTGTGCTGATTGCTGGGATATAAAAGAGGCAAAAGACAGCCCCTGCCCTCGAAAAGCTTAGACTCTAATGGGGGAGACAACACGCAAATGTATACAAAGCAAGTTATATATAGGGTAAATAGGCAATAATTCACAGAGGGAAGGCACTAGAATGAAGAGAGGTTGGGGAATGCTTCCTGCAGAAAGTGGGATTTTAACTGGGACTTAAGGGAAGCCAAGGGAAGTCAATAGAGTGGAGCTGGGAGAGCATTTCAGGAATTGGAGACAGTCAGAGGGGGAATGCCCCTAGCAGAGAGATGGAGAGTCTTGTTGGTGGAACAGCCAGGAGGCCAGGGTTACTGGATGGAAGAGTCCGTGCTAGGGAGTGTGGTATAAGAAGGCTGGTGAGGTAAGAGGGGGCTCGTTTGTAGGCAGTGAGTAATTAAGAACTTGGTTCAGTAGACATGGAGACATTGAAGATTGGGGATTGGAGGCAGAACAGTGATTCATGAGACAAAATCTTCAGAAAACAGAGGGGCTGGCCTGAGCCACCTCATTCTCTGGAGCACAGGAGAAATTGTGTGAAGATATGGGGAGCTTTTGAAGAGAGGGCATGCAGGCCTGTCTGGGCAGCTTGATTTCCTAAGGTAGTAAGGGACTTCATTTGCTGAGAGAAGCAGGAGAGGTGTGGGTTTCAGAACAGCTGGGAGGGAACAGCTGCTGCTTGAAAGTCATCCTAAGTATGGGGTGTGCTTGAAAGTCATCCTCTTTAAGTATGGGGTGTGCGGGAGTTAGAAAAGCAAAGTTTTATAAAGGACCTTTAGAATGAGCTGGAGAGTCAGTGAAGGCCATAGAATCAAAGGATTATCAAACAACAGATCAGGGACAGAAGTCAAATTTGTTGGTTTCCAGTTCAGCGCTTTTCCCACTCTCTGTGCTGGGGCATTTGTGATATGTCACCATGAATTCCCAAAGCTAAGATCCCTAGATAATGAGCTGCTCTCTTCTTACCACTTGTCATCTTCTAGAAAGAATAGAAAATTAAATTCTGGGAAATTATTATTTAGCAGCAACCTGCTCCTAGGCTTAAAAACCATTCTTTCTTTGACCTGGCCTGATAATATTAATTCTCCATGTTGGTTGTAATTGAAACCAAAGAACTTTGAAGTAATACTTTAAAAAATCTTGAAGTGGGGAGGGGCAGCTAGGTGGCACCATGGATAAAGCACCGGCCCTGGATTCAGGAGGACCTGAGTTCAAATCCTGCCTCAGACACTTGACACTAGCTTTGTGACTCTGGGCAAGTCACTTAACCCTCATTGCCCCGCAAAAATAAAATGAAAGTAAATTCATCTGGGTCAAAGGAGTCTTGGGTGGAGACAAAGCCCTTTCTGGATAGCTAAAGGACTTTACTGATGAGATTTAGCCTGCCACAAACCACATCTGGGTGGAAACCATTATGCACCCATCAGCTTGGGTGGGTTTTACATTCTTTCACAGATGTCATTCTTTTGTGTGTGTGTGTATGTGAGGCAGTTGGGGTTAAGTGACTTGCCCAGGGTCACACAGCTAGTAAGTGTCAAGTGTTTGAGTCCTGATTTGAACTCAGGTACTCCTGAATCCAGGGCCAGTGCTCTATCCACTGCGCCACCTAGCTGCCCCCACTGATGTCATTCTTATCAAGATTTGAGTGACCTAAATCAAGCAATCTTCACCCAGAAACTGAGAAAGATGACCAATGACCATTATTTTATTAATAAAACTGCCAGCCAATTAATAAAATGATTAAATTACCCAGAAACCATGTCTCATATTTTTAATCATTATACTCTGTTGTAGCCACATGCTTTTCAGTAACTAACTGAAAGTGGTCAATGCTTGTTTATAGTGACTGAGTTTTCCAAGAAGACTGGTGATTACCCCAGCCTTTCAGCCACAGATATCCAGGTGCTGGCCTTGACTTACCAATTGGAGGCAGAACTTGTTGGGGTGGCTCACCTGAAGAAAGAGCCAGAGGCAAAGGTATGGGATACCATGTGGTCGTGCTGTAAGAGTGGGCAAGAGTGAATAATGGGTCATTGCCTTTCTTTGGGGGGAAGATTGGCGAAAACAGGCTTCTTAATTTAACCTAAATACATGATGGGCCTGTATTGCATTGCCCACAGAGATTAGGAAACCAAAGTGATCATTTTGGACAGCTTTGGTGAATTGTGTGATTGTGTCTGCTTAAAATTCTTCCTCGGAGACTGTAGGGCAGTATTATTCCCATATTTATAAGAACTGTGTCCTACCACAAATAATAAGTAAGTTAATCTTCATCTCAGCCATCTGCCAAGAGGACTGTCAATTGCAGTTCTGGTTTTAAAGGTGCTTTGTGTGCAGTGGTATGTGTGTGTACGCAGAGGTGGGTGAGTGTGTATCCTCACATTGTTTTCTTGCTCAGAGCTGTCACTGTTGTACTGCAGGTTCAGGTGAGCTCATCATCGCTTCATCCAGAAAATCCTCTGCATATTCCTGGTTTTCACCTGCCTTCTAAGGTAATCTTCTGGACTGGCTACGGAGAGGTTACAGGACTTAGCTCTGTGGCAGAGGTCACTGGTTTTTATGGTCTGTTGTGTACAAACCTACAAAGCTGACTGGTGATTTATACTTTGCCATTTTCTCTGTAAAAATTTCAGCCCAAACTCCCAGAGGAAACAGTAGGTCATGTGCCTCCTGCTGCCCAGCCTGCTGAGAACCTCGAGTATAATTCCTTTCTGTTCTGGAGAAACCCTTTGCCCAATATTGATGTCGATCTTCAGGAGCTGACGGTGAGGTTTCTCCCTTGGTCCTTGATGGCAGCAGAGGAGCCGGTGTCTCCGTACTTAGGTCTCTCCTATGTTGAATTTGTATGAATTCTTCATTTTCCAGGTGGGGGCAGATCAGAGTGTCCTAAGTGAGGAAGAAGAGAATGGAAGTGGAGAAAAGAGGGAAGGTAGTGCTGCCGAGGGTGACGACGGCGATGACGAGGATGAGGGTGAAGATGAAGATGGAGGATGGATAACACCCAGCAATATTAAACAAGTCCAGCAAGAACTGGGACAGTATGACAGTCCTGATAACGTTCAGGTTGGCTGTGTAACCACAGACTTTGCCATGCAGGTAAGGTAGTAAATAAGAATCTCTGAACGAAGCTTTTGGGGGATTTATTAAACTAGATTGTGGCACACGTTTACTTTTTCCAGACACATTTTTTTTTTCCCTTGTAAAAGCCCAGTCAAGGGTGTTCAGAGAACATTTCATTGACTTTCAGCCTTGGGATTTGAATGCTTTAGAAATTGTCTGCTTTGTTGGTATGGTACTGCAGTATCCCATGGTTAAATTGTCACATGGACCAGTTTGAAGCCTTCGTCCCTCACTCTGATTTTCAGTTGTCCACGTTTTAGGCCATAGAGATACCTTTGTTCTCAGTCAGATTCTGAAGAAAGTTTGCCACAGAGATGGTGCTCTTGGCTACAAAGGAATCTAATTTATGTGTGTTGAAACTTTGCTAAGTCACAAGACCTTGAAAGACTGGTGGTTGATCGGGGGTGGGGTGGGGTCACAGTCCTTGTACACAAAAGCATTTGAAATTATGGGAATGCTGGTACCCCTGCCTTCAGTGCCATAGATCTGGCATAAAGCCCAGTTGCATCAAGAGCTGGGGTGCCACATTCCCTCTTGTGCAGATGCAGCTTGTTGGGCTGCCACGGGCTCAGGGTGTTTGAACTTTCCATTACAGAATGTTCTGCTCCAGATGGGGCTTCATGTGCTCGCAGTAAATGGGATGCTCATCCGAGAGGCCAGAAGCTACATCCTGCGTTGTCACGGCTGTTTCAAGTACGTAGCGCTCATCGAATTTGAGATGGGGGTTTGGTCTTTCTTATAACTCTCAGGTCAGAGCCCTCGGTGCTTGAAGGGAGTTGATGAGTCTATTACTGCCAAGTCAGTGTGGTGTTTGAATGTGGTAGCTTCGCAGAGGAACCAGAACTCACTGCGGCTCAGTCGCAATCTCTGCATCTCCACTGGATCTGTCTCATCTTGGAGGAAACGGCAGCAAGACTTTGGTCTCTGGCAGAACCACGTGGGCAAACCAAAGCACAGCCTTATGTGCAGGAATTGACAGTAGAATATTCAGTTCAGTTGAACAAATACAGATTGAGCCACAAGTACAGAATGTGCTGATTCTATTGGCGTTCAGCTTGGTGTGCCAGAGGATACAGGAGTAGTCGAGGAGCAGGAAGGCAAACAACAGGTGAACATCAGGGTGTGGAGAACAGTTGTAGGACATGGCCCCTGTCCCCCTGCCAGGAAAGCGCCAGGGAGGCTGGTGGCCTGGGGTCCTCACCAGGGGATCCTTACTGCTCCCACAGGCCTCCTCCCACCTGGGCCACACCAGAATCTGGGTTCCACTTTAGCACAGGAAACGGCAGACATTCTTCCTCCCATTCGTTTGGCAGGTGGTGGCAGGAGATAACATAAACAAACATTGAGTTCAACACCTCCTTTGCAGAGGAAGAAATCTTTAAACTAGTTCCCACTCCGATGAGGTGACATATACTAAGCTTCTTAAAGTAGTAGCTAGATGGCTGTCCAGGAATCAGAGTCCCCGGATGACACTTCTTGGGTCACCTGGGCCTCTCTTGGGTATAATCTTTGAAGACAGTAGTGCACCAGTCAGCCCGGTAGCCCTTCCCCCACTATCCCCATGCCTCCGTTAGTGGGGAGCAGAAATGCTATACCACTTCTTCCCAAAATCTGTTTATGTCTCTCATAAATTTAATTCCCCAAATTTGTGTTGCTGCTCTTCAGAGCTTGTGAATTGTCTCCATCCTTAGGAAATCAGCTCTGGGCATAAGAAATAAGTGCTTCCACAAGTGGGTAGACACTCTTAGATCTGCATAAGAAGTGTGAGGAGCATCTTGGCACGCATTCCATGTCCAGGTGCTGGGGCGAGTGGGGGAATGATGGGGTTCAGTCAGACAATCCCTTCTTTCAGGGAGTTTACAGTCCAGACAAAGGGATGAGACACTGATGCAGGCAGCTGTGATACATGGTGTTATCTGATAGGTGCATTGGAGAGTTCTGGAGCTGAGTATTGTGTAACAGCCCAGAAAAGCATGGCTCACTGGGGGTGGGGGTGGGGGGTAGTGTCAGAGGAGGCTTCCTTTAGCAAGGGGCATTCAAATTGAGCTCGAAAGGGGCAGCTCCCTCACTTTATAGGCCCTGAGAAGCAGTGACTGGTGTGAGTGGCAGAGCTGGAACAAGAATCAAGGTCCACCAGACCATGCCAGCTGCACGTTACTGAAATGCTGCATATCTTGTTTGGATTCCCCATGGTTTCCTGTTAGTCTCCAGGCTTAAAAGCTTCTCAAACAGGAATTAGGTTTTGTGCTTTTATATTCTCTACCATCCCAGGCATACAACAGATAAAGAAATACCTAACAGAAAACACCATGCACAGGATAAATGAGTATTTTTGTTGTTCATTTGTTTCAGTCACATCCAACTCTTAGTGGCCCCATTTGGATTTTTCCTGGCAGAGATACTGGAGTGGTTTGCCATTTCCTCCTCCAGTTTACTTTATAGATGTGGAAACTGAGGTAAACAGGCTTAAGTGACTAGTCCAGGGTCACACAGCTACTCAGCCTGAGACCAGATTTGAACTCAGGAAGATGAGTCTTCCTGACTCCAGGCCTAGCACTCTATCCACTTGTAATGATTGGAATGATGCCACCTACTGGAGACTTGCTGTGGGAAAGCTCCGCCATGAGGAAAATGCCTTAGAGGGCAAGGCCATGTGGCTTTTCCTTGGCGTCAGGAAGTGACATTTGCTCATGGGTGCTGTCTATCAAGGCTACCAGCCAATCAACTTGAGGAGCCTCCTATTTTCTGGGAGGAGACAGGAAGGAGGAAAGAGGGCCTGTGCGGAGAGCTCTAGTCTTTTTTGGGTTCCTGACTTGGTGGTGGTGGTGGTGGCAGAGGACTTCACAGGAAATTTGAGGAAAGATAGGAATGCCAGGCTGTTGGAATTCTGTTGTCAATCATTTTCTTTCTATTTTTCAATAAACCCTTAAAAACCTAAACTCGTTTTATCAGTGATTTTAGTCAGTTTCCCCCAAAACTGGGGGGAACAGATTAGAATCCACATTTAGAATCTTAAATTACACACACTGTACCACCTGGCTGCCAAAATAAGTGTTTAGCTCCTTGGAAATGTCTCCTAAAGTGACATTTAGGGGCTTGGGCTATAAGAATTTGCCCCCTTGAAGAACTACAGTGACACTTTAATCTCTCCATTTCAGTTTGTCATCGGAACCTTTATGCTCAACTCCCAGAATGTTGAGGGTTTTACTAGACCTCTGGTATGAGGCTGTTTAAAGAACCTTTGCAAGCATCATAGACAGATGTCTCTCTTACCCTTCAGCTCTTTTGCCAGAAGCTGTTCCTCACTGTTGTCTCCCAAGTGAGTGGGTTTGCTGCCCACAGCTCAAGCATTTCCTTCTGTGTCTTCTAGGACCACCTCTGACATGACCAGGGTCTTTTGTGCACATTGTGGAAATAGAACACTAAAAAAAGTGGCCGTGACCGTCAATGACGATGGCAGCCTTCACATGCACTTCTCCCGTAACCCCAAGGTGCTGAATGCACGAGGCCTTCGGGTGAGTGGCAAGGCCATGGCTTGCTTTATCAGAGTTGAGTTTCAGGGTGGGCAGGAAGGTTTGGGGAGTAGCCCCAGAACTTCAGTGATCAGCATCACTGGGACTTGAATGAACAGGCAGAAAGAAATGTGTCCGTCAGCCACGAATTGTTTGGTCAGAATCGTTTTGTGGTTGCACCCTGCGTGAGGCCCTGCAGGGTCTGGGGAAAGAAGGCCCCAGGACCCTTAGAGGGGCACATGGCAGGAAGTCTGTGCCCAGGGTGTGGTACAGAGATGGGGGAACCACACATGGGCTAAGAGGAGTTTGTGGAGAGGGAGGGTAAAGGGAATGAGCCAAGTTTTCACAGATGGAGAGCCTTAGATTCTCTCTTGTACATTTTCCCTTGTTTTCCAAAATAAGAGCCCTAGTTGTATGTAGTAGAAGGAGGGACTCTTGTCTCTGCCAGACTTAAACTCCCCAAATGACAAGGAAGTAACTGACTGACAACGGGATTGCTTTAAGACATGTCAAATCCTCCATAGGTTCCTTCAATGTCTAATGGGTTTTCTTTTCTTGTGTGTAGTATTCACTTCCTGCTCCCAGAGGAGGGAAGCATGCCAACAACCCCCACCTGACAGAGGACCAGCGATTCCCACAGCAGCGCCTGTCCCGAAAGGCCAGGCAGAAAACCAATGTGTTCGATCCTGATTACATAGCGGGGGTATCTCCCTTTGTAGAGAACGACATCTACAGCCGGGCGGCCATGCTCCAGATCAGAGACAGTGAGTTGGGTGCCGGAAGGAGGCGGTTGAACCCCAATGCTTCCACAAAGAAATTTGTGAAAAAGAGGTGAAGGAAATAAGGGGAGCCCAAGGATGAGGCTGAATGACTGCCCCTGGAGTGACCTTTCTCAGCTGTCTGTTTTCAAAGGCTTTTGGAAGGCAAGAATAATGGGTCAGGAGGTTATGTGTGACTCTGGCCTTGAGGACACTTCTATTAGGACTTGGCAGCTGGGATAAAACTGGATGTTGGCTTTATCTCCAGTGAACTCTGGACTGCCCCGTGGTCTGTCGATGTCCAAGTGGCCTGACTTCCCACCACTTTAAATGGAATTTGTAAAGAAAGAATCGTGCCCACAGCACCTCTATTTTCATGTCCCTTTAAAGGGGGAGTGCCGTCTCCCAGTATTTTTCTAATAAATATTTTGTTCAGATGCTCTTTATTTTCATTAAGCACCTCTTTTGTTCCTTAGCATTTATGCAGCCAAAGGTGACAGACAACTCTAGTTTGAAGGGATGGTTAGTAAAAAGCTTTGAATGCTTTGGGGCCAGTAAGAGTTTTCTTTTCTTTTTTTTTGTGAGGCAATTGGGGTTAAGTGACTTGCCCAGGGTCACACAGCTAATGTCAAGTGTCTGAGGCCGGATTTGAACTCAGGTCCTCCTGAATCCAGGGCCGGTGCTCTATACACTGCATCACCCAGCTGCGATGTCATCTTACACAATGACACCCACAGCTATTTAAAACTCTTAACTGGTTGGGGCAGCTACCTGCTTGAGTGATGGCAAGCTGTCTCCACACCAAGGACCCTTGTATTTTGAAGGGTATTTTGCAGATCATGAGGCAGCATGGGATGGTGGTTTTTGTCTGTGTGGGATTATGGTTTACAGAGTTTAGCACATTCCAGGCATACATATTAAATTAAGGCAGAGTTTATCAGTTCCATATAGAAAGTACTCTACAGATACACAAAGAGGAAAGCAACAAGGCCCCTCTCCGGGATATCAGTTCACACAAGACAGAGAACATGTACATAGATCAGGATGATACAAAGAGATACAATGAGAGAGGAGGAAAAGGGAGATGTTCAAAGGCAGTGAACACAATTCAGTCTGTGGGGATCAGGAAAGACTTCACAATACTAGCAAAAGGTGAGAGTCAAGAGGAAGTGCTCCAGTCTAGAGGTGGAAGGTAGCATGAGCTTTAGTGTGAAATCACTGAATGCCCAGTGTGTGTAAATAAAGGGGAAATAGGCTAGTCTAATAGTCTAAACCTGCTCACAGTTTGTAATGTGGGACCCTGTTCTTTCCTTATCCTGGGCTGTAGGCCTGCTTCTTATTTTCCCCGGTCTAGAAATGATTGAGAAAGAAGGGCATAATGTAGGAGAGGACAGAGTAGATGTTTCACAAGGAGGAGCTTAAAAGGCATTTGCCACCACCAGATGGAGACATGCTGCATTATCAGACAATGGAAGGAGGGGACTTCAAGCAATGAATGCTTAGTAAGAGGGATACAAGAATTAGGGGCAAGGAATAAGCATTTGTTAAGCACCTACACAGTGCTAAGTGCTTTACAGATATTAACTTATTTGAACCTCACAACAACTAGGCAGGTGCTATTACATCCATTCTTCAGCAGAGGAAATTGAGCCAGATAGGTTAGATGACTTGACCAGGGGTACACATCTAGTAAGTGTATGAAGCTATATTTGAATTCGTCTTCCTGCCTCCAGGCCCAGCACTTAATCCCCTGCCCTGCTAAAGCAAGTATTAATTATGTAATCATAAGAGGGGTAAATGTCCCCAAGGGCTATAGAATTTAGAATTGGAAGGTACCTTAGAGGTCCTTCAGTGTACCCTCCTTATCTTATAGATAAAGAAATTAAAGCTGAGAGAGATCAGTGACTTGCTTGATGCTTTACAGGTAGTACAGAGATAGGATTTGAAACCTCATCCTCTTAGACCAGATCCATGCTCTTCCCACTACACCATGTTGCCCCACCAGAACTTGGCCTTTAAGGAAAATGAGGATGTGGCAAAGAGTGGACTTTAGGTTTGGGGAACAGATTGTACAAATACACAGAGACAACAAAGGGCTCATTTCCAAAATCTGTAAGGAGTTGATTCAAGTTTAAAAGAACAAGATTAGCAAAAAAAACCCACCAAAAAACAAGAGTAATTCCCCAACAGATAAAGAGTAAAAGGATATGAACAAGAGCCATTTCACCAACAGATAAATGGTAAAAGGCTATAAACCAGCAGTTTTTAAAGGAAGATGTCCAAACTATCTGAAAAATTGTCCTAAATGTCTCATAATTAGAGAAATGAAAATTAATGTTACTTTGAGATTTCACCTCATACCCACCAGATTAGCAAAGATAATGAAAAGGTAAAGGACAAACATTGGAGGGAAAGGGTGAGGGGGGAAAATGCTAACATGCCGTTGGTGGAACTATGACTTGGCACAACCATTCTGCAAAGCTTTTTGGAACCACCCCCCTCGAGTCACCAAACCATTCATATTCTTTAACCAACTGTTAACCTCTACTGGGCCCATCACCCCTCAAGAGATCAAAGAAAGATGAAAGGGACCCATATGTGCAAAAAACATTTATAGCAGCTCTTTTTGTCATATCAAAGGACTGGAAATTAAGGGGGTACTCATCAATGGCAAAATGGCCAAAGAAATTATGGTATATGAATGTGGCCTGAGAAACAACAGTCTTAGAGAAATCTGGGAAGATAGGTGTGAGTCAATGCCAGGTGAAGTGAGCAGAACCAGAATTGGACAGTAACAACAATACCGTAAAGACAAACAACTTTGGAGACTTAAACTCTCAGATTAATATAATGACCCATGGGCAATTCCAGAAGACCAGTGATAATTTATGCTACACACCTCCTAAGAGAGAGCTGATGGACTCAATATGCAGACATAAATTTCTGGACTTGGCCAATGTGGGAATTTGTTTTGTTCTACTTAGGGTATATTTGTTAGAAATGGTTTTGTTTTTCTTTTAAATTAGGAGTGGGGGTCTTTGGTCTAGGAGAGACCGCCATAGACTTCATTTTTTTTTCTTTTCTTTTTTTTTTAGTGAGGCAATTGGGGTTAAGTGACTTGCCCAGGGTCACACAGCTAGTAAGTGTTAAGTGTCTGAGGCCGGATTTGAACTCAGGTACTCCTGACTCCAGGGCCGGTGCTCTATCCACTGTGCCACCTAGTTGCCCCCATAGACTTCATTTTATTAATAACCTGCCAGCCATATTAATTAAACAGTTATGTTCTAGATACGATGTCTCTCATCTTTTTAATAAACACAGGGCCTGGGAGGATGTTAGTCCCTTCAACCACCAAGGGAATTCAAGATTAAAGCAGTGTTTAGGAGGGCAAGGATCTTGGGTTCAGTTCCACAAATAGTTGGAGAAGTCTGGGGTATTAATGATCAATTAGTGAAATTGGCACTTAGCTAAAATTCCAGAAAGAGTTCTGGAAGAAAAGTTGAAGAAAATGTCTCTTTCCCCTAGTAAAGACACAAAACACTTCGAGAACCAACCACCGCTTGTCCTCTCCCAAAGCTCTCCAAAGGAGAACTGGGCCCACTTCAGTTACCATGGAAATCAAGGAAAACATTTACTTTGAGATGTTCACAGCCTGAAAGCAGATCTGCACTTTGGAGAGAAATGAAAAGGGTCAGGGCAGCTAGGTGGTGCAGTGGATAGAGCACCAACCCTGGATTCAGGAGGACCTGAGTTCAAATCCAGCCTCAAACACTTTACACACTTACTAGCTGTGTGACCCTGGGCAAGTCACTTAACCCCAATTGCCTTACCAAAAAAAAGAAAAGGGTCACGGTGTCTAGAGTGGGTCACCTGTATATTCTGTCTTCCAAATGACCATTGGATTCAAAATCCTTTGAGATTGTTTCTGAGAGATGGAGGCTTTACATTAGAACAATGTTTCATACAAATGCATCAGATTTTTGGTGTCAGCAAAGATGGATGGACCTGTGTGGGAAAACGCAACACTTGATTATAAAGTTCAGCACATCCCAAAGGACATCTTTTGGTAACCAAGATAAGGCCCAGGAAGAATTGCTCATATGGAAGAGCTACAGGGATGAAAAAAGAATCAGAGACTTTCATTACCAACCTGGTTCTGTTTCTCTTTTGAGGATAAACAACCTAATGAGGTAAGATGTTAGGGAGAAAAATGAAAGCAAAGAAAACAAAACCAGCAAATCATTCAGGAGCTCTTTCTATAACATGGAAAATCCAAGTGGTGATAGACAAAATGGATACGGTCACATCCCAAGAATTATAGAAGAAATAAAATGAATTATCCTAACATGTTTTGCTTAGTTGGATGTCCCCATCACTGAGAATTGAAAAGACATAAATCGGGGGCAGCTAGGTGGCGCAATGGATAAGGCACTAGCCTTGGATTCAGGAGGACCTGAGTTCAAACCCAGCCTCAGACACTTACTAGCTGTGTGACCCTGGGCAAGTCACTTAAACCCCATTGCCCTGCAAAAAAAAAAAAGAAAAGAAAGAAAAAAAGAAAGAAAAGACATAAATCAAAAGGGAAAGAGAAATAGCCATTAAAATGCAAAGAAGTAATCTAAAAGAAAGGGAAGTTTAATGTTAGAAATGACTTTCCAAAATCTAACAGTAAGAGATCTGTGAGGAGAGATCTTAAATAATCAAATGTTAGAAGACAATATTGACCTCCTTCTTAAAATAACAAATGAGAGTGTGCAGAAGAACTGAGTATTCACCAGCTATTGCCTGTTGAATATGAATGCGGTTTCTACATCTGTAGTTGTTTTGAGTTTATGATTTTCATGCTTATCATTGGATTGGAAGCTCCTTGGCACTGACTTTTTTTTTTGCAGGGCAATGAGGGTTGTAACTTTCTCAGGGTTACACAGCTAGTAAGTGTCAAGTGTCTGAGGCCGGATTTGAACTCAGGTCCTCCTGAATCCAGGGCTGGTGCTTTATCCAATGTGCCACCTAGCTGCCCCCAGCACTGACTAGCACTTAGAACGACATCTGGTTCATTGTACACAGGTTTGGGCCAGGAAAGATCTGTGTGTACCTCACAGTGGGGTGGTCATGGGTAAACAGATTAGGAAGGGCTTTGAAAGCCAAAACAATGTTTACAATTTTTTTCCTGGTGGTGTTAGGAAGCCAATTGGCTTGACTGAGTAGAGGGCTAGACTGGACTTGATGGGATCTGCCCTTAACGAAGGTGACCTGGACTCATAAGCTGTGAAGGAGTAGGGAGAGATTTGTGGCAGGCAATTGTTATAGTTAAAAATCAACAGCCATTGTTGGCACCTGATGGATATGGGGGGGGGGATGTAAGAAAGAGGGAGATGTTGAGGACGATACTTTGTGAGCTTGGGGGTATAAGAAATAATTACTAATCAATCTTTTGGGGGACCAGTGAGCTCCCCTTCTTAGTCCTCTCTTCTCTCAACTCAAGTGGAGAGATTTCATCAAATATTGTCTAGTCAAACCCAACCCAACCCCCCAAGCTAACAAAGAAGCCTTGGGTTGAGACAGATTCTTTTGTCTAGATAAACTGATGGACTTTACTGATGAGATTTGGCCTACATGAACCAGTTCTTTGTGGGAACCATTGTACCTCCATCAGATTGGGTAGGAATTTCTACTTTTTTCTCCATGTCATCTTTACTTCAGTCATTTATCCCCCCCCCCCATCCCTTGATTTCATTTCAATATAACCCACCTCCAAACACTTAAACAAATTAGATATGAATGATGTAAACCAATTAGATTTGATTGCTGTGTGATGGACCTCCTAGACTGGAAGGGTATATGAACCAAGAACAGACCATGAGGAGGGGGGTCTTCAGTCTGGGAGAGATTGTCATAGACTTCATTTTATTAATAACCTGCCAGCCATATTAATAAAATGATTGCTAACCAGAATAAGTAAATACACAAACAAATGAATAAATAAGCAACAATAAACAATAAATGAATGAATAAAGAGATAGATTAATTAATTAATTAATTAATTAGGAGAGGGGTGGGAGAGAAAGAAAAAATGCCTGTTAACTTAAAAAGAAAGGCAATGGGTATACAGAAAATGGAATGTACAGGATGAAATTGGGGATCAGCTAGTCATTCCATCTGGCTGGAGCAGAGAGTGTATGAAATAAGGTCAGAAAGACAGGCAGAAGGCAAACTGTGGAGGGCTTTAAATTCCATCCTGAAGAATTGAGGTTTTTTTTTTTCCCAGAGGCAACAGGTCAAATTCTTTTTATCCAAGTACCATTATAATAAAATTTTAGTCAAAGACATTCTCACAATCCCAGAAAAAACAAATGCAATCCCATTGGATGATTCCATGGAGTCCTCTCTAATAGCCATCTTGGCAGTGAAAAGATGAAGTGAGGGAGGAATGATTTAAAGCAGGACATTATATTGTTTTCTTCCCAAATGCAAAGATCAGCCCCCTCCAGGGAAACTTGGCTGGTATCCACAGGAACCATAACAAGGGACAACAAACTTTTGAATTCCCCAGATACACCAGACAGGTGCTCTGTGTGTACCAGGTCCATCATCTATGTCTCAGAGAAAAGCAAAGGGGCTTTGGGGACTCGTGCAAGAAAGACACTGTCCGCATGGACACAAAGCATTAGCTGGTGCCTAATGAGGCTGTTTATATTCTCTGATTGGGAGAATGGGGGAGGGGAGCCAGAGGGGACATGGATGGGGGGAAGGGGGACTCAGGAGAATTCCTCCATCCCCTGCTTTTTTATTTCTGGCTGTGGATAACAAGTATCATCAACAATGCCTTCATAAGACTAAATGGTCTTGAGCGGTACCCTGGGGAAGAGGGCCTCAAAGGCTTCCTCCATTTTCAGCAATCACACCACACCAAGCATACTCCAGCTGGGTATATTATGTACACAAGCCTCTGCTACACCCCAGTGAAGGAGGGTATGGAGGAGTGATAATAACAATAATAATGGGGGCGGCTAGGTGGCACAGTGGATAAAGCACTGGCCCTGGACTCAGGAGTTCCTGAGTTCAAATCCGGCCTCAGACACTTGACACTTACTAGCTGTGTGACCTTGGGCAAGTCACTTAACCCCAATTGCCCTGCCAAGAAAAAAAAAACAACCAAACAATAATAATGCCTAATAATCCCAATTTATATGACATCTTAAGGTTTGTAGAGCAATATACATTATCTCTTTGGATCCTTGAAACAACCCTGGAAGGTGTTCCTACAGGTGGTTGCAGAATCACAGAATTTCAGAGTTGGAAAGGACCACCTAGTTCAACCAATAACATGAAAAGAATCCCCGCTGCAACACTTCTGACAAATGGTCAGCCAGTCTTTCCTATCTGGTGATGGGGACCCACCATCACCCAGGACTACCTATTCCATTTTTACATAGCTCTAATTGCTAGGAAGTGATTTCTTTCCTGTAAAGATATATGTATATGTATAACCTAGATCAAATTGCTTGCCTTCTCAATGAAGGGGGAGGGAAGGGAAGGAACTCAAAATTTTAAAAAATGAATGTTAACATAGTGTTTAGTTTTCTTTTTCTGCTTTTTTTCTCCCTGGTTTGGGAATAAAGGCCATAGTAAATCACAGAAAGAAATTGGAAGGGTTGTCCAATTGTTCTAACTGTTCTACAAGCCTCTTCATTTAGTCTGAACCAAACATTTCATTTCTCTAGAATAAGGAACTTTTTATCTTTCTGGGTTTAAGCATTAAACATAATACGCTATACACAGCTTAGTATTTCTGTTGATCCACGGCTTTATCACATTCACCAACTTAAGAAACAAAGTAGGGGACAGCTAGGTGGCACAGTGGATGAAGCACCGGCCCTGGATTCAGGAGGACCTGAGTTCAAATCCATCCTCAGCCACTTGACACTTGCTAGCTGTGTGACCCTGGGCAAGTCACTTAACCCTCATTGCCCTGCAAAACAAAGAAACAAAGTAAACTTTTAATAAAAAAGGCTAATGCCTCCCAATCCCAGAGGGAATAAATGCATATTAGTTGTTGTTTGTCCTTCATTCTGGAAGAGGACCATGACATCTGGAGGTAATATCATGACTTGCAGTGAATTAGAGGTACATAAGTCAATTATATCCAGGCATGTGCTGGAGACAGCTCTTACTTACTTGTGAGAGCCTATTGTTAAATTTTCACCATGAAAAAACAAACAAAAGGTCAGCTAGGTGGCACAGTGGATAAAGCACTGGCCTTGGATTCAGGAGGACCTGAGTTCAAATCCAGCCTCAGACACGGGACACTTAACTAGCTGTGTGACCTTGGGCAAGTCACTTAACCCTCATTGCTCTGCAAAAACAAACAAAACAAACAAACAAAAAACAAATTTTCACCATGAGCATTTATACCTCAGAAATTGGCAAACATTCTAAATTAGGGCTCAAAGTATTGTTTTGTTGATTATCTATCTACTTATCTAGACTTCAAAAAATCTTGGATACAATGTTAATTCAGATTAAACTTAAAAGTGTATGTTTATATTTTTTCATGTCGTTTTTAAAAATGTGTTTTAAAAATCTGAAAAAATATTTTTTTCAGAAAGCCAGTTATTAAAGGCTTATTATTACTATTGTTCAGTCATTTCAGTCATGTCTGACTCTTCATGACCCTCTTTGGGGTTTTCTTTTTTTTTCTTTGAATAAAAGTATTTTATTATTTTCTAGTTACATGTAGAGATAGTTTTCAACATTTGTTTTTATAAGATTTCCAATTTCAAATTTTTCTCCCTCTCTCCCCTCCCTCCCCCCCTCCCCTAGACAGCAGGTAATCTGATATAGGTTTTATATATTATATATTATTAATATATTATATGTTATTAATATATAAATATATAATATATTATCAGTATATTATTATATATAATATATAATAACATTAAACATATTTCTGCATTAGTCATGTTATAAGAGAAGAATCATAGCAAAAAGGAAAAACCTCAAAAAAGAAAAACAACAGCACCCAAAACAAAAGAAATCATATGGTTCGATCAGCATTCATATTCCACAGTTCTTTTTTTTTTTTCTGGATTTGGAGAGCCTTTTCCATCATGCATCCTTTGGAACTTTCTTGTACCATTGTATTGGTGAGAAGAATCTAGTCTATCACAGTTGATCATCACATAATGTTGATGATACTGTGTACAATGTTCTTCTTGTTCTGCTCATCTCACTCATCATCAGTTCATGCAAGTCCTCTTTGGGGTTTTCTTGGCAAAGATACTGGATTGGTTTGCCTTTTCCTTCTCCAGATAATTTTACAGATGAGGAAATTGAGACAAACAAGGTTAAGTGACTTGGCCAGGGTCATACAGCTAATACGTGTCTGAAGCCAGATTTGAACTCTGGAAGAAGAGTTTTCTTGTTTCTAGGTCCAGCACTCCATCCACTATGCTACCTCTACCCCCTGTTTATTAGCTAGATTAATAACTCTGGCAAAAATGAAAATAAAGTTAGTCTGGCATGACTGGTTCTTAATGAAACTATGCTGGCTCATTGTGATTACTATTTCCAATGCAGTTTTGTAAATGTTTGCTAAACATTTCAAGAATTAGGCCAGGAAATAAAATTGAGGTAAATGACTAATGGTTTTCAGGTATCATTTACTTCCCCCCTCCCTTTTTTTTTTTCTTTTGAAAATTAGGATATCTGCCCTTTTCCCTGTCTGTGGTGTTTTCCCCATTCTCCAAAATCTTTGAAATTTCACCAATAGTGACTCAGCTGTCATGTCTTCCAGTTTTTTCAGTGTGGGAGGAAGGGAAGGGAAAGGAACAAAGGAACAGTCATTTATTAAGCACCTACTATATGCCTGTGCTAAATGCTTTATAAATATTATCCCATTTGATCAGTACTGAAGATGTGGCCCATCTGGGCCACATGACTTGAGTTCATCAAAGAAAACTAGGTGGTCTTTTCCTATCTTCTTACTAACTGTAAAAACAAACAACATTTTACTATGTCTATACCCTTCATTTATTTTTTTAAAAGAACAATAATATCATCTCTCTCACAAAGTTGTGAGAACTAAATGAGATTAATTTATGAAAAGCACTCAGCAAACCTAAAAGGGTTATATAAAATGTGAGCAAATAATAATATTATTATCCCTATTTATATTATTTATCCCTATTTCACAGATGAGAAAAAATTGAAAATCAGAGTGGATAAATGACTTTCATGGTCACAAAACCAGCAAGTGACAGAAGCAGGTTTTGAACCTATAATTTCCTGACTCCTAAGTCCAATTCTCTTTATACTACACCTCACTGACACTTGCAGGAAGATGAACCCTGTTTCAAAGAAGGACATGAAGGAATAAACCATTTAGACAATTTCCTTGCATATTTTAACTTTTTTGTGATGGCTAAGAATTGGAAATCAAAGGAACATCCATCAATTGGGGAATGGGTAGATAAACTGTGGTATATGATTGTGATGGAATATTATTGTGCTATAAGAGATGACAAACAGGACGATTTCCGAAAGGACTAGAAATACTTATATGAACTGATGTATAGTGAAGCATGCAGAACCAGGAGAACATTGTACACAGTGATAGCAATATTGTTTGATGAAGAACTATGAATGACTTAACTATTCTCAGCAATACAATGATCCAAGACAATATCAAAGGACTAACGATAAGGCATACTATCCACCTCCAAAGAAAGAACTGATACTGATTGAACACAAACTGAAGCATGTTATTTTCACTTTCGACCATTTTTCCTTTATTCAAGTTTTCTTATACAAAATGACTAATATGATAATATTTAACATAATTGCACACGTATAGCCTATATCTGATTGCTTACTGCCTGAGGGATGGGGGAGGGAAGGGAGGGAAGGAGGGATAGAATTTGGAAGTAAACACTTTAAATAAAAATATTTATTAAAAAAGTTAAAGCACTAAAAATTGTCTTTACATGTAATTGGGAAAAATAAAATATTATTTTTTAAAAAAGAATATTAATATATCATTTATATAAGATTGCTCTCTGTCTTGGGGAGCAGGCAGAAAACTTTGGAACTTAAAATCTTACCCCACACAAAAAATCTTACCAAATTAATGTTGAAAACTACCTAATGTGTAATTGGAAAAAATAAAATCAAATACTATTTTTAAAAATGAATGATGGGGGCAACTAGGTGGCGCAGTGGATAGAGCACTGGCCCTGGATTCAGGAGGACCTGAGTTCAAATGTGGCCTCAGACACTTGACACTTACTAGTTGTGTGACCCTGGGCAAGTCACTTAACCCTCACTGCCCCTCAAAAAAAATGTTAAAAAAATAAAATTTTTTAAAAAGAAAAAAAGAATGTTAAAGTATAATTTAAAAAAAAATAAGTAATTAGCATCTTTTAAACTGAGGAACCCTTCAGATCTGCATGGTTTTTTCCCCTCTGTTTCTTTAGAGGGGTTTCATTAGACAAAAAATTGGGAGTACAGCCATAATCTTTCTGAGCCCCCGGTTAGGAAAATTACTACCATATAGGTGGTTTGGCTGTCTGCTTTAGTTTAAATTTATATCTATCTCTACTTAACCAATTGGCCTCTTTGTGGTTGAAGCAAAATTCATATTACCGGAAGTGTTTAGGTAAGCAGCAGAGCATATTACCACATCTGTTGCTAGACAAGCACTAGAATAGAAGCTGGGAGAAAAGTCAAGCTTTTCTTGGAACTTTCCGGTGTGTTTGAGGAAATGGAGGCAGCTGGTGACCTCCCCCTGAGTCTCCTGCTTTGAGATGCTCTTGGGGGTACTTCCTTTTGTGCCACAGCTCAGTCCCCCTTTCTTTTTCTCTTTTCACTGGCCTGTTGGTTCCTTCAGCCCAGCCCTGGATGTCCCCTTTTTTTCTACACTGACTCTCAAAATCTCAAACTTCTCAGTTTTTACCTTGGCCCGCTATAGGAACCACTGAATATCAGGCCAGTATCCCTCCCAGTCATCCAAGGACTTTTCTCACTTAAAGTCTTTGATTGATTAATTGAGACTTGTTCTCACCTTGTTGAGGCATAAGGGCATCTTATCACTTACTCTAAGTGGGGTGGACTGACAATCTATTTAATCAGACATGAGATGAACCTGTACATGAACTTATTTGTCCAAAGTGAAAGCAGGATCTAACTTTATTCTTAAGTTAAGTTCAGTTTTGATAAGCAATGAATAACTTTGGAATCTATATCCCCATCCCCATCCACATCCCTATCTCTATCCCTAACTCTATCTCTATCTCTATTTCTATCTACATTTACATCTATACTTATATCTACACATGTATGCATACACACCTATATGCACATGTATGTATGTATGTGTCTGTCTGTCTATCTATCTATCTATCACCAAAAGCAGTTGAGGAAGGGCCAAGCAATAACAACTGGAATGGGGACCTAGAATCACAAAAGACTTCCTAAGAATTTCCCTGCAAAGGCTTCCTTGATTTATATTTTGTCTGAATTTCAACATACTATGTTTTGTTGTCGTCAAAGGGGGTGGTTTTTTATTCTATTGGGTAGATTTTATTTACAAAATTTTTATTCCCATATTCCTTCCTTCCCATAGATACCACAATATGAATACCCTAAAAAGTCTTTTTCTGTTCCTTAAAGCCCCTCACTGAGCTTGCCAAATTCCCCAAGATAATGCCCATCAATTCCTCCATCATCTTTTGATGCCCTTGCATCCAAACTGAAGGTAGTTAAAGGTTCACCTTGTGGCATATAGCATCTTTCCTTCCTTACAAAGGAAACGATCAAAAGTATTTTTTTTTCTTTACATAAATGGTCACACCATTTGGATGTACCATTAATCACCAACAAGAATCTTTTCAGGGAGGTGGAGAACCACCAGATCTTCCCATCCACCTTGTCATTGCATCTTTTTTTGTTTGTTTGTTTGGGGTTTTTTTTGGTTTTTTGTTTTTGTGAGGCAATGGGGGTTAAGTGACTTGCCCAGGGTCACACAGCCAGTAAGTGTCAAGTGTCTGAGGCCGGATTTGAACTCAGGAACTCCTGAATCCAGGGCCGGTGCTTTATCCACTGCGCCACCTAGCCACCCCCTTGTCATTGCATCTTAAAGTCTACTGGATCTTTCCATCTTCACTGCTGCTATGTCCTCCAGAGCTCTGGGCACTGTCATCAAGTAACCTATTGGTGCACCCTAAGAATTCCTAAGCTTTGACATTAGTTCAGGTGTTACTAGATCAAATTGAGGCCAAATGGATTACTACAATCAAATTTGTTAAGATTAAAGGTCTAAATATGTCAGATGAAAAAAAAATTTTTTAATAAAATAAATAAATAAATAAATATGTCAGATGCTGTGAGTTGTTTGTCCTTTGTTTTTGTTTTGTTTTGTTTTGTTTTTGTGGAATAATGAGGGTTAAGTGACTTGCCCAGGGTCACACAGCTAGTTAAGTGTCAAGTGTCTGAAGCCGAACTTGAATTCAGGTACTCCTGAATCCAGGGCTGGTGCTTTAGCCACTGTGCCACCTAGCTGCCCCCTGTCCTTTATTCTTTTTTTTTTTTTAATTTTTTTGCAGGGCAGTTGGGGTTAAGTGACTTGCCCAGGGTCACACAGCTAGTAAGTGTTAAGTGTCTGAGGCTGGATTTGAATTCAGGTACTCCTGAATCCAGGCCCAGTGCTCTATCCACTGTGCCATCTAGCTGCCCCTCTGTCCTTTATTCTTGATGAGGACCAATGACTTTGTGAGGGTCATGTCTTGATTGCAAATGAATTGGATCTAAGTGAGGCAGGGTACTGCAAAGTCATAAGCCTCACTCTCTCCTGAAGGGTCATAAGAATTTAATAGCAGGACAAAGGTCAGGATGTCTTGTCGATTGCCCTGGATGCTGTAAATATTATTTATTCTGACTTTAGGAAAGCATCTGACAAACTCTTCTTCTGTCTTTGTGGATCAGATGGAAGAAGAGATGTGGCTAGACAATTCAGTAAATGTAAGACTGGTTGAATGACCAGTCCCAGATAATAATTGCAAATGGTTCTGTGTTACCCATCTATACCTGGCTTCATAAAGTTTAATATTTTCATCAGTGACCTAGATAGGAGACATAAATGGAATATTTTTCCAAATTATATTTGGCATAGAACTAAGAGTGACAGCTAATGTGCTAGATAGAAAAGTCAGGATACAAAAAGATCACAACACACAACAAATTGCAGAAGATGAAATTTCTTTTTTTTTCTTTTTTTTTTTTTAGTGAGGCAATTGGGGTTAAGTGACTTGCCCAGGGTCACACAGCTACTAAGTGTTAAGTGTCTGAGGCCAGATTTGAACTCAGGTACTCCTGACTCCAAGGCCGGTGCTCTATCCACTGCGCCATCTAGCTGCCCCTAGAAGATGAAATTTCACAGAGGACTCCACTAATGTTCCTCTCTGATGCCCCATCATGGTAGGAAGATGACCCCTTTCTGGAAAACCATACCAACGGAGCACAGGCTCTGGTGGATGGATGCTACTGAGTCAGAAAGACTTCACACAGAGCCCCATGAGAAATTGTAGGTCTCTCATCTCAAGTGTAAAGAGGATTCTTACTAGGGAGGCCAGAGAATGATGAATTTTCTATTCATACTGTGAGAATCAGAGTGCCACCCTGAGGAAAAAGCATGTGATTGGCATCCGAACAGTTACATCTCTTCATAGAAACGCCCATAAGTCATGTTAATCACTGCTACCGGCCAATTAGCTTGGAGCTGTGTGTGTAGGGACTGTGTCTTGGCGGCCCGCAGAGGGCTTCCGCTCCGAGAAGGGGGAAGAAGTCTTTTCCCATGGAGGTGGCAAGAGGGGCAGCTTCAGGTGTAGAGAGCAAGGGTTTTTTCATCTCTTTCTACACGTGTTCCTTTTACTAACCCCTAATATACTTTAATAAATGCTTAATGCCCAAAGATTGGTGCTATATGTTTCTAATTTAAGGCAACCACTCATTAGATTTTTAGACATCACAGTTAGATTTTTTTAAGCTTCACATTTCCTATTAAGTCATAGAACTGTGGCAGTCTTCACCCACTGGGGAAGTACATTCAATGAGGAAATTATCAGCCCTTAAAGCATTAAAATAAATGTAAAGTCCTACATTGGGTCCAAATGCAATTTACAAAGTTCCTTGGTCTGAGTTTTAAGTTGGGACCTTTAACCTCTACATCCTTTAATACTAATCTAATCAGCAATTTTCAAGCTGAGTTTCTGACTTCCCCTTCCCTTGGAGTACACGCCTATATAAATATTTGCAGATAAATATTTACTTCTGTATTTTCTTGAATACACTTTAAATGTCTTTAAGGTAAGAAAATGAGTCTTTTCACAACCTGACAGCATTGACAATAATATAGAGCTCTCCAGCCTCAGACACTTGACACTTACTAGCTATGTGACCCTGGATAAGTTACTTAACCCTCATTGCCCCCCCCCCCCCAAAAAAGAAAAGAATATAGAGCTGAGTACCTTGAGCTCACCAAATTCTGGTTAACAGTGGGATGCTGGTAAAAGTGGTGCAGTGGATAAAGTAGTGGAGTTAGTTAAGCCCAAATTGGAATCCAGCCTCAGACATTTAGCTATGTGGCCCTAGACAAGTCACTTCATCTCTCAGCCTCAGTTTTCTCATCTATAAATTGGGGATAGTGAAAACACCTACTTCACTGGGTTGTGAGGACCAAAAGAGATTGTTAGTATTCATGAAGGACTTTGTAAACCTGAAAGTGCTATAGAAATGCTAGCTGTTAATATTATTCAAAGATTCAAGTAGGGGAGAACCATTAAGATTTGTTTATAACCCTATTTTTAAGAAGAACTAATAATTAGATGAAGTTAGGCCAGCCTTTGGCCACTTTTCAGTAGATTAAAAATGCTCCATTGTCATACCCCTCCAGAACCAAGTATTACCTTCCTGCCATTAAAAGGCGTCAGACAGAGGGATATTAGTGGAGTCCTCTGTTAAATGCTATTTTATTAAAGATAGCTTATTATGCTGGGTTAGGACCCAGGAAATCTAGATTCTAACCCCAGCTCTGCCACTAACTTTGCTGTTGATGTTGTTGTTCAGTTATGGCTGACTCTTCCTAACCCCATTTGGGGTTTTCTTGGCAGAGATACTGTAGTGATTTACCATTTCCTTCTCTATATCATTTGACAGATGAGGAAACTGAGGCAAACAGATTAAGTGACTTGCCCAAGGTCACATAGCTAGTAGGTATCTGAGGTCGGATTTGAACTCAGGTCCTCCTGAATCTAGGGCTGGTGCTTTATCCACTGTGCCACCTCGCTGCCCCCATAAACTTTTATGTGTATAATAAGTTGTACATCTATCTGGTAGGTGGCACAATAGATAGAGCATTAGGCCTGGAGTTGGGAAGAACTGAGTTCAAATCCAGTCTCATATACTTACTAGCTGAGTGACCCTAGGCAAGTCACTTTGCCTCTGTCTACCTCAGTTTCCCCAGGTGTAAAGTGGGATAAGAATGGTTGTTGTTAGGATCAAATGAGATAATATTTGTAAAGTGTTTAGCATAGTGTTTGGGACTTGGTCGGGACTTAAGAAATACTTGTCCCCTTCCCTTCCTCCTTCCTGCCCTCGTGAGAAGCTAAGCTCCTTGAGAGGAGGGACTGTTTCATTGTTTGCTCTGTACCCCTAACACATCCCTGTCACTTAGCATATAGTGCCTGGTACATAGGGCAAGGGCTAGGGTTTGGTTCCTCCAGTGTAGGGCAATGGTATCAAACAGAAACTGGCCACTCAATCAGACCTAGAGATCCCTGCACTGACTTAGGAATCCCCATATTCACATTACCTTTCTTCTATTGGATTGATATTCACTTTGTTAAATATTTCCCAATTACATTGTGATGCGGTTTGGCCTTATCAGGAGTGTTAATGCCAACTGCTAGTGTAGGGGACTCCCTATACTAATGTTGGCGTTCAATACCTACACCCAATGTCAACCTCCCTTCACCTGTATTGGTTGGCACCTTCTCTGCCATCTAGTACGTGTTTAATACATGCAGACTTACGCGCAGAGTGACTGGCTCTTGAACACAGGGGTTTACACGATTTTATTTTGGGGTGGACAAAGGACTCTGGCTCTCTTTACCCAGGCACCAATTAAGGCAATCCAATTCCAGGACTTTTGAATACCCCCAGTCACAAAGAAGCTAGATAAAGGTACATCCAGGGGTTAGCACCATTCTTTTGACCCTTACAGCATTTTTGCATTGTTGACATAGCCCCTGGTCTTCTCTCTGGGGGAAAGAGGCCTTGTCAGACCAGAGTCTCTTTATATCCAATGGCTAATGATACCCATGCACTAGGGAGATACTCTTCAGGACTCCTTTGAAATGTTCATTGATTGGTTGATTCTTATACAAGTTACCCACCTCCACAAACAACCTATAACCACATTCATACAAAAATCCCTAATGAAATCCAAAGTGGCTGCATAGGAAATATGCTAGAAGTCTTGATGAAGTTATGAACTTTGGTATATCCAATCAAGAACAAGAGTTCAAAGTTGTTGTCCAGCAGATGCCATTAAATAATATCATTGCTCAGGCTCCACACTCCTTTACTATGCTGCACTAAAATCCATACTTACCTCCAGATATGATCCCTTGTCGAGCCTGTTAAGGGCTAAAATTCTAGCTCCACTCTCCACCAGCGTCCTCAGGAAAAAGAGCCCGAGACAGACTGCTAGTCCCTTCCTTCTTCCTCCCACTACCCAACGTCACTTCCTGATGCCAAAGAAAAGACTCCTGGTCTTGCCCTCAAAGACCTTCGCTTCATGGGTGGAACTCTTCTACAGTAAGTCTCCAGCAGGTGGCGTCATTCCAATCGTTACAAGCCCTACAATATCTACACCTACCACCTCTGAGTGATATGGAAGGGGCAACTAATCATGGATATTAGTACCCAGCTCCCCTCATGCAGGCAGGAGCCTCAATAGATAGGGCACCAGACCTACAGATGGGAAGACATGAGTTCAGCTCTAGCTTCAGATATTTTCACACGTTTCCCCCAATAGAATATAAGCTGCTTGAGGACAGGCATGCTTCACTTTTCTCTTGTAAGGAAGCATTAAATGCATACAGCATGGAGCAGCTAGGTGGCGCAGTGGATAGAGCACTGGCCCTGGATTCAGAAGGACCTGAGTTCAGGTCCAGCCTCAGACACTTGACACTTACTGGCTGTGTGACCCTGGGCAAGTCACTTAACCCCAATTGCCTCATACCCCCCCCCCAAATGCATACAGCATTAGACTTGGAGTCATGAAGATCTGAGTTCAAATCCTACCTCAGATAATTACTAACCATGTTACCCTGTGTGAATCACTTATTTGCCTTAATGTTAGTGCCTTCTCTCTATATATTATCTTCCATTTATCCTGTATATAGGACTAGTGAAGTGGCACAGTGGATAAAATTCTGGACCTGGAGTCAAGAAGATCTGAATTCAAATGTGACCTCAGATACTTTGTTACCCTAGACAAGCTGTTTCACTTTTGTTTGCCTCAGTTTTCTCATCTATGAAACAGGGATAATCATATCACCGTCCTCCTAGGATCGTTGTGAGAATACAGTGAGATCATAATTGTAAAACCAATTAGCACCATGCCTGGCACATAGCAAGTGCTCTATAAATGTTAGTTCTTCTTCTTATTATTATTAAGCTTGTTTGTACATACTTGTTTGTGTGTTGTCTTCCTCCATTAAACTGTGAGCTCCTTGAGAATGGAGAGGTTAGGGGGCAGCTAAGTGGCTCAGTGGATAAAGCACTGGCCCTGGATTCAGGAGGACCTGAGTTCAAATCCGACCTCACACACTTGACACTTACTAGCTGTGTGACCCTGGGCAAGTCACTTAACCCTCATTGCCCTGCAAAAAAAAGAAAGAAAGAAAGAAAGACACAAAGAAAGAAAGAAAGAAACAAACAAAGAAAGAAAGAAAGAAAGAAAGAAAGAAAAAGAAAAAAAGAGAATGGAGAGGTTAAGTAGAGGAGTGTTCCAGGCAGTGAGGACAGTCAGAGAAAATGCCCAGAGGCAGCTAGGTGGAGCAGTGGATAAAGCACCAGCCCTGGATTCAGGAGGACCTGAGTTCAAATCCAGCCTCAGACACTTGACACTACCTGTGTGACCCTGGGCAAGTCACTTAACCCTCATTGCCTCATAAAAAAAAAAAAAAGGATCAGAACAAAACTAGTCTTTCTCCCACGTGATGGCTCTTCAGATACTTGTAGTCACCCATCTTGACTCTCTGAGTGTTCCTTCCTCTAGGCTAAACCTGCCAGATTCCTTCAATCAATCTTCATCTCACTTTGACACTTCTTCAGCATTCTTTCAGTGCTCTTCTATGGATGGTGAGGGGCAGCTAGGGGGCACCATAGTGCACAGAGATGTGGGTTTGGAAGCAGAAAGACTCATCTGCATGAATTCAAATCTTACCTAAGACTCTTACTAACTGTGTGACCCTGGGCAAGTTGCTTAACCCTGTTTGCCTCCATTCCTCATCTGTAAAATAAGCTGGAAAGGGAAATGGCAAATTATCCCAGCATCTTTGCCAAGACAACCCCAAATGGGGTCAGTCACTTAGTGTTGGACTTGACTAGAGAATGACAACATGTATGGTGAGCAACCAGAAACGTAGGGACCTGGGTGGAGGCAAATGAATAAAAATATAGGCACATTATCATGAAAAGAACAATGATAGTTAGCATTTATATAATACTTGCAAAACACTTTCCTTGTGTTATCTCATTTGATCTTCACAACAACCCTGTGAGGTAGGTGCTTATCCTATTTTAGGCTGTCCCCCAAAAATGTTCTTCAAATTCAAATCCAAACTCAAGCAGATCCATAGAGGAAGGATGCTTGGGTTACCCCATGGCTCCTCCCCATTCCTCATAAAAGCAGAGCTGGTGGTAAAGGGATCATTCATTACTTGTCTATCTTCTCCATTTTCTTTTTTTTTTGGGGGGGTGCAATGAGGATTAAGTGACTTGCTCAGAGTCACACAGCTAGTGTCAAGTGTCTGAGGCCAGATTTGAACTCAGGTACTCCTGAATCCAAGGCCGGTGCTTTATCCACTGTGCCACCTAGCTGCCCCATATTTTCTCCATTTTCTACCCAGAGCCACTGCTGTCTCAGCCCAGACTTGGTACAAAGCCATGTGGATGCCTGGCCCTCTCTTTGTTTATTTCCTCCTCCAGTCATGGAAGGCTCTATCACAAGAGCGTCCAACTGGACTAAAATGTTGGCCAGGCTCAACAAACCTGGAATTAATTGAATTCAGCTCCCTCCTCCCTTCCTTTTCCCACTCCTACAGAGTTGCTGGATTCTCTTAAATCTTATCATTACAGTCAGATATTCTGATCTAGCTCTGGATTTCAGAAAGGATAGTATTCAAACTCCCAAGGAGCTTACCTAATTTATTAGGTAATACATTATTATTATTATTATTATTATTATTATTGTATTAAGATATAATTTATTGCTTTTCAGCCGGCTCCGCCATATTCCAGTGAGTTGCCAAAATGACAAACACAAAAGGAAAAAGGAGAGTAACAGGATATATGTTTTCTAGGCCCTCTGGAAAACGTGGTATTGTCCCTTTGGCTACGTATATGCGAATATACAAGACAGGTGATATTGTAGCTATCAAGGGTATGGGCACAGTTCAGCAAGGAATGCCCCACAAATGTTACCATGGCAAGGCTGGACAGATCTATAATGTTACTTGACATACTGTAGGCATCGTTGTAAACAAACAGGTTAAGGGCAAGATTCTAGCCAAGAGAATGAATGTGTGTATTGAGCATATTAAGCATTCTAAGAGCAGAGATAGCTTTCTGAAGAGGGTAAAAGAAAATGGCCAGAAGAAGAAGGAAGCCAAAGAAAAAGGTTCAACTGAAACCTCAGCCTGCTCCACTCAGAGAAGCACACTTTGTGAGGACCAATGGCAAGGAACCTGAGCCGTTGGAACCAATCCCCTACAAATCCATGGCATAAATGACCAAAAAACATAATGAAAAGTTTCTTGGATTATGAAAAAAAGACACGCTTTGAGATTAGAATGTTTGAATAATAAGCAAATTTAGTTTATTTTGTAAACACCAGTGGGGGAAAAGCATTCCTGCAATATGTCCCCAGCTGCCCTTCCTTGTTATGGACTATGTGGGAATTTTGGGGCCTTGCCTCTGGCCATGGTTTGGCCCAGTGCTGGAAGGACTTGGCATCTGGGGATATAACAAGGCAGGTCCTAAGATTGTCAGCTGGTAGTGGGGTGAAGGGGAAGAGTTGGGACTCATGCCAGTTCAAAGAAGAGTTCATGCCAGTTCTTTTCTCCAACTCTTCAGTGTGGCCGACAGTGGTCTCCAACTCCAGACTCCCCATGCTGGCACATGGCAGGATGAGCAGCAGATGTCCCCCCTACCTCCTGAGCCTAGACTTACTAGAGGATCCTGCTCCTGGGCCTCTGCCTACCCTTTCCACTTTGCGTTTCCTTCCTGGAGTAGGTGATCAAAGCTATGGGGGAGGAAGGGGGACAATGCATCTAGTCTTGGAGATCAAGAGTTCAAGGTGGGCAGGGAAAGGGCGTCTCCAGGAGTTACCTCAGTACTCTTTTTTTTTTTTTTTTAGTGAGGCAATTGGGGTTAAGTGACTTGCCCAGGGTCACACAGCTAGTAAGTGTTAAGTGTCTGAGGCCAGATTTGAACTCAGGTACTCCTGACTCCAGGGCTGGTGCTCTATCCACTGCGCCACCTAGCTGCCCCCTACCTCAGTACTCTTGAAGAGGATGCCCACTGGCCAGGGGCCTGACTCAAGGATGCTGGTTTTATTAGCAGATGTATAAAGTCAATCACTTCATCTATAAACATTTATTAAATGTCTACCTTTGCCAGGAGCTGTGCCAAGCCCTGAGGATACAAAGCTAGGTAAAAGCCAGTCCCTGCTTTGAAGGAACTTGCAGTCTAATGGGGCAGACGACATGCAAATGACCATGTACAGATGGGATACATTACAAATAATCAAGAGAGGGAAGGCACTAGATTTAAGAAAGGCAGACATTTGGATGGTACAGAGAAGAGGAAAAAAAGGGAAGGGAAAGGAACAAACATTTATTAGACACCCACTATTTGCCAGGCTCTGTGCTAAGCACTTTACAAATATTATCTCATTTAAATGGAATATCAAACTGGCAGTCTTACAAACTGCTTTATGCCACGATGAGGTTTTTAGAGGTCACATGGTACTGTGGCAAGTGGTCCTGAAGACATGAGTTCAAATACTGATTCTTCTACTTACTCCCTCTGTGACCTTGGACAAGTCACCTAACCACTTGTGTGGCTGTTTAAATCCATGGTCCTATCAGCCTTCTAGCAGATTATGACAGTAATTAAACAACAAGTTCAAAAATCATTCTATTATTGAGCATTGAGTCTTTTCTGCTTAGTGAATAAGCATTTGTTAATCTTCTACTTAGTGTTGGAAATGCTGGGGACACAAAGGCAAGTCTTCTTTAAAAGTAATCCCCCGGGGACAGCTAGGTGGCAGTAGATACAGCACTGGCCCTGGAGTCAGGAGGACCTGAGTTCAAATCCAGCCTCAGACATCAAACACTTACTAGCTGTGTGACCCTGGGCAAGTCACTTAACCCCAATTGCCTCATCAATAACAATGATAATAATAATAAATAATAATAAATCCCCAAACCCAGTCCCCAATCTCAATGAACTCACATTCTAAACACAATCTGATGGGGGGGGGAGGTGGGCAGGGGAGAAGACAGGGAGCAAAGAACTATTTACAAACAAAATACATATGGAATAAATCTCAGATGATCTCAGAGGGAAGGCACTAAGATTAAGGAGGATCAGAAGGTGGGACTTCAGCTAAGACTTGAAGGAAGCCAGGAGGGAGAGACCAGGAGGGAGAGTATCCCCCTGAAAATGGCTGGAGCTTAGAGATGGAGGGTCTCAGCAGAGGAACAGTAAGGAGGCAGGCATCACTGGGTCACAAAGTTATTTGGTGGGGTGGGAACAGAGTGACAAACTAGAAAGATAGAAAGGGGCCAGCTTTAAATGTCAAACAAAGGATTTTATATGTCACCATAAAGCTTTTATGTAAACTTGTATAAGCTTTTAGGTAACCTTAACACACATTGACACGGAAATCACTGGTGGAGACCAATGCCCCATGCCTGCCTAGGTGAGGGGAAGACAGAGTTGTACAGAGCAGGAGAAAAGAGAGATCCAGTCTATTCAATCTCTTCAGGCTTCCCAGCTGAAGAAAGAAAATACGTGCTACCACCCTCTCTTCAGGTTGTTAAAGGGGAAAAAAAAGAGACTCTGGGCAAATATAAGAAAAAAGGAAAATACTGGAAGTTGGAGGGGATGTGGGAAAACTGGGATGCTAATCCACTGTTGGTGGAGTTGTGATCTGATCCAACCATTTTGGAGAGCAATTTGGAACTATGCCCAAAGGGCTATAGAACTGTGCATACCCTTTGATCCAGCAATACCACTGTTAGGTTTATATCCCAAAGACATCCCTCCAAAAAAGAGAAAAAAACTATTTCTACAAAACTATTTATAGCAGCTCTTTTTGTGGTGGCTAAGAATTGGAAATCAAAGAAAGGCCATCAATTAGGGAATGGCTAAATAAGCTGTGGTATATGATGGTGATGGAATATTATTGTACTATAAGAAATGACAAGGGGGCAGCTAGGTGGCACAGTGGATAAAGCACAGGCCCTGGATTTAGGAGGACCTGAGTTCAAATGTGGCCCCAGACATTTGACACTTACTAGCTGTGTGACCCTGGGCAAGTCACTTAACCCTCATTGCCCAGCAAAAAAGAAAAGAAAAGAAAAGAAATGAAATGAAATGAAATGACAAGCAGGATGATTTCAGAAAGGCCTGGAAAGACTCATATGAACTGACGTATAGTGAAGTGAGCAGAACCAGGAGAACACTGTGCACAGTGATAGCAGTATTGTTTGATGAAGAACTGTGAATGACAACTATTCTCAGCAATACAATGATCCAAGATGCTCCTAAAGGACTAATGATGAAGCATACTATCCACCTCCAAAGAAAGAACTGATATTGATTGAACACAGACTGAAGCAGGCGATTTTTCGCTTTCTTTCATTTTTTTTTTGTTTTATTCGAGTCTTCTTATACAAAATGACTAATATGAAAAGGTTTTACTTAATTGCACGTGTATAACCTATATTTGCTTACCACCTCAGGGAGGAGGCAGGGGAGGGAGGGATAGAATTTAGAACTCAAAACTTTAAATAAAAATGTTTATTATTATTATTTTTTAAAGACTGGGAAGAAGTGGATATGAGAGGAGCTGGCAATCTCCATCAAGTCTCTATCCTTGCTACACTAGGGGCTTCAGGGAATTTCCCCTTGGGGTGAGATCTGGGACTGACTCTCTTGAGTCCTCTCTCTCTCTCTCTCTCTCTCTCTCAACTTCCCTCCCTCCCTCTCTCCTTCTCTCTCTCTGTCCCTCTCTCCCTCCCCTCCCCCTCCCTTTCTCTCTCATCTGCTATATATTTTCATATGTATACTTTCTCTATTTCCGTTTTGCTACTGACTAGAATAAGTGGTTTCTTTGATATTTGCTATGTGTGTTCACTGTGGGATTAATATTTGGTGAGAAGGGAACCAAGTCTTTGATATAAATCTTGGGGCTCCCCTTTCCTTGTTAAGAAATAGTGATCAGAAAATCAACTCTAATCTTAAAATTATATTCCCTTGAGTGATAATATTTAAGGGAGCAGATAGCTATCATTCCAGCCTGGTACCCCCTTTCTCTGAGGAGAGGAGAGGGGCTAGCTTTTGGGCCCCAACATCCTGTTTCCCCTCCAGGCAGGAATCAAAGTCTCCCTTGGAGAAAGGCCGAGGGAGGAGACGCTAGAGACGTCCATTCTTGCCTTTCCTCAAACCACCCATGACGTGCTCCCTACTACATGTGAAGTGCACTGCTTGAAATACACCACTGGGTCTTTTTTTGTCATTGAACTCCTTGGGGTATATTCCCTACCAGAGGTCCAAAGGGTAAGGACATTTCAGTCACTTAGCATAATTCCAAATTGTGTACCAGAATGGCTAGATCAATTCCTACAAGGCGTCAGTCAGTGATCCCTTGCCCTTACCGGCAGTACAGCTCATTTCTTCTTCCTTTCATATCATATTCTGATTTATATGGCTTTAGTCTTGTCACTCTAGGGTCCTATCTTGTTTCCCCCCCGCTGTCCCTAACACATCCATGAAGGCAGACAGTGGTGCTTGGCCCATGTGCCCACCCAGGTGAAAAGATTTGGGAAACTCGGGGATGGAGTACAACGGAGTGAGAATACAATGAATCAAATTCTATTCATCCTGAGGCCCTGAGAGTTTTTCGGTGCCAAAGAGCTCTGTCCAAACCGCACTAATAGGAGGAAACGAACACCTGCCTTATTCATCCATCAGGGAGGCGCTGCTGCTGGGCAGAGCTTAGCTTTTATTGCATTGCCAGTCATTGTGACTCAGCAGAATCCGAGGCCCCAAGAACCAAATAGATTTTACTTACTTAAAAAAAATCTTCTTTTTATCCTTTGGTATTAACATCAGTCATTTCCCAGAAAACACCCCACCCTCCGCCTCTTTCCCCAGAGAGCCATCCCTTACAACAAAGCGTTAAAAAAGGGGGGTGGACAATAAAGAAATTTAGCACGATCAACCCTCAATTATCTCCTTTTACTTTTCAAAGGGACATTTTTGGAGACTGAGGGATACGGGTCACTTTTACCCTTGTCCTGGGGAACCAGGGCGCTATCACAGAGGGCTCCGTCACACTGAATCTTCCTTAAGGTCTAAGGTCATAGGTTGGTCCTGAATGGAGACGTCATCTCAAACCAGAAAGGCATCATTCCCACCCTCCACTCCCCCTCCCCCAGCCCTGATGTCCGGACCTTTAAACTGGGATCACTCCACACACACAACTAATCCAGGATTACCTGACCGACTACCAGGATCATCCTGCCAACTAACGCAGGGATACATACACAACTACCCCAGTCTCTTTTCCTCTGCCCTTCCCCTTCCTTCCCTCTCTGCCCCCCTCCCTTTCCTCTCTTCTTTCCTCTCTCTCTCTTTTTCCCCACCCCTCTGTCCTCGGATAATCCCGCCCACCACAAACTCGGGAATTCGCTCTATCCGCTGCCGGCTCCTCCCCGAGGTCTTCCTACTCTAAGTGGGCTGGCCCAGAGGCACGGAACTATAAACGCCGCTCGCTGCCTGGGTCGGTATCTCTTGACCACTCTTGGCCACCGCTCCTCTGACCAATCGGAGGGTCCCTGGAAGCTACCATCGCCCCGCCCTGCAAGACTGATGGCTCGTGAGTGTCTCCTCTCCCTTTCCTCTCTCTTCCCTGCTCTGGGTAGCAGTTGCTTGGACACTTCTTTGTCCATTTATGCAGAGTCAGACCCGAAAAGAGCCAACCCTCCCAAGAAGTGGCGTATGGGGGAGGACTATGCCCTTTTCTCCTTTGCCCCTGTCCTTACTTAAGTCTGAAACCCTCCTCTCTAATTCCCGCCTAACCTTTCAACCTAAAGGATTAAAATAACGTTAGTCACCCCTGACTGAAGGAAACTTTGAGAACACCCTTCTACTTCTCATACAACCTCAGGAATTTTAGAATTGGAGAGACCTTAGCAGTCCTGGACTTCAACTTTCTCCGCTTTGTTTGTTTTTTAAATCAGTAGTGATTTGGAGAGATTAAAGATAAGATCGTTGCTATCTTACATTTCTTCTTTTGAAAACGGTATCCTTTGTCCGCTTATCTATGGGAGAATAGCTCTTTACCTTAAATATTTTCACCAGTTCCCTGAGTTTCTTGGATATCAGATTTTTGTCTGAAGTGTTTGATGCAAAAATTTCCTTTCCCTGCCCCCCCCAAGTTTTTATTCCACTTACATTGATTTTGTTTGTGCAAGAACTTTAGATTTTCATATAGTTGAAAGGCCTGGGTTCAAATTCTGCTTTTGACCTATTGTGTGACCCTGAACCCCTGGATCCTTTTAGCAAAGAAAAGCAGAAAAACTACATATACAGTTATTAATGCATGAGACATTCTACCTCCAAGTCTGCTGCCTAGAACAAGATCGGCTTATTGCAGTTTTTCCAGAGTTTGACCTTTGTATCAACTTTTTTATCTTCATTATTAGTGGTCATTATGTCTATCATTCTTCTGGTCATGCTGAGCTCACATCTATCTTCCGGTGTTTCTCCAGTTTCCTCACATTTGTCATTTTCTGCATAATTTTACATGACATTCATATATCACTATATACTATTTACTAGTTGTTTCAAATACTGATCTTTTCTTTACCGGTACCAAATGTTTTTGGTGGTTATTCCTTTGCTAATTTTATTCTAATTGTCAGTGGCCTCTTCCTCCTGAAGCTGCTCCAGGCTTGGGGCAATTTCCTGGTTTGGACATCCTGTAGATGGTTTAAACTCACTAGGTCCAAAACTGAAATTATCTTCCTGTCTCTCCCTCCCTCCCCCCCCCCAATCCCCTTTTGTCCCTAACTTCCCTCTTACTGTCTTTTTGTTTGTTTATTTTGTTTTATGGGGCAATGGGGTTTAAGTGACTTTGCCTTTCTTTGAATCATTAGTGCTTAGCATGTAATAGGAGTTTAATCAATGCGTATTGACTGACTGACTGAGTGCTCTAAGATGCAGGTGGTTCTGCGTTCTTCCATTCTTCCTCACCTGGCTTCCTAGAACTCCCACCTTCCTTCAGAGGACAATTCGGCCCCTTCCTCCTACAACAAGCCTTTCTAGATTGCCCCCAACTATTAGTGCTCATTCCCTCTGGATATTACTTTACCTAAGAGAGACAGAGACAGAGAGTCAAAGACAGAGACAAAGACAAAGAGATTCAAGTACAAATGAAATCCCAATAATAGGTCTACCTGTATCTAATTTAGCCAAGAGCAGGGGACATCCAATTTAATTTTCTTTATGCAATGTTGAATATATTTTGGAGTGTTTATTATTAAAGAATAAAAACAAATCAATGGAATAAAAATCAACTGTTCAGCCCTTTGCAAATTAAACTGGACAGGGGAACTCTAAACGTGACTAATGTGAAAATAAATGGCTACTAAACATAACATTCCTGCCTTTCTTTTAAGGTTGAAATCTATAGTGGCATGAATAGAGAGGCCAGGTCATTTTGGCAGTCAAAAGCAATTTCCCTTTTCTAGGTCCTACCCTTACCTCTTTTGTCCCCCTTTAAAATTTTTTTTATTATTTTTGTCCCCCTATTTTAATTTTTATTATTTTTGCCCCCCTATTTTTTATTTTTTATTATTTTTTGTCCCTCTATTTTTTAAAAAAGGAATTTTTAAAAATCACTGAACGTAAGTGCTTTTCAAATTCAGTGAAGGGAATGCTGGACTTGGAGCTGAGAAGACCTGAATTTAAATCCTGCCTCAGTCACTTATTAGTTGTGTGACCCTGGTCAGTAACCACACAGTGGTTGTTATCAGTGATGTTGAGATCTGTCCCTTTTTGTATTTTTGCCACCTTTTCATAATCTCTTCTTTTGTATAGAGTTCTTATTTTTTTTTTTTGCAGGACAATGGGATATAAGTGACTTGCCCAGGGTCACACAGCTAGTAAGTGTCAAGTGTCTGAGGACAGATTTGAACTCAGGTACTCCTGAATCCAGGGCCAGTGCTTTATCCACTGCACCACCTAGCCGCCCCTTATTTCACTTTTTATCAGTTGATATATATCTTCTAATGTTTCTCTATATCCATCGTAATCATTGATTCTTATGGTATAGTATAATAGTATTCCATTATATTCTGGCCATTTTCCTTTAGTTGGGCACCTACCTGTGTTTGCTTGTTTCCCAGTGTTGTGATCTGACTAAGATATCTATGAAATACTCTAGGTATTTCATTATCGTTCACCTTGGTTTGGGCAATTGAAGCAAAGGATTTGACGTGTGTGTATATATGTGTGTGTATATTTATATATTTATATGTATGTATGTATTGACTAATATGGAAATGTTTTACATGACCTCACATGAATATAATCTATATAAAATTGCTTGTCTTGTCTTCTCTTTTTTTTTTTTTTTTTGCAGGGCAATGAGGGCTAAGTGACTTGCCCAGGGTCACACAGCTAGTTAAGTGTCAAGTGTCTGAGGCTGGATTTGAACTCAGGTCCTCGTGAATCCAAGGCCGGTGCTTTATCCACTGTGCCACCTAGCTGCCACCTAGCTGCCCCCTACTTTTCTTCTCAAAGTGAGGGGAGGTAAGGGAGTAAGGGAGAGAATATGGAACTCAAATTTTTTTAAAGAATGTTAAAATTTTTTGTATACATGTAATTGACAAAAAATTAAAATTAAATGTTTACACACATGTATACATACGTATGTGTGTGTATGTAACCAGGATCTCACCAGGATTTTGAGGTAGGTAGGTGGCACAATGAATAGAACATTAGGCCTAGAGTGAGGAAGACCTGAGTTCAAATTCAAACTCAGATATTTACTAGCTCTGTGACCCTGGGCAAGTCACTTAACCTGTTTACCTCAGTTTCCTCATCTGTGAAATAGGGATAATAAATGACACCTATCTTCCAGGGTTATTGTGAGGATCAACTGGGATAACATGAAGAAAGGGCTTTGCAAACTTTAAAGCCCTATGTAAATGCTAGCTATAATTGTTATGAATATCTTGGTTTTTATAGGATACCTTTTAAAAAAAAGAAAAACTTCCTTGGAATCTTTGCCAAGAAGTACAATCTTTGGGTCAAATCTCAGGTACTTTAAAGAAGAGAAAAGCATCTATTTTGGGGATCCATCTAAATTAAGAGTTCTTAAGTTGAAGTCCAGGGATAGATTTCAGGGTGTCCATGAACTTAGAAAAAAATCACACCGTTATTTTTATCAGCCTCTAACTGAAATTTAACATTTTCTTCATTTACTTAAAAAATGTGATTCTGAGAAGGGGTCTCTAGGTTTCACCAGACTTGCCAATAAAAAAAAAAAAGATAAAGACCCCCTGATTTAAATCTAGTTGTGTTTTTCTTTAAATTTTTATTTTGTTTTTGTTTTTTTTAGTGAGGCAATTAGGGTTAAGTGACTTTCCCAGGGTCACACAGCTAGTAAGTATTAAGGGTCTGAGGCTGGATTTGAACTCAGGTACTCCTGACTCCAGGGCCGGTGCTGCGCCACCTAGCTGCCCCCCTTTAAATTTTTTTAAATTTATTTTTTCAATTACATGTAAAAACCATTTTTAACATGTTTTTAAAATATTTGAGTTCCAAATTCCCTCCCCTTTCCCCCTGTCTTTGAGAAGGCAAGCAGTTTGCTACAGATGATACATGTGCAGTCATGTAAAATAGATTTCCATACTAGCTATGTATCAGTGCTTCTCAGAAGCGAGGATGTGGCACCAACCAATCCACTGAGTATTTATTAAGCACCACTTTGTTCCAGACTGTGTTAGGAGCCAAAGATGCAAAGGCAAAAAAGAAGCAGGGTTTGCCCTCAAAGAGCTTACATTCCATGAAGACGCATATGACATCTTGACTAACTCTATGATCTCTATGGCTCCGTTATCCCGCTCATGCTAGCAGAAGTACTTCTGCTTGGTCATTCGTTCATTACTTCTGTGTTTCCTGTGGTGTCTTTTACAGTCAAGAAAGCACTGATAGTTCTGGCTCATTCGGAGAAGACATCCTTCAATTATGCCTTGAAAGAGGCGGCTAAGGAGGCTCTAAAGAAGAAAGGCTGGGATGTCACAGTGTCGGACCTGTATGCCATGAATTTTAATCCATTGATCTCCAAAAATGACATCACAGGTACTTGATCCACTACTCTCTTTAGGCTGAGCCCTCTGGACCGAGTACTGTCTGCTGCCAGTCTCTCAGTCTTTCCTCCTCCTTCCTTCTTCAGGTGGCCTAAAGGACCCTGACAACTTTAAGTATCCAGTTGAATCTGTGCAGGCTTACAAGGAGGGGCGACTGAGTGCAGACATTGTCGCTGAACAGAAGAAGCTAACAGATGCAGATCTTGTGATATTTCAGGTATTGGACTGGGGGAGAGGGAGCAATATGGGAAAACCAGCTTCCTCCATTCATGCCAAGCTTGTGTTTCATTATCTGCGTGATCTAAAGCAAGCCCCATTCCATCTTGCTTCAGGATACTCTTCTATAAAGTGGGACCAATACCACCCACCTTGATAGAACGAGATCGTAGATATAAAAGTGCTCTCAAGTCAAAAGTGATCATGGAATCATAGCTGCTATTTGTATAATCCTTTGAAGTTTGCAAAATCATTTAACATGCCTTATCTCATTGGAGGCTCCCCCAAACCCGGGGAAGTAGATAGAATAGGTATTATTGTCCCTATTTTCTAGATGACGTTTTGTGTGTGTGTGTGTGTGTGTGTGTGTGTGTGTGTGTGTGTGTGTGTGCATTCATTTCAGTTGTGTCTGACTCTTCTTGACCCCGTTTGGGATTTTCTCGGCAGAGATGTTGAGGTGGTTTGCCATTGCCTTTTCCAGTTCATTTTATAGATGAGGAAACTGAGGCAAACAAGGTTAAGTGATTTGCCCAGGGTCACACAGCCAATAAGTGTCTGGATTTGAGCTCAGATCTTCCTGACTCCAGGCCCAGTGGCACTCTGTCTACTGTGCCACCTACCTGCCCTAAGGTAATGTAGTTTAGTGGATAAAGAACTGGCCTCAAACCGAGGAGGACCTAGATTTGAGTCCATCCTCTATTTTTTTTGGGGGGGGATGAACCTTGCAAGAAAAGTCCATTCATTGAAGATCAATGACCTGCTGGCAACCTTTCTTTTTTTTTTTTTTTTCAATTTTTTTTGTGTGTGAGGCAATTGGGGTTAAGTGACTTGCCCAGGGTCACACAGCTAGTAAGTGTTAAGTGTTTGAGGCCGGATTTGAACTTAGGTCCTCCTGAATCCAGGGCTGGTGCTCTATCCACTGCGCCACCTAGCTGCTCCTGGCAACCTTTCTTTTAAATTAAATGTAATTTTATTTCCAAAGATTTGCTTTCACTCCTTCCCCATACTCCCCACATTGAGAGAGAGAGCAAGAAAAACAAAACCCTTATTACAAACATGTGTAGTCAAGCAAAACAAATTACCACATTAATTATGTGGAAAAAATGCATATACACATAATCTCTCTCTCTCTCTCTCTCAACTACCTACCTGGCTAGCTAGTTATGTCTGTTTTCTACCTCACCTCTCTACCATGTGGTGGGCTGTATATTTCATCATAAGTCCTTTGAAATTGTGGTTCGCAATTGTGGCAACCAATTTTCTGAAAGAACTACTTAGGGCACTGAAAGGTCAATGGCAGATTATAATGGCTGTCCGACCTTGGGCAAGTCACTTAACTTCTCTAGGACCTAGGCAACTCTTTGACAAAATAAGATACTATGATAACCAACTATGATTCCTTGGAGAGCTTTGCATTTCTTTAAGATTGTAATTTGCAGAGGAGTTATTGATCTGCATTGGAAAGAAGGAATTTTCTCATCCTCACCCTGAAATCACTGGTGGTTGACCCTATCCCTTTAAAATTATTTGCAGATAAGGAAACAGGCTCAGATTCATTGACTTGCCTATGGTTACACAAATAGAAAGAAGTGGAATTTAAACTCAGGTCTTCCTTGCTCCAAATCCAATATTTTATCCACCATACAGTGCAACCTCTTTTTTTTCTTTTTTGTGGGGCAGTGAGGGTTAAGTGACTTGCCCAGAGTCATATAGCTAATAAATGTCAAGTGTCTAAGGCCAGATTTGAACTCAGGTCCTCCTGAATCTAGGGCTGGTGTTCTATCCACTGCGCCACCTAGCTGCCCCCAGTGCAACCTTTATGTGTGTATATGAATATACACATACACATACACATACAGATATGCATATACATATACACATACACACAGACACATTAATATTTTTAGATGACAGCTAAGTGCCTTGTTCTTCATGTATATAAATGAGATTGACTGAAGTTTCTTAAGAGACAGCTAGTTTTCCCCATGGTAGTTTATGGGTATAACAGTCATTGATTTCCCATTCATAGTGGGGTCTGATGATGCATGCAGTCTTCCCTCTCATGGCATCCTGGGATGTTTGTGGTCTACCCACAAGAAATTACTTCTGTAATGATTGGAATGACGCCACCTACTGGAGACTTGCTGTGGAGAGCTCCACCATGAGGAAAATGCCTCAGAGGCATTGTGGCTTTTCCTTGGCGTCAGGAAATGACATTTGCTCATGGGTGCTGTCTATCAAGTCTACCAGCCAATCAACTGGAGGAGCCTCCTATGGTCTGGGAGGAGGCAGGAAGGAGGAAAGGGAGCCTGCGCAGAGAGGGCTGGCCTTTTTGGCTTCCGGACTTGATGGTGGTGGCGGCAGAGGACTTCACAGGAAATTTGAGGAAAGATAGGAATGCCAGGCTGTTAGAATTCTGTTCTCAATCTTTTTCTTTCTATTTTCCAATAAACCCTTAAAAACCTAAACTCGTTTTATCAGTGATTTTTAGTCAGTTTCCCCCAAACTGGGGGAACACATTAGAATCCACATTTAGAATCTTAAATTACACACTTCATCTCTATTTCATAATCCATTGACACAGTGGATAAAGTGTAGGATTTGCATTTAAAAAGAGCTGGGTTTAAATACCATTTTGGACACTTACTAGCTATGTGATGCTGGGCAAGTCATTTAACCTCTTTCTGTCTTGGTTTCCTCATCTGTGAAATGGGAAGAATAATACCCATAGCACTTACCTCACAGGGTTGTTCTGGGGATCGTATGAAATCATGCCTGCAAAGAGCTTTGCAAACCTTTTTTTTTTTTTTTTAAAATAATAAAGTATTTTATTTTTTTCCATTACATGTAAAAATAGAGCTTTGCAAACCTTAAATCAATATATACTACATACATGTCAATTATTATAATTACATCAGAATAGAAAGGCCTTTGGGGGTGCCTTTTCCTCAGTCCTTGAAGAGGTAAGTACAGCTGGTAACATCTGCCTGAGGTTTTTGCTCAGAGGTAACTGTAGGGAGCCAATAGCCCTCTTCCATCTTTCTCTCTTCTCAACCACAGTTCAATCTTTTCTCTTTCTTCTTTCCATCTCATTTCTTGTTATCCCCACTCTTTCTTCCCTGTTCTCAGACATTTGAGATCCCTCTCTTCTGAAACCAGGTTGGTATTTTGTAAAGGACCTACATTTGATGCACGATCAGGTTTCTTCAGTCAATGTGAACACTCTGTCAACTGTCACTCAAATATATCGAAGGACTTTTCACACCTAATATAAAACATATGATTGATTGATTGAGACTTGGCATTTTATCCTTTCTTCAGATGGGGCTGTGTGTGACCTGATTGGTTTTCTTAATGAATACTTCCCCTAACCCTTACATCAGCTACAGCTACTGCTTCTCAGTTAAAGCTGTAGTCCTTGAAGTTCTCATTCAATTTCTTGTTGTTTTTTGGTTATTTTTCAGTCATATCCTACTCTTGGTGACTCTATATGGGGTTTTCTTGACAAAGATATTGGAGTGGTTTGTCATTTCCTTCTTCAACCCATTTTACCAATGTAAACAGGGTTAAGTGACTTGCCCAAGGTCACATAGCTAGTAAGTGTCTGAGACCAGATTTGAAGAGTCTTCCTGACTCGAGGTCCATTACTCCATCCACTGTGCTACATAGCTGCCCTCTCATTCAATAGGTCTTCATAATACTTCTCCGTGAAGTCTCCCCTACTGCTGTAGCCTACTGTGCTAGAACCATGGGAACAATCTTAATCATGACCCACCCAGTAAATCCGTCATTCGATCTAACAATGACTCCATGTTACTGGTCCAGACTTGCCTTATGAGGTTGAGAATAGGTGACACTGCAAAACTTCTTAAGAAAGGGGAAGGGAATAAGCACCTATTATATGTTAGGCACTGTGCCAAGCACTGTTACAAATATACGATTTGATCTTTTCTGGAAGATTGATGCTCTCTGAGGCATTTCCAGGTCTTTTAATCATCCAGAAGCCTGCACAAGACTGCCACCTTCTCATTCTTTACCTTGCTCTGAAGCCCTCTATCGTATACCACATGGCCAGTCTCCATAGAATCATGGAATGTCAGAGTAGGAAGGGATCTATGGTGGCGTACAGTCAGTCTAATTTAGGCCTAAGCAAGAATCTCCTCCATAACACACCCAACCAATGGGCATCCTTCCTGAAGACTTCCATTGAAGGAGCCTCTGCTACCCCTTTCCAGACTGACCTGGGGATGGGTCTAAATGGTCAGGAGGTTTTTCCTGATCTCAAGCCCCAATTTGTTTCTTTGGAAGTTCTACTCATTGTTCATGGTTCTGTCCTCTGGGGTTGAATTGTTGTTGTACTTTGTCCTTTGTTTTCGAAGAGTACTGGTGACATCATGGCGGTGATGTCGCACATGAATTGGATTTAAGTGAGGCAGAGAGTCATCGAAATCCTGTGGTAGAACAAGAGTCAAAGATGACTGTTGATGGCCTGGGGGACAGTGGATGACCTTGGTGTCTTTGCGGTCTGATCAACCGTTGGAACAAATTATTCTCATCCACCCATTCTACCAGGAAAAGTCTTCAAATGCTTGGGTAGACACTGACCCTCCTTCCTCACATAAGGGTTTGAGGTCTCTGGTGCTAAAATAGAACAAGGGTAAATCACCCTTCCATGGGACATCCCTTTGATCACTCATCCTTCAGATTAAATATTACAGCTTCCTTCAGACTGTCCTCATATAGATGAATTTAATATCCATCATCATCCTGGTTAGTCTACTCTGGCAACTTTCCATCTAAACTGTGCTGATGATAATTGAATGTTGTACTCCAGACTGGCTCTGTTCAGATCTGAGTATTTATTAAGTGCCTACTGTGCTTGACTTTGGGCAGATGGGTACAAAGAATTAAATAATTCCTACTCATGATGTGCTTACAGTCCAATGAGGGAAACATAAGATACATATAACATAATCAGAATAAATATAGAATTAATGAATACATATGTAGTTTAGTTTGGGAGGGAGGGCACTAGCAAGGAAAGGCTTCATGCAGAAGTTGGTGCTGGAGCTACATCTTAAAAGGAAGAGAGATTGTATGAGGATCTCCTTGTTCCAGCAGTCCAACATCTCACTGGCTTTTCTGGCTACAGCATCACATTGCTGACTCATACTGAGCTTGCAGTCCACGCTCCATAATTTGATTGTTCTAAGTCTTTAATTCACTCTCATTGATCAGGATCACCAAGGTTGCCATGGTAGCTTTTAGGCCAATGTCTCCAGTGAGACATTTTTGGCTGCATTAAGGGTTGTTCCTACTTATTTATTCTATCATTAGTTTTGTTTTGTTTTTTAAACTGGGACAATTAACTCTTGTCTCATGTAGTTTTCATCCTGATTTCTTGAAATAGAACTCTGGGAAACCAGGCTTGGAGAAAACCCATTGGGATTCAAATGTAGCTGCTTGACTATGCCTTTAAACCCAAATCACTCTGACTCTAACCCAAGTCTTGTAAGGTCTAAAATTTTAGCTGTGATGTTTAAAATCTAATGTGTGGTCACCTGACCTGACCCCAGTGTGTGTGTGTGTGGGGTAAATTAGCTAAGATTTACTGATCAATTCAGCAAGAATTTAAGCTTTTAAGTATTTATTAAAGTGTATTAGAAGTCAGTGAAGAGAGCAAGAGGAAAACCCTAGTTTGGATCTATTCAGTATAGCCAGAGAGAAAAACTTGCCTTTCCATAACAGCCCACATGAAGTTCTCTGCCACCACCAAAGTCCGGATGAAAAGACCTCACTTCTCCACTGCTTCTCCCAGAAGCCCCCTGTGAAACAGGAAACAGAGCCATCCACACACACAGCTCCAAGCTAATTGGCTGGTAACTTTGATAGACAAGACCCACAGGCATTAAATATAACTTCAGGATGCCAATCTGATCTTCAAAACCCCAGAAAGGTCACTTCCAGATGCCAAAGTCACATGCTGTCTTTTCATGGCAGAGCTTCCCTGCAATATCTTTCTCAGCAGGCTGGTAGCACTCTGATTCTCACAGTCTCACTTGGTTATTGTTTGGGTTTTGACTCTGAGTGAGTGTATGTGTGTGTGTGTTTTTGGTTTTTTGTGAGGCAATTGGGGTTAAGTGACTTGCCCAGGGTCACACAGCTAGTAAGTGTCAAGTATCTGAGGTCAGATTTGAACTCAGGTACTCCTCACTCCAGGGCCAGTGTTTTATCCACTGCTCCACCTAGCTGCCCCTCTGAGTGAGTGTAAATAGCAATTGTTTCTGTTCTGGTCAGAAACCTTGAGAGTATTTCCCTCCAAGTTTGATTTTTTTTTTTTTTTTGAGTAGAGAAACTAGGTCATCTTTTGTCTCATCTTTGCCTTAGCCTTGAATCATTGAATGGGTGTTGTCTCAGACAAACTGAGACCTGAGAATGACCTTAACTTAAAAAGGCCAAGGTTTCCCATTGCATCTAGGGCCATTACCAAGTCATCTTGACATTTGTCTTGCCACTGGATTCAAATGACTCTGGAGGAGTGAATAAGGCTGATGACTTTGGACAGCTCTGCCTCACTTAAATCCAAGTCATTTGCAAGTCAGGATATCACCTTCCTAATGTCATTGGTCCTCTTCTAGAATGAAAGATGAACAACAACAATGATTTCACCATCCAGATTTTCCATCAGTTCCTAATGTTGTGGTGGTGCTGCCTAACAGTTAGCTAGCTAATCCTTGTTCTCCTATTTATGTCTAGGTCTCAGTTATTGTGTACAAAAGTTCCTGAGTGAACACTTGAACAACTCTCCCAGGAAACCAAAAGTTTGGTTTAAATATGGGTTGCCAAATTTGGTTTTGCATCTTCGAGTCTAAATACAATAAGTAATTCTTATGAGCAACCTTCAATTCACCCATCAGAGAGCTCAGAAGGCATCAGGCTTATAGGAAACTTCTCTTTCTAAGAAAAAGTTGTTTTGGTTTGTCTTTCTTCCCCCTATTTTGGTATGTTTTGGGTGTACCTTAAGGGCATAACATGATGTTAATAACTACTACTAATATATATATATATATATATATATTTTTTTTTTGCGGGGCAATGGGGGTTAAGTGACTTGCCCAGGGTCACATAGCTAGTGTCGAGTGTCTGAGGTCAGATTTGAACTCAGGTACTCCTGAATTCAGGATCGGTGCTTTATCCACTGCACCACCTAGCCGCCCCCCTACTACTAATATTAATAGCACAAGTAGTTGAATTCAGTGAAAAAACAAATGATATCTACAAATTGTGAATTTCTGGCATCAGATCTCCCACCGTCATAAGAGGCATTCCTGGCCATGAGCTGTCCAAGCCATCCCTTTGGTGGGTATGCACTATTCTGTATGTGGAGAATCCTCTTCTAAGCCCTCTAGTTGAGAGATGCCACCTATAGTTCAGAGAATCATCCCCATCATCTTCCATAATTGGGTACCAAAAGAAGAGAATTGGAGGCAGAGAATCAGAGCCAAAACCATAGAAACCAGCCAGGCTGAGGAGCTCCTGCTATTGCTGTTGAGAATCTAGACATGTGTCCTTGAAGTCGTAGTGAACCATGGCCCATCTCCTTGAGACTCCAGTGCAATGAGCATTGCTCTCATTCTGGCTTTTTTTTTTTCTCCGATGGTCTGGACTGGGTTGAATACATGATGGGCTTAGGGGATGAAACAGAGGAGACAGATGGAGCATGCCATTTTAGACCTAAAGCAACTGGGAGTTGAGACCCAAGTCATTATATTTTAAGATTAAAATGGGAGGGGGAGGGAGAGGGACTTCTACCTTCCAATAGAGCAGGGGTGGTTATCTTAGTAACTATGTTTCAATATCATTGGCTTCCTTTGTAACACCATGTGTTTTATTTTATACATAAAAATATTATTCTTAGAAAGGGTCCATAGGTTTCATGAGTCTGAGAAAGGGGTCCATGACATACACACAAAATGTACATGGGAGCATAGGATTAGAGCTGTAAGGGCCCAAGAACTTCTGTTTTTACAAGATGAACTTTTATTGAAATCTTTTGTTTTTCTATTATCTGATTTTTTTCCCTACAGCCCACTCCCTTTTCTTTCCAGAGATCCATCCCTTATGACAATTTTTTTTAAAAAAGGAAAAAAAGAAAAAGAAATGAGGGGAAAACCTAACAATACATCAAAAAAAAAAATTCTTGAGACAGCTAGGTGGTGCAATGGATAGAGCACCATCCCTGGAGTCAGGAGGACCTGCGTTCAAATCCGGCCTCAGACACTTAACACTTACTAGCTGTGTGATCCTAGGCAAGTCACTTAACCCCAATTGCCTCACCAAAAAAAAAAAATCTGACAATATATGCAGTGCTACAAGCTTGTGTACCTCCATCTTCACAAAGGACTGAGGAGAGATGTCTTTTCATGCATCTTCTTTGGACCCAAATGTTCTTTGTAATTTCACAACATTCATTTTGTGTTGTTTTTGGTGGTGGTTCCTTCCATTTACATTTTTGTAGTCATTGTGCATATTGTTCTCTTGGCCCTGTTCATTTCACTCTTCACTAGTTCATGCTAAGTCTCCTCATATTTCTCTGTATTCATCATATTTGTCATAACATTCCATTCCTACATTCACGTACTGCAATTGAGAACATCTGTTCTTTACTCCAGGGCAGCTGGGTGGTGCAGTGGATAGAATACTGGGCTTGGAGTCAGGAAGATCTTAAGTTCAAATCCAGCCTCAGACATTTACTATTTGTGTGACCCCGGGCAAGTCACCTAGCCCTGTTTGTTTCAGTTTCCTCATCTATAAAATGAGCTGGAAAAGGAAATGGCAAACCAGTCCAGTGACCCCCAGTGGGGTCACAAAAAGTTGGATACAACTGAAACAACTGAACAACAAAATTCTTCACTTTATGTCATCATTCAACAAGGATTAGAAACCAAACATCATGCTACAAAGATTTTCCTTCATGAAGAAATCCCTTAGCCAGCCCCAAGACAATTGAGTGGCTCACTTTTGTGAGCAATTCTGTTTGCAGAAGTCAGTGAGAGTCTGTGGTTTATAAGGAGGAGGTGTCTACATTCCATCTTCCAACCACCATACTTATTCTAGTAGCCTTAACCAGGTTACTGAAAAAATATTGATTTGAGCATAATATATGAAGGTAAATTCTACCTTAAACACTTTGGGGGTGGTACTTTATCAGACTTTGGGCCTCCTGCCCCACCAGCATCTTCAGTGATGCATGAGGTAGAAAAGCAGGGTCAAATTTAAATAGAAACAGATTCCTTCAGGTAGCATATTAACTTAGAAACCCACAAATTAACATTATCTATATTATACTATATTTTTATTTATTTTGTTAAATATTTCCCAATTACATTTTAATCTAGTCCCATGTTTGCCCCCTCTAGTGGAGGGCCAGGCTTGGAGTTATAGGATTATAGTTCTCAAGATGGAAAGAATCTCAGAGAACATCTATTCCATCCCCCCATTTTACAGATAAGGAAACAGGCCCAGAGAGGTGAGGTGGTTTGCCTGAGGTCACACTGATCAGAAATGGGATCTGAACTGGGGTCCTCCAGTTACAGAGTCGATGCTCCTTCCAGTATACCAAATAGAAAAGATATAGGTCGAAATCCTGCTTCTGACACTCAGTAGGTTACAGGCAAGTCAATTCATTTCTGGGTCTCAGCTTCCTTATCTCTAAAATGAGACCATTGGAGTAATTGGTCTTTAAGGTCCCTTCTGGTTCTAAGAAAATGAGAAAAGGATTCTGAGCCCTGTCTGCTCTACCAAAAACCAAGCCAAAACAAAAACAACAAAGCCAAAATAAAACCAAAATAAATGCCCCAAACCTCCTAACCAATTTGTTCTTCCATTTTGTTTTTCAGTTTCCACTGCAGTGGTTTGGGTTGCCTGCTATCCTGAAGGGTTGGTTTGAGAGAGTTTTCATCGGAGAATTTGCCTATTCCTACGCCACCATGTATGACAAAGGACCCTTTAAGGTACGGGTCTGGCTTTCTAGTAGTAGTTTGGGTTTCAGCTACATTCTGGCTCAGAACAGAGCTCAAAAGATGATGAAGGATAAGAATCAATCCCCAAATCTTTGGGGAGATATTTAGAAAGTGCTGTAATAAAACAGGGAGAGGGAGAAAACAATTAGGTGAAAGAAATAGATATTTCTGCATGTGTTGCAGTTTTCAGGTCATGTGATATTGTTTCTTTGGGCCTAAAACAATGTAAGAGAAGAAAAGCTATATTTTCCTTTGTCATCAATTTTAAGTACCTCTACATCCAAGATTCCCATTATCTAAATGGTTTGCTGGGGATGGGTTAAAGGCCATTACAAAATAATGGATGTGGCCTCTTTTCCTCAATAGCCAAGCTGAGTCTCAGAGGCCAGGTTCCAAGTCTGAGTCATTTAATTGAAACAGCCCTCTCTCTATCAAGACCTTTATCCTGGCCAGGAACATGGTATCCACTGAGCATGTATATTCAATTCAATCCCATAATCCATTAGTTAAGCATTTACTATGTGCCTGGGCTGTGGATAAACCTACATGGGTGCACAGAGCATGGGCTAGCTAGGTGCTCCGGCATACTTAGTCCTCACCCTACTCTCATGGATGGCCAGTCTCTTGGGATACAAGAGCAAATCGGGAAAAGCACCTCTCCTCAAGGAGGCACTTACCAAACTAAACTTGTAAATACTTGGCTGCTGCAGCCTCAGAAGCATTCCCAAATCTTCACTTGCCCTTGCCCCGCATATTCAGTCAGTTGCTAAATCAGACTGTTTCTACCTCCACAACATCTCTGGCTTCTGAGTCCTTCTCTCTATTCACACAGTCACTGTCTTGGTTCTGAGCCTGAACTTCTCCTTGAACCTGAACTATTAAAGGAACCTCTTTTAATCTCCTTGCCTCAACTCCCTTATGGTGAATTTGTATTTATCCTACTCTTTCTTTCTTTCTTTGGGGCAATGAGGGTTAAGTAATTTGCCCAGGGTCACACAGCTAGAGTCAAGTGTCTGAGGTTGGATTTGAACTCAGATCCTCCTGAATCCAGGGCTGGTGCTTTATCCACTGTGCCACCTAGCTGCCCCTATCCTATATTTTCTTTCTTTTTTCTTTTCTTTTCTTTTTTTTGGTGAGGCAATTGGGGTTAAGTGACTTGCCTAGGGTCACACAGCTAGTAAGTGTTAAGTGTCTGAGGCAGGATTTGAACTCAGGTCCTCCTGAATCCAGGGCCGGTGCTCTATCCACTGCGCCACCTAGATGCCTCTGTCCTATATTTTCTTAGACACATAATAGCTTGCTTCCCCAAGCTAAACAGAAGCTCTGTGAGAGCAGGAGATGCTTAATTTTTGTTTTCCCATTCTCAATTCTTAGCATAGTGCCTGGCACATAGGCTTTTTTGGTTCGACTCATTTATGCACTCAACAAACACTTATTAAGTGAATAAATACATCCATTCAAAATTTATTACGTGTAGACCTTACTAAATGTTTGTTGAATGGATGAATAATGTTGGCCACTCACTGGAGGAAATTAAGAGTTTAGAAAAGACATAGCCCCTGGCCTCATGGATCTTCATATTGTAGTAGACATTATCTCAAATGCTTTTGATCCCAGATTCCTTTATCCCATGATATTTTTTTTTTTTTTTTGGTGAGGCAGTTGGGGTTAAGTGACTTGCCCAGGGTCACACAGCTAGTAAGTGTTAAGTGTCTGAGGCCAGATTTGAACTCAGGTACTCCTGACTCCAAGGCTGGTACTCTATCCACTGCGCCACCTAGCTGCCCCTATCCCATGATATCTTTTTTTGTTTGTTTGTTTGTTTGTTTGTTTTAGTGAGGCAATTGGGGTTAAGTGACTTGCCCAGGGTCACACAGCTAGTAAAGTGTTAAGTGTCTGAGGCCGGATTTGAACTCAGGTACTCCTGACTCCAGGGCCGGTGCTCTATCCACTGCGCCACCTAGCTGCCCCGCCCATGATATCTTAAAGAAGCAAGCCCTGCTACTTTGGAAATTTTTTTTATCAAGCACCCCATTATTAAAAATTTAAGGGTATATATCCCTAATGTGCATACATTTATATAATATTATATATGTAAATATCATTATTTATGTGTATTATTATACTGATATATTAAGATATATTGTGCAATAAGTAATATACATTATTAAATATGTGTATTACTATGCTAAAATTGTTCATATTATAAAACTTATATGTAGACATAGAATTTTAAAAGGATGAAATAAAGGTGAAATAACATTTGTTTCTTGAGTCTATAGGGAGCCACTGATGTTGATTGAGGAGAGAAATGACTTAGACTTTTAGGAATATTAATTGGAGAGGGGAAACCACTTAGGAAGTCATACACAGGCCCTACTTTGGAGACCACCATCAGCCACCATTAATTGAAGACGGAGGGCTCCCTTTTCTTCCTTCCTCACTCACAAAATAAATATTCTTTTTTTTTTTTTTTTAGTGAGGCAATTGGGGTTAAGTGACTTGCCCAGGGTCACACAGCTAGTAAGTGTTAAGTGTCTGAGGCCAGATTTGAACTCAGGTCCTCCTGACTCCAGGGCCGGTGCTCTATCCACTGCGCCACCTAGCTGCCCTAAAATAAACATTCTTGACCTCCATCTCCACCTTCCCATAAATGGAATCCTTCCCTGTCCATCCATATCCCACCTGTTCTCATTGTTCTTTGTCACTATTTCTGCAGCGTCATCCTCAGTAGGGTGGAGATAGCACAGTGGTAAGTTGTATAAACAGCCCATCGGGTAGGACGATGCCTTTCCCTGGAGTTCCATTCCCCTGGAGCTACCTCATTAATCTATCACCACCTCTCTATGGTCTAGGGATAATGAAATTGATTTCTTCCACAGAACAAGAAAGCTGTGCTCTCCATCACCACTGGAGGGTCTGGTTCTATGTATTCACTGTTCGGTGTCCACGGGGACATGAATGTCATTCTCTGGCCAATCCAGGTACCTTATTTTCAGTGTATTTTGGGTTAATAAGTCAACCTTCCCTGGAAGCTCTATTCTATGGAGGACAGAGTGACATGTGGCAGGGCCTACATCATAGAGAACTCCCTATATGGCATGTACTAGCGCATCACCAATTCCTTCTTCTGCCAAAAGCCCCTTTCATTCCAACACATGCCCCTCCTTGACATACTCATAAATATACTCCATTTTTCTCTGCATGACCCTCTGATGATTCTGACCACATATCCTCTTTTTTTTTTTAAAAGGAATTTGTTTTGTTTTGTTTTGTTTTGGCAGGGCAACGGGGGTTAAGTGACTTGCCCAGGGTCACACAGCTAGTGTCAAGTGTCTGACCACATATCCTCTTGACAGGAGTCAGTGTGGCATAAGAGTCAGAGCTGACCTCGGAGAGTTAAGCAAACTGGGGTTCAGAACCCACCTCTGACACGAGATGATGTTAGTGATGATAGCTACCATTGATATAGCCTTTTAAGGTTTGCAAAGTAGTTTGCATATGCCATCTCACTTGCTCCTCAAAACAACCCCTGTGAGATGGGAGAGATTATCACCCACAGTTTGCAGATGAAGAGATAGAGGCTGAGGATGTTAAGATACTTGCACAGGGTTGCATCACCTGTAAGTGTCTGCGGCAGGATTTGAACTCAGGTCTTTCAGATTTCAGGTCCCAGTGCTCACACTGTGTGGCCATGTCCAAGGTACTTTTCTTGTCAGTGCTACAGAAAATTGTAAGATGTGGATGAGTTGCTGATGTTCCTCAGTGGATGGTATTTCCATCCTAGAAGGTCTATCTGAAGATGAAGTTGCAGGTCTAGACTCCTGCTCCCCAAACAAAAAGCCAAAAACATGGTGGTTCTCATTCCCAGAAGCTCTTTCAACCAGTAGAAACCCTTCTTGCCCATTCCCTCTGACAACACCCTTCAACCTTCTCAACAGATTCTACTGTCTGAGTCAATATCACTGCCTTTTTTGGTGACCATTACAGAAACAAGACACCATCTTTCATAAAGAGGATGGGCTTTAGAGAAGCGTAGACCTTGTGGCTCCCTCAGAACACAGGTGGCTGTTATTGATGAGGAGTGCCATGAAATGCCCCTTTGGGTACCTCGCCTCCCAAGGAGCTGCAGTAGCTGCTCTCTTCCATCATGGAATGTCCAGAAGCTTGGTAGAGTGTCCAGAGGGGAATCTCTCAGAGAAAAGAAAAGCCAGACTAGACTAAGAAAATAGCTGCTAGGAATATTTTTGTGCATGTAAGACCTTTGCCTATTTCTTTGGTCTTTTTTTAAAAAAAATTGGGGGTACAGGCCTAGCAGTGGTGGCACATACCGTGTAACTTTGGTCAAGTCATTCAACCCCTCAGTGACCCAAGTGCCAACAGGGTAGCTGTTGCTTTGTTAGAGGGTGTTTTCTCATTGGGAATTCCCTACAGCAGTGAAATCTCCAGTTCAGTTCTTTCTCTCTGTCTCTCTCTTTCTCTGTGTCCCTCTGTGTGTGTGTATGTGTGTGTGTGTGTGTGTGTGTGTGTATGTGTGTGTGTGTGCCTCTCTCTCTGTCTCTGTCTCTCCCCCTCCTCCTTTCCTTCTCCCAATCTCTCTCCCTTCCTTTCTGTCTTACTCTTTCATCTGTGCTTTCTTTCTCTCTCATCTATCTCTGTCTCTGACTCTGACTCTGTCTCTTTGTTTCTCTGTCTCTCTCTGTCTGTCTCTGTCTCTCCATCTATCCCCTTCCTCCTTTCCTTCCCCCAATTTCTTTCCCTCCCTCTCACTCACTCATCTGTTTCTCTCTCCTCATTCTTTTTCTCTCCCTCCACTTCTCACTTTTTATCTCTCTTTCTCCCTCTCTTCCTTTCCCTCCCCCAGTCTCTCTCCATCCCTCCCTTTCTTTTTCTCCCCTTCCCCTACTCTCTTCCATCTCCCTCTTCATTTTTTCTCTCTCCCTTTCTCTCCATCTCTCTCCCCCTCTCCCTATCTCTCCCTCCATATCTCTATTTCCCTCTCCCTCTATTCCTCTCCCTCTTCCTCCCTCCTTCCCTCTCTCTATGTGTCTCTGTCTGTCTCTGTCTCTCTGTCTCTGCCTCTCTTTCTCTCTCTGTCTGTCTCTGTCTCTCTGTGTCTCTGTCTCTGTCTCTGTCTCTGTCTCTGTCTCTCTCTCTCTCTTTCTGTTTCTCTCTCTATCTCTCCTCTATTTGTTTCCTTAGACTCCAGTCTCCTGGACTGAACCTGTCATTTCACTGGTCTAGTGAACTCCCAGTAATGAAATTCCCTCCCAGTGAAGTCTGCTCTGCAATTCATCACCTCAGAGAGTTGAGTCTGGGGCACTGAGTTGTCAGGGTCAGTCAGTCAGTATCTGCCAGTGGAAACCAGGATGTAACTAGACATGGTTTCCTAGGTTATTTCACAAAGAAGCTTAGTTATAAACAGTCTGGTAACTTGGGTACTTCCCCATGCATTTTGGGGGGGGCAGGGCAATGAGGGTTAAGTGACTTGCCCAGGGTCATATGATCAAGTATCTGAGGTCAGATTTGAACCAGGTCCTCCTGAATCCAAGGCTGGTGCTTTATCCACTGTGCCACCTAGCTGCCCCATTCCCCATGCATTTTAATAGGAAACAAAGCATTCTCTGACTCATTCCTGTGTCTTATGTATCCTTAGAGTGGCATTTTGTATTTCTGTGGTTTTCAAGTCTTGGAACCCCAGCTTATCTACAGCATTGGGCATACTCCAGCAGATGAACGGCTTCAGATCCTAGAAAGATGGAAAAAACGCCTGGAAAACATCTGGGAAGAGAAGCCACTGTTCTTTGCTCCAAGCAGCAACTTTGATCTGAACTTTCAGTCAGGATTCTTGCTGAAAAAGGAAGTTCAGGAAGAAGAGAAAAAAAAGAAAGTTGGGCTTTCTGTTGGCCACCACTTTGGCAAAGGCATCCCGACTGACAACCAAATCAAAGCCAAGAAATAGGACAATACAAAACTTATTTTCTTCTAAGAATTTATCTAATTAACTTTTAATTTTTAAAGTCTTTTCAACCTGATTCTTTAGAACTCCCCCTCCTCTATTTTTGGAGATTGAGTGAGGACAACCGTTCAGTGGCACTCAAAAGCTGTTACACACTTTTTTGTATTTGAATTCTTAACTCCAGCAGATTGTAAGAATGGGTTGGGTAATCCTAATGTAGTTCCTAATTCTTTTTGTTACTGGATTTTACCTATACAGTGTGTCAAACACTGGAGATTAAGTAGAATTTTTATTGTTGCAGAACAAGAGTTGAAATGTATGCACAACAGAACATTGCATATGTATTTTAAAATAAAAAAGTTTATTCACACGAGGTTTTTTTCTTAATTTAAAAAGAGCTAGCCTACATCAAATGAATGGTACCAAGAAAAAGCAAAACTAGGCAGACCTTTCTTTGCTATTCATACTTGTGTCAAAAATCCTATCCTCAACCCATTTGTGTTTCAAAACTTCCAAGGAATTTAATTGAATTTATGTTCACTTGATGGTAGGTTCTATATAACAGGGACTATTACTTTTAAGTTTCATTGTATTTGTGATTCAGGGTGTCAGGCTCCCTCCCTCACCCTTCAAATGTTCCTATCTTATTGGACATCCACCTTTTTTTTTTTTTAACAAGGCAATTGGGGTTAAGTGACTTGCCCAGGGTCACACAGCTAGTAAGTGTTAAGTGTCTGAGGCCGGATTTGAACTCAGGTCCTCCTGACTCCAGGGCCGGTGCTCTATCCACTGCGCCACCTAGCTGCCCCTGACATCCACCTTTTTTAATTGATGGTTAGGTTCAGGTTTGCAGAATGTCATTTTGGTTTCTGTCTTTAGCTCCTTTGCTTTTCAGAATGTAATATTCCATTCTCTTCTGTGGTTTTTAGTTGGTGCAGAATTGTCTTATAGTATTTGAATTTCTTTACATTTGAAGGTCTTTCTTTTGGTTCTTTGCAGAATTTAGTGCTTGCCATCAGAAGTGAATTGCTCAGTTTAACCACCTTCTGTCTTGGAGCAGTTTAGGTTTGTTTATTTGTTTTCCTGGAGGTGATCCTGTGGATTCTTTTATTGGTGATTTGTTTTCTATATTGAGAAGTTCTGGGTAGATTTCTTGTATTATGTCTTGCATTATGGCATGCAGGTTTTTTAATTAGTCATGTTCTTCTTTTTTCTTTTTCTTTTTTTCTTTTCCAGGCAATGAGGGTTAAATGACTTCCCCAGGGTCACACAGCTATTAAGTGTCAAGTGTCTGAGGTTGGATTTGAACTCAGGTCCTCCTGAATCCAGGTTTATGATCCCTTAATTCTTTTTATGCATCCTATCTTGAAGGTCAGTGTATTTAGCTTGTATGGAGATCATGTGTTCTTTCACTGTTACTCTGGTTTTTTTATTTTTCTAGATTGTTCTTAAATATATTTGTATTCCTTATCTGTTGCTCTCTATTTTACTTCTTTGGAGAGATTAGCCATCATAGATTCAGATATTTCTATTTTCCTAATTATTTTCGCTGTGCAGGCCATAAATTCTTCCATTTGTTCCCCCATAAACCATGTGGCACCATTCTGCCACAGTTCCACACTTGCATCAAAATTCACAGGGTCCTCTATCATCTGGTATCGATCCATTTTCCTCTGTCTCTCATAATACTTATTTAGAGGCCTTTGTAATTATTTGGATGTTGTATTTACTATCATTTCTTCTATTTTAATATATTCCCTATAGTTTTATCTTCTTGTACTCTAGATTTTAAACTGAGGTTTCTTCTTAATATCTTTTTTTTTTCATTTTGGTCTCCCTTCCCCCCATAGTTCCCGTTTGCCCACATTCTGTCTCCTTCCTCTTTAATGGCAGGTACCTGGGGGCTAGACCTCAAAGTTGTCTCAGTTTCCTCTCATAGTCAGGAAATTCATTTTTTATCACTCAGTCCCCGAGATGGGGGGGAGGGGACAAAACTGGTCCTAGCTAGATGCCGGTTCCCTTTCCTTTAGGCTAAGCCCTGCAGCTCTTCCCACATGCTTATACTCTGACCCATTTTTCTCCCTTGTTTAGTTTTCTAGCTGAGTGCTGCTGCCCCAGGCAGAGTGTGCTCCTACCTTCCTAATACCTCCTCCTCTTCCTCTGCAAGTGGGTGGTTAGAATTTAGATCTGCTGTTTGTTGCTACAGAATGGTGGGGTGAAGGTAGGGCAGGGGTGTGCAGATAAAGACTAAAGAATCAGCAAGGCCATTGCTGAGTGAATCTCAGTGCATAAAGAGATGGGTCCAGTTGTGAAACCTGTCAGAGAATGGGGGCTGGTGGGAAGTAGGGTGCTAAGTGAGCATGTTAGGAATTACTTTTCTTTGCTATTAATTCATACGGCTGTTAATGCTATGCTTCTTGTCACCTTGGCTTGCAGAGAGAGCAGCAATTGCTTTACTTCTTGATCATAACTCTTGGAAAAATTTTAAGAGGAAGGACTGAAGAAAATGCCTAGTCCACCATCTTGTTGGGCATATAATGCAGACATTCAAATCTCAGTGTTAGAAAGGCTCTTAATGGTTATCTAGATTAGAAATTTTTTTTAATTAAATTTTTTTTTTCAATCCGCAAAATCTGCCTTCTTTCCCTCCCATTCCCCAAGTTGAAGGAAAAACAAACAAATCAAAATACCTATTACAAAGATGTATAATTAATCAAAACTACTTTCCCCTTTGCCTATATAAAAAAATGTCAATCTGCACTCTGAGCCTCCCTCAGGGAGATAGCACATTTCATGATGAATCCTCTGGAATCCTGATTACTCATTGAGCTGAGAAGAGGTCCTAAGTCCTTCCAAGTTGCTTAACTTTACAATATTGTCATTATTGAACCGAATTCCTAATCATTAGATCAATTGAACATATGTGTGCATACACGCATGCATATTGTTCTCCTAGCTCTGCTTTCTTTACTCTACATCAATTCACACAAATCTTCCCAGGTTTTTCCAAAACCATCCCCATCATCACTTCTTATAGCACAATGACATTCCATCCCATTCATAAATTCATTTAACCATTCCCCAATTGTTGGGCACCCCTTCAGTTTCCTGTGGGGACCAATTTTTAATTGGGGAGTGTTAGCTAAGCGGCTCGCCGCAATATTGGGGCAAGGAAGGAGACTGGCAGCCTCCCTCAAAACAGAACAGGATTTATTTTAACAAGAACGAACTTTAAAAAAGAACACAAACAGGATCAGTAGGATCAAGGGAAAGGAAATAAAGTGGGGAAAGGGAAATTATACAACCTGAAAAAAACATCACCCCCCAGGAATCAGCTGAGAATACACAGCAGAGCTCCTGTCGCCTTCCAGCTTCCAGTTAGGATGGCGAATTCTCCTCCCCATTCCCAGAAAACCCCACACAGCCCCCAGCCAATTAGCTGGCCGCCCTGACAGTCACATGACTGCCCCCGCCAGACTTCCTATCATTATAATTTTGCCAGGCCCATGTAGGTGTCGGTGAGCGGTGATGATGTGAGGTGCCAGCGCCCTGGCAACAGCTACAACCAGTGGGTGGAGCACCGTGCGGTTTGCAGAGCCCCAGGCCAGTGTGTGCTGAGGCACAAAAACCTCAAATAACAATTAATTCTTTACATTCCCATTCTTTGCCACCACCAAAAAGAGCTGCTGTGTTTCTTCTCTAACAGTTTTGATCAGTTTTCCTGAAGCACATGTTCTTTTTTCTAGACCTTTCATCAACCAGAATGTTCACACGCAAAAAGGGCAGTGCCCTACGTAATCTACATGTCTCACGCAATAGAACAAGAGGACCTTGAAGTCAGGGACTCTCTCTCTTTTCTAAAATCTCCAGTGCCTGGCACATAGCAAGACCTTCATAAATGTTTATTGATTGACTGGCTATTTAGATGAACCAAGGAATTATTAGCTGCCCTTCTTTTGGAGTAGAAAGGTAAAATGTGTGGTCAGAGGGAGAGGATTTAGTCTTCCATGAGGAAGCCTGAGAAAGGAGTTATAGGATTATAACCTTGGGGGGTCTGTAGTCCAGAGGGTGGGGTCTCAGCAAAACAGCATCAGCCCAATACTGCTCAGTCAGTTTAAATAGTCACTCCCCTCCCCCCCCAAGTCTGGTGCAGTGAATAGAGTGCCAGACCTAGAGTCAGGAGGACTCATTTTCCTGAGTTCAAATCTGACCTCAGACATTTACTAGCTGTGTGACCCTGGACCCTGTTTACCTCAGTTTCCTCACCTATAAAATGAGCCGGGGAAGGAAATGGCAAACCACTCCAATATCTTTGCCAAGAAAACACTTAGTGAGGACTCTTAATGAAGACTTGGACACCACTGAAAATGACTAAACAACCACCGTAGATGGAGGAAACTGGTTAATAGAAAGGTGACTCCCTCAAGGTCACAAAGCTAGCGCCCTGGTCCTCCAGTCTTGATACCAGGGCTTTTATCCACTAAAGTGTTGACTACATAAGGAAACTAAACTATGTCCCTTTTCCCTCATCTCTTTCCCTTCCACAGAGAGGCAGTGGATTAGTCCAAATGTAATATTCAGAAGATTGCTGTTCTAATCCTGGCTGCTCCCTCACTTACTAGTCATATAACTTCAGGCAAGGCAACCACACTGAGTCCTTAGTATCATAGATATAGAACTGGGAGGGTCAATCTAGTCCAAGCCTCACATTTTACAGATGGGGAAAATGGAACCTAGAGAGGGGTAAGAGACTTGGCCAAAGTCACAGAGGGAGCCAGTGACAAAGCTGGGATTCAAACTCAGGTTCTCTGATGCCAAATCCAGTGTTCTTTCCAGTACATTGTGTAGCCTCAAGCCTGTTTCTACAATCGCAAAATGGAACCGAGGAGTCATAGGATTTTGAAAAGGGTCAATCAAGTGAAAGGGTTTTCTATGTTTTGCACAATTTATTAAGATATGGCACATGTTATTATTCTGTTCTCCATACCTTGAATTGGGGTGGCTAGGTTGCACAGTGGATAGAGCACTGGCCCTTGTGGTAAAAAGTTTTAACAGTCGGTTAACGATAATGGAGAGGCGCCAGTTTTTCTTTAAGGACCACCCTTTCGGGGAGGAGACCAACGGCATGAGCTACGCATGCCAGTCGGCCTGCTAGCACTCCACTTCCGAGGTGCGAGCTTAAAAGGCAAGGAGAGAACGGAAGTGGGAGCTTTTTCCTGCTCTGCTGGTCTCCTGACTGCGCTGTACTCCAGATGCTGACTGGAGTTCGACTCAGCCCAGCTCGAGGTTAGCAGCAGCATGCGCTTGACACAGTCTCTCTCTCTCTCCCCAAAGGTGGCCTTGGGTTTTGGTGAATTTTATCCGGAATATTGACTAAGCTTAGATTTAAGACGATTTGTTTTGTATTTCTACTTTCCTATCCCTCTAATCAATATCACCTTGCAACTACCATACAATAAAGGCTCTAACTAGAAAACCAGAAGCTTCTTCCATTTACTAGTCTGGGAGATAAATTAAGGGAAAGGTTAAAGAGGGGAGATTTATGATCTAATATCCAATCTTAAATCTCACACCCTGAAATTGGGAGGACCTGAGTTCAAATCTCATCTCAGATACTTACTAGCTGTGTGACCCTGGGCAAGTCTCTTAATCCCAATTGCCTCAAACATTTCTGGGGTCATCTATAGCCATCCAGATGTATATCTTGCCACTGGATCCAGATGGCTCTGGAGGAGAGAGTGAAGTTGCTGACCTTGCACAGCCCCCCCTCACTTAAATCTCATTCAGTGCAAGTCATGACATTAGCCCAATTTCATGTTCCTCTTCGAGAATGAAGGACAGACAGGGGCAGCTAGGTGGTGCAGCGGATAGAGCACTGGCCCTAGATTCAGGAGGACCTAAGTTCAAATCCGGCCTCAGACACTTGACACTTACTAGCTGTGTGACCCTGGGCAAGTCACTTAACCCCAATTGCCTCACCAAAAAAAAAAAGAGAGAGAGAGAATGAAGGACAGACAACAACAGTATCAAAGAACATCCCCCCACTACATCCCTTATAACAAAGAAGCATTGGCAGTGGGATTGGAATTTTGGTTCTACTAATTATTACACTGGACATAGGTAGTGACCTTGCCCAAGTCACATAACTTCTCTTAGCCTCACTATCCTCCTCTGTAAAATGAAGGGGTTAAGCTAAATGATCTCTCAAATTCCTTATAGTTCTAAATCTATAATCTTAACAATGTATATCTCATCCCATACCTATAGTCTACCCCCTCTCTGCCAAATTCCTAAAATTTTATAATGGAACTGTGACATTAGCTCTCTATTAACTATGAAAAGTAATTATGTCACATTTCTAATTTACCCTTCAAATTGTTGGATTAAGTCTCTTTGCCTTACTTCAAGAATATACACAAGGCTGCCCTCTTGTGGTCAACATAGAAGGAAAACAGCTGCTGCCTAGAATCATGATGTTTATGTTAAAGGAGCTAAGCAAGCAAGTCATCAGTGATGAATGGTGGGGGGAAGAACCTAAAATCCGAGGATCAGAGTCCTTAAGATTATCTCCTCCCAAACTCTCCTTTTACAGATGAGGAAATTGTTAAATGATAATGGTGTTAGGCATATATAGAACAAATACTAACCTTTCAAATTCTGTCCTCTATAATATTTTCAGTGAGGGACATTCCAGTCTAAGAAGTTGTATGTCTACTGCCTTCAGTCTCATTTTCAACTTGTAAAAAACCCTCAGATAAACAGTTGTTCATTTATTAAAGCAAATAAGTGTTAAAATGAGTAAATGAAGCAACTGTCAAGTAAATAAAATTCAAGTCTACTAAAGTGGGGTTACATTTGTTGTAATCAAGCCAGGGATGAAGCTGTTTGGATAAAAGAAAATCAGGTGTCAAATGATTACTTACTTTATGCTTAATCATAGCAATGTCATTATTTCATACAAAGTTGAATAAAGACAGTAAGATATGGGAAGAATAGATCTTTTTGTTTGTCTTTACGAAACTAGAGTGCTTAAGAACTAAACAGATTTATGTAGGGCTCTAAGGTTTAAGTTTCATAGCACCCTGTCTAGGGCTACTTCCTCCAAAAATGCATTTTCAATCAGTCAGTAAATCAATTAGTCAACAGTCAACAAGCATTTATTAATGCTTTTTGCACTCTTTAGTTTTCAAATTGGGTCCCTCAGGGGAATGCCTGCTCCTTAAACTCAAGGTCACAAGCCCCCGTAGGTGAGATTACCTTGCTCACTTAATCAATAATTAAACAATAGACACAACTGGTTTGAAGTGAAAGGCATTTATGAAGATGGCATAGTAAGAAGGATAGTTATAGGGGGCAGCTAGATGGCACAGTGGATAAAGCACTGGCCCTGGATTCAGGAGTACCTGAGTTCAAATCCAGCCTCAGACACTTGACACTAGCTGTGTGACCCTGGGCAAGTCACTTAACCCCCATTGCCCCGGAAAAAAAAGGATAGTTATAAAATATTCCTCCCTCGTATCTTGAGACATATTCTTCCCACATGTGGGAAGAGTGGGCACAAACAGGGTTTAATGATAGTGAGACACATGAATGAGGAAAACAAGTAGCTAAGGCACATCCCATCTCTAGTACTGCCCAGTTCTAAGATCTTGTCTCTTATGATGTCCTTACACTTCATGGCCTCTCAGTTCCATAAGATTTTGGAGACCATATGAATCATGCTGTCAGTTCCTCCATGAGGAAAATGGAAGCAACTCTTTTTGTGTGTGTGTGTGTTTTGTTGTTGTTTGTTTGTTTGTTTTTGCAGGGCAATGGGGGTTAAGTGACTTGCCCAGGGTCACACAGCTAGCAAGTGTCAAGTGTCTGAGGCCGGATTTGAACTCAGGTCCTCCTGAATCCAGGGCCGGTGCTCTATCCACTGCGACACCTAGCTGCCCCATGGAAGCAACTCTTACTTGCTATCCAATACTCATCCTTTTGTAATGGGGGGAAATGGGGTATGGGGTTGGGGTAGGATTTGGGGTTCTTAGGAATTCCTCTTTAAAGAATTACAACCTCTTGCACACAAAAGTAGTTAGAATAAGGTGGTAGTTTATTTAGGAGCAAGGGAAGGGAAGGGTGGGGGGAGGGAAACCATGAAAGAAATCCTTAGACTTTCATGGGGAGATTTGGCATAAAGCACATGGCTCAGAGGTACCAAATCTCCTCGAACAGGAGACTGGAAGGTACTTTTATAGAGGCCTGATGGGGGTGGACGATCTGCCTGCGGAAAGTTCCTTCAGTGAGAGAGGACCATCCCCCACTGGTGGTAGCAGATGGAATTGGGTGAGGAGTGGAGGACCATCCCCCACTGGTAGTGACTAAAGGAATTGGGTGAGGGGTGGCTACGGATCCCTCTTCAGAACGCAAAGGCCGCAGCCACACCCAAATTTATCTCCCCAGGGTAAGGGAGACCAGAATGAAGGGTAGGAATCCCAAGCTAGCTCAGTCCGATTTGGTTCAGCTTATCTCTCTAGGCATTATCTGTCCTCTGGTTTAGTTTCTCAAGGAGAGGCTTCCTTGATGTGCCCCAGAGAACTTCTGGGGTGCTCTGCACCCCATGACATTCTCCACTTCTCTATATATAAGGAAAGGGGACGAAGATTCTTCTGAAACTGCTTCATGCTGACGAGAAGGGGAGAAGGCCTGGAATGCGCGGAGTTGTGAGGGGCCCAGAGGGTCCAGAAGCAACATGTAGGCACAGTGTCATGAATCCTTGAGCCTAGATGTAATGGTGGGAAGTGGGGTACGGGGTGGTGGGAGTTGGGGTTTTTAGGAATTCCTTTTTAAAGAATTACACCCTCTTGCACACAAAAAGTAGTTAGAATAAGGTGGTAGTTTATTTAGGAGCAAGGGAAGGGTGGGGGGAGGGAAACCATGAAAGAAATCCTTGGACTTTTCATGGGGAGATTTGGCATAAAGCACATGGCTCAGAGGTACCAAATCTCGAACAGGAAACTGGAAGGTACTTTTATAGAGGACTGATGGGGGTGGACCATCTGCCCGTGAAAAGTTCCTTTAGTGAGAGAGGACCATCCCCCACTGGTGGTAGCTGGGGGAATTGGGTGAGGAGTGGAGGACCATCCCCCACTGGTAGTGACTAAAGGAATTGGGTGAGGGGTGGCTACAGATCCCTCTTCAGTCCGCCAAGGCTGCAGCCACACCCAAATTTATCTCCCCAGGGTAAGGGAGACCAGAATGAAGGGTAGGAATCCCAAGCTAGCTCAGTCCGATTTGGTTCAGTTTATCTCTCTAGGCATTATCTGTCCTCTGGTTTAGTTTCTCAAGGAGAAGATTCCTTAGTGTGCCCCAGAGAACTTCTGGGGTGCTCTGCACCCCATGACACTTTTTATTCTCATTAAAACATTATTAATAATATTTTTATCAAAAATGTTCTAAATCACTATTGATCAGGGCAATGCAAATTAAAACAATTCTGGGATATGATCTTACACCTATCAGAATAGTAAATATAACCAAAAAAGGAAAATATTGGATGTTGGAGGGGATGTGGGAAAACTGGAACGCTAATCCACTATTGGCGGAGTTGTGAAAAGATCCAGCCATTCTGGAGAGCAATTTGCAACTATGTCCAAAGCGCTATCAAACTGTGCATTCCAGTAATATCACTGCTAGGTTTATATCCCAAAGACATCCAAAAAAGAGAAAAGGACCTATTTGTAAAAAAATATCTATAGCAGCTCTTTTCGTGGTGGCTAAGAATTGGAAATCGAAGGAATGCTCATCTTTTGGGGAATGGCTAAACAAGTTGTGGTATATGATTGTGATGGGATATTATTATAAGAAATGACAAATAGGACAATTTCAGAAAGGCCTGGAAAGACTTGTATGAACTGATGTATAGTGAAGTGAACAGAACCAGAATATCGTGCACACTGACATCAATATTGTTTGATGAAGTACTGTGAATGCCTTAACTATTCTCAGCAATATAATGATCCAAGACACTCCCAAAGGACTAATGATAAAGCATATTATCCACCTCCAAAGAAAGAACTAATATTGATTGAACACAGACTAAAGCATGCTCTTTTTCACTTTCTTTCATTCAAGTTTTCTTATACAAAATGACTCATATGGTAATGTTTTACATAATTGCATATGTATAACCT